>NW_020838010.1:6510578-6926516 GCF_003676395.1 Aethalodelphis obliquidens
ATATCAATATATATATATATATATATATATATATATATATATAATAACTGAAATGAAAAATTCACTAGAGGGGCTCAAGAGTGGATTTCAACTGGCAGAAAAAAGAATTAGCAAACTTGAAGATCAATGAATAGAGATTATGCAATCCAAAGAGCAGGAGAAAATAGAACAAAAAAAATGAATAGAGCATCAGAGACATGTGGGATACCATTAAACCAATATGTGTATCAGAAGGTGAGGACAGAAGAGAGCAGAAATAATTAAAGAACTAATGGCCAAAAACTTCCCAAATTTGATATTTAAAAAGAACATTATTCTACACATTTACAAATCTCAACAAACTCCAATATTTTAAACAAAAAGAGACCCATACCAAGACACAGCATTGTAAAAATTTTGAAATCCAGAAACAAAGGGAAAACCTTGAAACCAGTGATAGATGACCCACCATGTAAAAGGAACCCCAATATGACTGCCATTCTGACTTCTTGTCAGAATCAATGGAGGCAATAAGGCAGTAGGATGATATAATTAAAGTGCTAAAAGAAGGGGAAAAAACCTGCCAACCAAGAATACTGTATCCAATAAGAAGTATTTTTCATACATGAAGAATAAAATAAAGACATTATCAAATAAACAAAAACTGAGAGATTTTGTTGCTATCAGACCCATCTTATAGGAAACACTAAAGGAAGTGATTTAGGCTGAAAGCAAGTAACCCAGAGTGTAATTTGAATCCACATGCAAAAAACAAAAGGTACTGGTTAAGGTAATCATGCAGGTAATTATAAAAGACATTATAATTGCATATTCCTTATCCTTTTTTCTCTTAGCTGATATAGAAAGCAATTGCATTAAACCATATGTATATAAGTATATTTTGAGCCCTATAACATAAAAACTATAATATGTTTACAATAAAAAGATTAATATAACAAATTATAACTATATCGTTATTCTCCTTTCTTCTCTCAGCTTTCTTAAGAGATAAAATCATGTAAAGTGATAATGACAACAAGTAATTTGGTTTGTAACATATATAGATATAATGTGTATAGCAATAATGATACAAAAAGAGGGAAGGAAGCTAGATAGTAAAGTTTCTATATGTCACTGGAACTAAGTTAGTATAAGTCTGAAGTAGATTCTTTTGTTAAGATGTATATCAAGAGCACTAGAGCAACTACTAAGAAACTAACTGGAAAATATTGTGAAAAGGTCATTAAAGGAATTTAAATGCTACATTAAAAATATTCACTAAATGCAAATAAAGTAGTAAAGGAAGAACAGAGAGAGAAATAAAAAACATAAGACATATAGAAAACCAAAGATAAAATGGCAAACATCCAACTATATCATTAATAACATTAACAGTGAATGTTTTAAACAATTCAATTAAAAGGCAAAGATAGTCATACTGGATTAAAAGGAAATGCAACTATATATTGTCTAAAGAAGATATACTTTTTTTCAAAGATAGTAATAGGCTGAAAATAAGGATGGAAAAAGAAATATTCAACTAGTAACCATAAAAAAGCTACAGTAGCTATATTAATATCAGGCAAAATAGATACTTTGAATGTTATTAGAGATAAAAAGGGATGTCTCACAATGATAAAGCACTAACACAGACAATATATAGCAATTATAAACATATATGCATCTAAAAACAGAGCTCCAAAATACATGAAGCAAAAGCTAACAGATGCAAAAGGGAGAAATAGACAATCCAAAAATAATAGTTGAGAAGTTCAATACCCAAATTCCAATAATAGATAGAACAGCTAGGCAGAAGATCAACCAGGAAATGGAAAACTTGACAATACTATTAACCAACTATATCTAACAGGTATCCATAGAACACTCTACCCAACAGCAACATAATATATATTCTTCTCAAGCTCACATGGAACATTCTCCAGGATACATCATGTGCTAGGCCATAAAACAAACTTCAGATAAATTTTGAAAAATTGAAATAATAAAAAGTGTCATCTTTGACACAATGGAATGAAACTAAAAATTCATAACAAAGAAAACTGGAAATTTAGCAACACACACTTACACAACCAAAGTTTTTCTAAACTTTGGGCTAAATGAAAATTAAAGCAAGACAAACCAGAACATATGGAATGCTGCTAAAGCAGTTCTTAGAAAGTTTATAGCTGTAAATGCCTACATTAGAAAAGAGAAAGATCACAAATAAGCAATCACTTACTAGCAACAGCAGAATAAAAACACTTAACAAGTGTACACGGAACATTCTCCAGGATAGAGCATATGTTAGGCCATAAACAAACCTCAATTAATTTAAAAAGATCGAAATAATACAAAATATGCTCTCCAACCACAATGGAGTGAAATTAAAAATCAATAGCAAAGAAGTTTGAAAACTTAACAAATATGTGGAAATTAAATAACATATTACTAAATAACCAATGGGTCCAACAGTATATAAGAAGGATTAAAAATCATGACCAAGTGGGATTTATCACAGGAATGCAAGTTTGCTTTAGCATCCGAAAACCAATTAATATAATATACTATATCAATAAATAAAGGACAAAACCACATGGTCAACTCAATAGGAGCATAAAAACCATTTGACAAAATTCAAAACCCTTTCATTGTAAAAATGTACAACAAACTAGGAAGGGAAGTGAATTTCCTTAACTTGATAAAGTACATCTATGCAAAACCCACAGCTCACATCACAGTTAATAGTGAAAGGCTGGATGCTTTCCCCCTAATATCAGGAACAACACAAGGATAGTTGCTCTTGCCATTTCTATTCAACATTGTACTGAAGTTCCAGTCTGGGCATTTAGGCAGAGGAATAAGGAGAAGGAAAAGGAGAAGGAGGAGAAGAAGAGGAAGAAGAGGAGGGGGAGGAGAAAAAGAAAAAAGCAACCACATTATAAAGGAAGAACACTGGCTCTGTTTGCACATGACACTATCTTGTATATAGAAAATCCTAAAGAATCCACTAAAAATTGACTCAAAATAATAGAGTTCAGCAAAGTTGCAAGATAGTCAATATGCAAAAATCAGTTGTATTTCTTAGCAATGAACTAATAATGTAAGTAATAAAACAATCCTATTTACAATAGCACCAAAAAGAATAAAATACCTTTTATTTTATTAAGGGTTAGGAATTCTTCCTAAATTGCTCTACAGATGCAATGCAATACTTATCAAAATTCCAATGGCCTAATTGGAGAGATTGACAAGTTGATCCTCAAATTCAATTGGGAAAGGAATAGCCTGTTCAACAAATGGTGCTAGCACAACCGGATATCCTCATGAATAAAGCTGGAGCTCCTACCTCACACTACATACAAAAGTAAACTCAAAATGAATCAAAGCCCTTAGTTTAAGAGCTACAACTATAAAATTCTTAGGAGAAAACATAGGTGTAAGTCATCATGACCTTGGATTATGCAACAGTTTCTTCAATATGATATCAAAGGACAAGCAACAGAAAAAAAATAGATAAGCTGAACATTATCCAAAATAAAAACATTTGTGCCTCAAAGGACACCATCAAGATAATGAAAATCCAACTCACTGAATGTAACAAAAAATGCAAATCATATACCTGATGAGTGTCTAGTATCCAGAATATATAAATAACTATTTCAACCCCAAAATAAAAACACAAGTAACCAAGTTAAAAATGGATAAATGACTTGAATAGACATTTATCCAAAGAAGATAGAGAAAAGGCCAATAAGCACACAAAAAAATGCTCAACATCATTAGTCACCAGGTTATGCAAATCAAAACCACAATAAAATACCACTTCACAGACATGAGGATGTCAAAAAAAAATTTTAAATGGAAAATAACAAGTGCTGAAGTGAATATGGAAAAAATTAGAACCCTAATACACTGCTGGGAAATAAAATGAGGCAGCCACATTGGGAAACAGTCTGGCCATTCTTCAAAAGATTAAACAGGGCTTCCCTGGTGGCGCAGTGGTTAAGAGTCCGCCTGCCGATGCAGGGGACAGAGGTTCGTGCCCCGGTCTGGGAAGATCCCACATGCCGCGGAGCAGCTAGGCCCGTGAGCCATGGCCGCTGAGCCTGCGCGTCCGGAGCCTGTGCTCTGCAACAGGAGAGGCCACAACAGTGAGAGGCCCGCGTACCACACAAAAAAAAAAAAAAAAAAAAAAGATTAAACAGAGTTATCATATGATCCATCAGTTCCACTCCTAGGTACACACCCAAGAGAAATGAAAGCATATTTCCACTCATAAACTTGTACACAAAAGTTCATAGCAAAATTATTTGTAATAGCCAAAAAGTGAAAAGCTAAATGTCCATCAAATGATCAATGTTATATCCATACAATCAAATATTATTCAGACATAAAAAGGAATGGAGTTCTGATATGTGCTACAAAATACATGAATCTTGAAAACTGTGCTAAATAAAACAAGCCAGTCACTCACACACAAAAAACTAATATATTGTATTATTCCATTTATAGGAAATGTCTAAAATAGGCAAATGTAGATTGACACTACATTAGCTGTTGCCTTAATATGGGAATGGCTTATACATGGGGTGATGGCTAAAGGGTACAGCATTTCTCTTTGGAGTGATGAAAAGATTCTAAAATTGATTGTGGTGGTGGTGGCATGACTGTGAACATACTAAAAAAAACATTGACTTATACTGTTTCAATGGGTGGAATACATTTTGTATGAATTACATCTCAGCAAAGCTGTTTTTAAGGGGAAAAATAAAAACACTATCCAAAGAATGAAATAGATTAATGAATAGAAGAAATAAAAAAGAAATGCTGAGTAGCATGTAGGATGCCTTAAAAATCATTCAAATCTTTCTGAGCTCTGATTTACAAACAACTAAAGAACTTAAATATATTTGCATGCCCTAAAAATTTAGACATAATTTCTAAGATATAGACTTACATGATTGACAGTACACTTCTTCTCTGGTATCTGTAAAATCTGTTGTTTACTTATCCATATTTTTGCTTAGATCTTTGAATTTTCCCTTATCACTTCACCACCACTACCTTTATACCTCCATAGTCGGTACATGGCAAATTAGCAAAGACAGCTATTATAATATTTAAAAATATTAAATTTAAAAATCATTTTACATTTAGGATTTGAGAAGTACTAGAGCTGAGTTACTTATAAAACAATTACATCCTCATTAGTGTTAACAAGGGCATCCCAGGCAAAAATGGTAGCTAATGTTTAAAACGAGAGTCTCAGCACACAGTATTAATGTCAGGTCACAAAATATTTGCTGCTGCTGCTCCTAGCAATTTATGATTATTTACTAAGTTCCTATAATTTTTTTATAAACTATTCAACTCCTCACTCCTTTTATCTGAGACAATAATGGAGCACTTCAAATATATTTAACTAGTATTTAATGACAAGTTTTAATTCTGAGTACTCAATAACCGTATGCTACTTCAACTCATTCCCAAATGACCGCTACTGTTCTACTCATATATCTTATTTTAATTTGGCTAAAAATTCATATTCTCATTCTTCTATGCGCATGGGAAAAATAGCAGGTGCACATTTTATAGGCACTTGTAAAAGTCATTTTAATTGGCTTGTGTATCTAGTGAGTTGATGGTGCATAGTTTTTTGTTTTTTGTTTTTAATCAGTGACTTTTTGACACAGACAAATATTTATTGAACTAGAACAACACAAAATGCAAATCCATTCTCTTTTTAGGAGTAAATATGCCATGTTTGGTGTCACACTAACAACTAATTTGGCAGGCAAGAAGTCACTTCAGAATCTTAACTTATTTTGATTTTACTACCATAACATTTTGTCTAAATTCACTGTGTTCCAGAGGCATGTTTCTTTGTCAGAGACATCAAATCCTGAGGGAAAAATAATCTAGCAGTCAGTTAGGGCATGAAAAGTTGTTAAATTCCCACAAAAGCAGTCACAAGGTGTCCGTAAAATTCAAAGATGTGTCTGAGAATTTTTGACAGAGAGAGGGACAGGAAAGGACTGAAGTAAATTTGAGGATGTGGGGAAAAGTAGCCAATTTAAGTTCTAAGCCAGAAAGTGGAGAAAGGAGTAGGACAGCTAGGGAGAATTGGATTAGCCTTAGAGTACATAGGGATCTAGGCCCTTTATGGAAGAACCTGTGATAAGGGACTCAGGTTCTGCCTCTCCAGGAAACTCTTAAATCGAGGCATCTTGTCTTCCCCAGAGAATATGGATTAAAATGCCTAAAATGCTTAGAAAACTTTGAAGCAGAAAATGACAAGCTATATAATGAAGCAGCCCAACAACATTTAAAGTGTCAAGCAATTGCAAGAAAATGAAGAAAAATAGTGACAGCAAATCATGAAGCTTTGTGTCAAACTCATCAAAGAAACTGTATCAAGCACCAGAAGCATAAAAATCAATGAGGGGAAAAAAGATGGAGGGAAGTGATCATACATTTTAAAAGATTAAAATGAACAATAAATGGTAGAGTGCAATTTATTTTTAAAGTTTACAAATTTGATAAAGAGAAGTTGTATATTCTATGATGTCACCTAATAATAATTTCTTTCTCATATCTAAGATACAAAGAAAATACTAGCAACCCATTCCTATCAGGGCAAGCCCTTTGACCTATTTTCCAGTAGCAGTAAATTACTTGTACTTATCTCACCAAAATCTTTTGCTCAATTGCCCTAGTACCTCCTTTTAAGGAAGTTGGTCAGAGTTTCATTTCAACCTGGAGTCCAGGGTTACTATAGATCTTACATTTATACCACTTGATTGGCAATTTTTATACTGCTAATGATTGTTATAATTTTACACATATTTTGTCTACCTAACTATGTTGCTGAAGGACAGACAATGTATTTTATCTAGTATCTTTGAGACCTGGATATAAGGCCTTAATCAACATTTGGTAATGGTGATGAGGAATGATGAAAGAGAAATGTAGAAATTAAAACCATGATGATATTTCATTAGTCCCATGATCTAAATAGTGAATTGAACAGGCACAGATAAGCTTATGACTGTTCATATGAAAATCCAACCCACTATCTCAGGAAATTCAGGCTCTCTGGGCCAACAATATGTTTTTTAAATATCTGCATACCCTACTTTCCCTTAAAGCATATTTTATGATACAGAATCATCATTATATTTCTCATTACATCATATGCATTAAAAAAGTTCATC
Source organism: Aethalodelphis obliquidens (assembly GCF_003676395.1). Lineage (NCBI taxonomy): Eukaryota > Metazoa > Chordata > Mammalia > Artiodactyla > Delphinidae > Aethalodelphis > Aethalodelphis obliquidens. The sequence continues at coordinate 6,517,772 of NW_020838010.1, forward strand.
CTAGGCATGTACAATAAAGATGAAGCATTATGGCCAAAAGAGTAAGCCTCATAAAAATATTAGTATTAAATCTGAGATAACTTTTAGGGCAGTGACTTGAATCTCAGTCTGCTCAATAATATCTTTCAAATGAGTATCTGATTCAGAGTTACATGTTGTAATTTGATGACTCAAAAAGAAACAAGTTTTCCCCAGAACACCTTTACTTTAACCTATAAATAGAAGCAGTTATTTACCAGTTAATGCAATAGATGTCAGTGGGTAATATCAGCTAATGAAATGTGCTTTTGTGCCAGTCAATCTATGAATAATAAGAGCAGTGCAAATCATCCACCAACCAACCTGACAGAGGGGCCAACAAAGTTGAATTGTCTCAAAACTGTGCATCCCTTGATCCCTTGCAGCTAAGTAGCAAATGTAGATTATGTCATTATTTTTCTGTCCTTCTGCCTAAATAAAATGCTGCATTTAGAAAAAGATATGAATCATAAATATGGGTGATCACCCTTAGATCATGATTTTCTCCTTTATAATTCCCATGGAAACTGGATGTCATTTACCCAGTCAACTGCTTCATCAGCACCTTGAAACTAATTTTAAACATATTCTCTCCATAGGCCATTCAGCTGAAATGTATCTATTGATGTAGTTGGACACCATTCATATTTCTCCACTCATCAAATAATATACAGTAGTCATGCTAATATATTTAGAAGGGATCCTTCCACTAAGCTCTAGCTGTATATTGCTTGGGCAAAGTTCATGTGACTGAATCAATTTGCTTTCAAATATGATGTTAAGCAAAGAAAGTATAATGAGTGAGTTTTGACATAGTTGAAGAAAGCTGTCACCATAATGAAGTCTATGGTACATTCTATAGACAGCTTAAGTTTTTACTTTTGACTAAATTCTGATGTTCAAAGTTTTCTACTTTCTATTTGCATTCTATTGCAAAAAAAATTTAAACTTAAGTTATTTATTTTTACATAAACCCTGGTGGTTCACAAAAGTAAGAAGTGATTAAGATATCAGAAATCAAAGGCTGAGGTAGTGAAAGAGTTCATTTATTCTATATCACATCCTCAATTTCCACCCCTAGATAATGGAAACACAAATAAAAATACTTCTCACTCTAATTTTGCTGGAACATAGAAACTTACATTTTCTGTTAAACTACAATAACAAACTTCTCATATGACCAAGAGAATAGAAATATGATTTCTGAATATTCACATGTTAGATATTTGACTCAAATTTTGGAATAAAACTTATCCTTTCAACTCCATGGCACTGTCTGTAGCTTGGAAAAAATTGTTCTCAAATGCCTTCTGCACATATTTTCTCCTTCATATAGAGAATCTTAGTTTAATAAGAAAAGCTTCTATTATTACTTTTTCATGCTTCCCTACAACTTTGGTGGTTGAAATCAAGAAAGAGTGACCATCTCCTTTCCAGATTATTCTAGATATATCTACATAACAAACATTCGTTGAAAGAAATATCACACTAAGGCAACAGTTGTTGTCTTCTTTCTCTTTTTACTCGTCTATGCATTATTACAAAGTTCATTGACACAATTAAATTTAACAAATATTTATTGAGTATTTACTGGGTATAAGGTTCAACAAATGATGTAAAGAAGAATAAGATATAGTTCCTGTCCATGTGATACTTCCAATCCTATAAAGTAATAAGACAAGTAGGCTATGGACTACACAAAATGTTAGGTAAATATGAATAGAAAGGTAGGGGCAAGTTTCCAAAGGGAATCAAAGAAGCAAGTGTGATGCTTGGGGTTAGTCTCAAAAGGTAGAGAAATTTTGTTAAGAGACAATCCCTATCAAATTACCAATGGCATTCTTCACAGAATTAGAACAAAACATTTTACAATTTGTACGGAAACACAAAAGACCCCAAATAGCCAAAACAATCTTGAGAGAGAAAAATGGAGCTGGAGGAGTCAGGCTCTCTGACTTCAAACTATACTACAACGCTACAGTAATCAAGACAGTATGGTACTAGCACAAAAAGAGAAAGATAGTATCAATGGTACAGGATAGAAAGCCCAGAGATAAACCCTGCACATATGGTCACCTAATTTATGACAAAGGAGACAAGAACATACAATGGAGAAAAGACAGCCTCTTCAATAAGTGGTGCTGGGAAAACTGAACAGCTACATGTAAAAGAATGAAATTAGAACACTCCCTAACACCATACACAAAAATAAACTCAAAATGGATTAAAGACCTAAATGTAAGACTGGACTCTATAAAACTCTTAGAGAAAAACATAGGAAAACCACTTTGACATAAATCACAGCAAGCTCTTTTTTGACCCACCCCCGCTAGAGTAATGAAAATAAAAATAAACAAATAGGACCTAATAATACTTAAAAGCTTTTGCACAGCAAAGAAAACCATAAAGATGAAAAGACAACCCTCAGAATGGGAGAAAATATTTGCTAATGAAGCAACAGACAAAGGACTAATCTCCAAAATATATAAACAGCTCATGGAGCTCAATATCAAAAAAACAAACAACCCAATTGAAAAATGGGCAGAAGACCTAAATAGACATTTCTCCAAGGAGGACATACAGATGGCCCAGGGGCACAGGAAAGGATGCTCAACATCACTAATTATTAGAGAAATGCAAATCAAAACTACAATGAAATATCACCTCACACTGGTCAGAATGGCCATCATGAAAAAATCAATAAACAATAAATGCTGGAGAGGGTGTGGAGAAAAGGAAACCCTCTTGCACTGTTGGTGGGAATGTAAATTGATACAGCCACTGTGGAGAACAGAATGGAGGTTCGTTAAAAAACTAAAAGTAGAACTACCGTATGACCCAGCAATCCCACTACTGGGCATCTACCCTGAGAAAACCATAACTCAAAAAGACACATGCACCCCAAAGTTCATTGCAGCACTATTTACAATAGCCAGGACATGGAAACAACCTAAATGTCCATTCACAGATGAATGGCTAAAGAAGATGTGGTACATATATACAATGGAATATTACTCAGCCATAAAAAGGGATGAAATTGGGTCATTTATAGAGACATGGATGGACATAGAGTCTGTCATACAGAGTGAAGTAAGCCAGAAAAGAAAAACAAATATTGTATATTAACGCATATATGTGGAATCTAGAAAAATGGTACAGATAAACCTATTTGCAGGGCAAGAATAGAGACGTAGATGTAGAGAACGGACATGTGGACACAGTGGGGGAAGGGGAGGGTGGGACGAATTGGGAGATTGGGGATGACATATATACACTACCATGCATAAAATAGATAGCTAGTGGGAACATGCTATAAAGCAGAGGAAGCTCAGCTCTGTGTTCTGTGACGACCTAGTTGTGTGGGATGGAGGTTGGTGGGAGGAGGTCCAAGAGGGAGGGGATATATGTACACATATAGTTGATTCACTTCATTGTATGGCAGAAACTAACACAACATTGTAAAGCATATTATACTTGTATAATATGTATACTTGTATACAAATATGTATACTTGTATACATATTATACATTGTAAAGCATATTATACTCCAATATAAAAAAAAGAAATAAAGATAGTGAAGGCAGGTGGAACTGCATGAGTCAAAACATAAAGATAGGAAATTGGAAAGTGGGTGTGAAAACTAGAAGTGGAGACTAGCAATCGAGATTTGGGAATAATATTCTGAGTGATAAGGTACGAGGAGGGAATCCTGGGAATGTCAGCCCATTGGCACAGATGCTTTCACCATAAATTCATGCCTCATTCAGAAGCAATACTGTATGGCAAATCATGATGGTGACTAGGGTATGCAGTAAGCTCATGGACAGTGATGCTGGCAGAAGTATAGCAAGCACTGAAGGAAAATCCATATCCAAAAAATCTTTCAGTGAAGACAACTCTGTCCACAACCCCTCCCCACCATGATGGAGGGTAGCTGACAGATCCTCCAAGGTACAGAGCAGGCCAAGGATTGATCACTGCTATAGATTGACTGTGGATACACAGTGATGATAGAAATATCTGGGGGAGAGAAAGTATATATAACTGAGCACATGCATAATCTCCATCCCTCCCACCAAGACCATTTTTTCATGAGTTATTTTGAATAACCTCTGGAGTTGCTGGGGATAGAAGTTGACTGACATCTACTATGGGTTATTTTGTCTGCCTGATTATTGAAAATCACTTCTGCAGTAAGTGACTTTTAGGGAAAATTCATACAAGACACAAATATCAATATCCACACATTTGAGATCATTTTGAGAGTCCCATCCAAATTCCTCTCTCCCAAACCTCTTGTTATCAACCCTTTAATCTTGTTCCTGTTAAGCCCCTGACCATCTGGTCATTCTAATAGCTATTGTTCATGAATTGTGTGGATCCATACTTTAGGTAAAGTATTTTACTTTAGGTAAAATACTTTAGGGCATTTTACCTGCCCTTCAGGTAAAATGGACCTCCAGATAAAGACTGGAGCTTGGAGCTCTGCCCATGTGGAGGACTGGCCTTTCCCATTACCCTTTAAGGGATACTCCCTGAGTGGGGCTGTAACATGACAATAATCCACTTCTGTCTGTGATAGCACACTGTCTGACAGCAGAAGCTTCTATAAATCAAACATGAGGGTTTTTTTCTCCTAGGTCAAATTATCATGGTAATTTCCTCAAGAGGCCATAGAAATGGATTGAGGGAGAAGTGGCAGTCAGGAAGAGTAAGTGCTGTTGGAATCTAAGTAGCATGCTTGTGCAATTATTTGTGACTTTAGGACCAACTTGAGAGTGACTACATATTTCACTTCCATTTGATATTGGAAGACTGGTGTGCATACCTAACTTCATGGCTTGATGGATCAACTATTAGCATTTTTAATAAAGGGAAGCTACTTGTGCATACTTAAATAATTACTTAGTTATGTCCCATAGTCAGGCATTCCACCTCTACCAAAGCATGGATGTTGTAATGGAAGTCCTGGGAGTGCCTTTAAAGAAGTTCCTTTTAAGTGTTTAGCAAACCAGTAAAATATAATACAGCATTACTAAAGCCCTTCCATTATTTGAATACCTTTTTCTCTAAAATTTTTATAATTTAAAATTGGAAATAGACTATTTCCTTATGTTAACAACAAATAACCAACACAAAATCCCTATATTCACAAGAACACAATGGGTTTTACTTAATGCACTAGCCTACATAATTGCTTTCATAGATAAAGCAAAGTTGATGATGAAGATTACCTTCATGGAATCTTCATGGAATCATGAAATGGAAACACCAACAATGTCTCAGCCTCTCAAGGAGTATTCTGTTCTGAGTAGCAGTCTCCTAGAATAAATTTAATTCACCACAATGGACGTCACTAGTTAATACTCAAAACTTGACAAGTAATATATATATATTCTTCTGGATGGATGTGTGAGTTTTCTAAGACTTTTGATTGACATTTATCCATCATGAAATGCTGAGGAAGGCTCCCTCATGTAATAAGAGAGTAAGAAGCATATAGGACAAAACATTACATGAAAACAGCTGGAGTCTTAAGGATGATGTAATTCAGGAAGTACTATTGGTTTTTCTTATTTACAGCCATTTTCATATTTTACCTTCACATGTAGCTCTATTTTCTAAATGAAAGATTCTGGTTTTGAAAGCCAATCTTCGTCCTAGTATTTCCCAAATCTTGTTTTAATGTGTGGAAGCAGAAGAGGAGTAAGCAAAAATTTAGATTTGTGACACCACTCTAAAAAACTGGTCTCACCCAAGTTTCTCCAGTTCTTCTATCTCGTTTTGCCTTTATGTGTGAAATGATTTATTGATGTGTGAAAGTAGAAAAATCATCATCAGCAGTCATTCTGATATCCAGACTGGAAGACATGGCTATTTGGGCAGCCCCTACATTTTTTCATAATTTTTACCAACTTCCTTGCAAAGCATACTACACTGTAAAAACCCAGTGGGTTGGCTTCCCTGGTGGCGCAGTGGTTGAGAGTCTGCATGCCGATGCAGGGGACATGGGTTCGTGCCCCGGTCCGGGAAGATCCCACATGCCACAGAGAGGCTGGGCCCGTGAGCCATGGCCACTGAGCCTGCGTGTCCAGAGCCTGCGCTCCGCAACGGGAGAGGCCACAACAGTGAGAGGCCCGCGTACCACAAAAAAAAAAAACCAAAAAACCCAGTGGGTGTAAATCTCTTGTGAGAGCTGGAAAGCTCCCACCGGCTCAGTGGATGTTTGTTTGCAGATAGAAAATTGGCTAAGGAAAAATATCTCCTCTACTAAGCGACTTCGCATCAAGGAGACTAGGTGATGCAGAACAAAAAAATTGTATATTCATTGGCTGTGTCGGTACAAATGAAAGATAAGTACAAACTTATCTTTTGGCAATGTTAATTTACTCCACAGGCAAATAAACTGAAATAATATCAACAGGCCTCACATAAACTGGAGAGGATTGCCTTCCTAGAGTCATATATGCTAACCCTGATTCAGAACATGGCACATTGCGTCAGAATTGTTTTTGTCTATGAGTGTCCTTTACTCATAAAGGTTAGATGCAGGTACACTTACAACTACTCCTCAGTAAGTGTGCAGGGACACTAAATGATGAAACAGGGAGCATGATTTATGGATCAAGTCAAATAACTTAATTTTACTGGAATGCTAAGAAAATAATGTGCTCTGAATTAATTTCTGATTAATAAACAATGGAATAAAACCTGTTTTATGTGGGCCTTATAGCTATAAAGCTTTCTGAAATATGCTGGTTCACATTCCCACCTAGCAGATACATGGTTGAGGTTCTGCAAAGGACTTCCTGATTTCTGTCAGTGATTCAATAATTTTGTCAGTCACCCTTTTTATACTAATATTTCCTTCTAGGAACGTTACATATATTAATTCACTTCATCTTTACAAGGACTTTATAAGGTAGACCTTTCAATAAACTACACTCTATAGTTGAGGATACTGACAACAGGGAGAGGCTGAACTTGGCACTTTAAATGTAGAGCCCACATTCTTAACCACCATATCATGCTGCCTCAAAGTCTAGCATACAGTCACTTGGATGTAGAATATTACATATTTTTGTTTCTTTCTCCCTTGGTTTCCAAAACCAGTTTTCAAGTCATAATCAATCCCGTACCATCCTTTAAATTGCCATTGCTTCTTACTACCCAATTCCTGGACACTGTCATATGTTCACAGAACAAATACAGAGTATTCTAACTGACTGTTCTATCCATCTTCATTCTTCGCCTCTAGTTCATCACATACAATGCTACAAAATTAATCTTTCTGGAGCACAACCTGAATTTTGTGCCTATACACCTGTTTCTTGCTTTAATACAAAAATCATTCATTCTAGTCAAACCAATATCCTCATTCTACCCTTGCATTTTTTTTTTTTTTTTGCGGTACGCGGGCCTCTCACTGTTGTGGCCTCTCCCGTTGCGGAGCACAGGCTCCGGATGCGCAGGCTCAGCGGCCATGGTTCACGGGCCCAGCCGCTCCGCGGCAGGTGGAACCTTCCCGGACTGGGGCACGAACCCGTGTCCCTTGCATCGGCAGGCAGACTCTCAACCACTGCGCCACCGGGGAAGCCCTACCCTTGCATCTTTGACAGTCAACCCATTTGTATCACTACACTCAATTGGAATGCCTTCCTCTTCCCTTTCTACCTATAGGAAACCAATACTCATATTTCAGGTCACATTTAAAGGCTTCTCTGAGCTCCATAACGAGCCTCAGCCTACAGTTAGTATCTCATTACATACCCCAAACATTTGGCAGCCATTCAGCATAAGATCACTCACCGCTTTCACTTTGTAGGTAAAAGCTCATTTTATAATTGATGGTAGAGTTCTGGGATTGTAAAAGGTTTAGGTAATGTTGAACTGAATATTAACTGACCCCAAAATACTCAGCAAAATTTTTCCCATTACCCAAATTTCTTCTTCTGAAAGAGAACAGAAAATTCAGGTTAATTTACATTTATGTTATTTTGAGTCTTGTTAAGTAGAAGGATTACTGGTTTACCCATCCAGAGCCCATTTCTCTATTGCATAAAAATTATTTAGTGCTAGGAATTATTTGTGTTTAAAAGTCTCCTTTAAAAGTTTGACCAGACATTTAAACATTTTTAAATTACCAGCAGTAAATTCACTCTGTGCTATGAAAAATACTCATTCCTAGAGAGAGTGGAATCTAGAAGTGTACAAAATTTCAGATTTGAGAATGACCATAATCATGGATATTTCAATGTGTGTGTTTGAGGGAGGGATAGGGAATTGAGAGAAGTGATGATAAATGGACTGACTAAAAGTCCAAAATATAGCCAAAATTCATTTCCATCCTGTGCACATAGAAGAATTGTTTTTTTACTTGCATATGCCATAATAATTTACCACGTTTCATCCAATTATAAGCAAGGTATCCACAAACTTATAAGACTGGCTTGTGAAGATCAATAATATAGAAATCAGGGCAGTATTTACTGTCTCAAAAATAATTTACCAGAAAAGGTTTTGATCCTGGGAATAGGTGAAGTAAATCTTATAAACATTTGAGAGAGAGATCAATACAATGAAACCCCACTTTCAATGAAAAGTTGAAATGTAATTGCAAAAGCTCTCTTTTACAGGATGCTTTAACTTACAGTAAACATATGCAGTTAATAAGCTTGAATTATTTGATATAAGAGGTTATCATAGAAACGTTGACAGAACATTGAAATGTCACGAAAGGTACCACTATTATCTAATGCGGTCTTCATACCTCGTGACAAAAGAAGTAATGATTAAAGTTACATTCTTAAAATCATCTGTCAGTCCCACAGGTTAACAATTTTCTAATGTGATAAACAGATATGTCACATGTCAATTAAAAACAATGAAGATAAAAGTTCTCCAATAATGTGCTGGGGGAAAAAAGTAACATGTTTTGATATTTTAACATAACTAAAGTTCACATTTCATTTCAGAACTGCCAGGAAAATAATGAAAAATACTGTGTGAAAAACATGGTCTTTAAATTCAATTTCCCACTGGTGTGTTAATGAACTTGAAAAAATATCAAAGTATAATATAAAAGGCACCAGGTGGGCTTCCCTGCTGGCGCAGTGGTTGAGAGTCCGCCTGCCGATGCAGGGGACACGGGTTCATGCCCTGGTCCGGGAGGATCCCACATGCCGCAGAGCGGCTGGGCCCGTGAGCCATGGCCTCTGAGCCTGCGCATCCGGAGCCTGTGCTCCGCAACGGGAGAGGCCACAACAGTGAGAGGCCCACGTACCGCAAAAAAAAAAAAAAAGGCACAAGGCAAGTTACAAGTAGGGAAAGATATTTTTAATAACATACTTCAGTAAAAGTAGACATTACTCTTTTAATATTTTCATTACTGAAATGTTTACAAAGATATTTTTCAATTAACAGCAAATCTACCTTCTCTGTCCACTATATTCTTAGAATTTAGAAAAATTTACCAAGAGTCCAAAGAGAGCTAACAGTAGTCAGTATGAACAGGCTTTTCTAGGATGAATAGAAATCTCATGTAGGTATTCCTTGCTTTGGGTCATAAATGTGAAACTAAGAACATAGAATTTTTTTTATTTCTTACTTTAAAAAAATCAGGAGAAAGTATGTAGCATATTATTTTGTAAATCAAATAATCAAACATTGGGCTACTTTTCTTTCTAGTCAGTTGAGATTTTCATATAAAACTATATCCTTTAACAAGTAGGAGGTGTTTCATGGATAGAAATTTTATTGTCAAACTTTATTGTCAAAGTTGAAATAACATAGGAAGTAAAGCGATTCATAGAATATTTTCTGTGGTAGATGCAAACATAGGCATTATATTTTTAATTTAATTATTAAATCAGGTACATGGTTCTGCTTAAGAATTAAACTGCCTCAACCTATGAGGCTACTTCTCACTCTATCCTTAATTAAGAAAGCAAAATTCTCTTCTCCTAGTAATGCTTCTTTATGTGGCAGCTATTTGCTTGCTGTTGTTGGACATTTAAATTCTTCTTTGCTTACCTTAAGCTTCTTTACTTATTTATTCCTTTACAGATTGTTGATACAATAATGGGAAAGTTTTCACAAGGTGCTGAATCAGCAGGAAAACTTCAAAAACTGTTTTAAAATATCTTGAACACTGGTAAAGTGGGGAGGGGAGGTTCATCAAAACAGTGTATGGAGTTTTAAAGTGAGCTTATGAAGCAGATTAAAACAGTCAGAACTTGCAACAGTGGAAATTAATTAGTTTCAGATTTAAGGAAAAGTTCTGTAAGAAAGTGTGAAAGAACTTCAAATAGGAACTAAATGAGTGAAAGTGACCTACATTTCCATACATAAATCAAGTTGCATTCAAATATTTATTCTGAAATAGTCATACAAGTACCAGCTATTAATTCAAAAATTAGGCTTCAGTCACATATATAAAGTATCCAAATCATGAATTGCAAGAGTCCCACCACATGATAGTCGGATCACACTTGCAGTGGTATGTGAAATTCTTGGCACAATGTTTTAAAAACAAGTATTTCCAGAAGCAGGCAACCAATATTGTGAGAAAGCTTGAAACCCCACAATGTTTATAGTGGAGAAACTTAGGGGACAATTGATTACCATTTTCAGACAACTTGACTTCCATATAAGAGAAGGAATCATTTACTCTATGAAGCTCTGGAGGATGAATCGGAGAGAAAAGACGTATCAGTGTAAGGAAACATTTTATGAAAGTCAAAAGGAATAGGCTGCTTCCTAAGGTAGCCAGCAACTCACACCACTGACCATGATCTAGCAGAAACTAAAAGACAATCCATGAGAGATGCAATGTTTCAGTAAGATTAATTACCCTTATTTGTTGTTTTAAATAAGGAAAATTCATAGGACAACTACAGAATTGCTACAAAAAGTTCAAAATGATCTCATACGGTTTATTAACCTATCAAAATTTCAAAATGCTCTTCCACTAACAGAGTAAAAACTGCAGTTGATGAAAATGAGCATAAGTAATTTCCATAATTACTCTATGAATCTTCTTTTTCCAAATTTGCTTATAATTCTTATTTTGGTGAAATCTGACTTTTTACATTTAACTCCTTTTTTAGGCCTTGGGCCACGAATTAACTATATAATTTAATAATATTAATTTATATTAAAAATTTATTAATTATTAAGAATATACAATGGGGAAAGGATAGTCTCTTCAATGAATGGTGCTGGGAAACATGGATAGCCACATGCAAAAGATTGAAATTGGACTCCTATCTTACACTACCCACAAAACCCAACTCAAAATGGATTATAGACTTGAATATATGATCTGAAAGCATAAAACTCTTAGAAGAAAACATAGGGGGTCGTTTCCATCTCCTGGCTATTGTAAATAGAGTTGCAATGAATATTTTGGTACATGACTCTTTTTGAATTATGGGAGGGAGGGAGACGCAAGAGGGAAGAGATGTGGGAACATATGTATATGTATAACTGATTCACTTTGTTATAAAGCAGAAACTAACACACCATTGTAAAGCAATTATATTCCAATAAAGATGTTAAATAAATAAATAAAAAGAAAACATAGGGGGTAAGCTCCTTCATCTCAGTCTAGCAACGATTTTTTGGATTTGACACCAAAAACAAAGGCAACAAAAGCAAAAGCAAACAAGTGAGACTAGATCAAATGAAAAAGCTTTTGCACAGCAAAAGAAATCATCAACAAAACAAAAAGGCAACCTATGGAATGGGAGAAAGTATTTGTAAACCACATATCCAAAATATCCAAGGAACTCACACAGCTCAATAGCAAAAACCAAAACAAAACAAAAAAACAAAGAACCCAATTTTAAAGTGGACAAAGGACTTGCACAGACATTTTTCCAAAGAAGACATAGAAATAACCAACAGGTAAATGAAAAGGTGCTCAATATCACTAATCATCAGGGAAATGCAAATCAAAACCACAATATCACCTCACACCTTTTAAGGTGTCTATTAGCATCAAAAAACCCAAGAGATAACAGATGCTGGCCAGGATGTGGAGAAAGGGAAGCCTTATACACTATTGGTGGGACTATAAACTGGTACAGCTGCTATAGAAAACACTATGAAGGTCCTCAAAAAGTTAAAAATAGTACTGCCATATCATCCAGCAATCTCACTTCTGGGTATGTATCCAAAGGAAACAAAACCACCATCTCAAAGAGATATCTGCACTCCCATGTTCATCACAGCATTATTCACAATAGCCAAGATAGGGAAAAAGCCTAAGTGTTCATCAGTGGCTGAATGGATCTAAAAACATGTGATTTTATATATATATATATATATATATATATATATATATATATATATATGGTATACACACACAATAGAATATTATTCAGTCTTTAAAAAGAAGGAAATCCTGTCATTTGCAAAAACATGGATGAACCTGAAGGGCATTATGCTAAGTGACATAAACCAGACAAAGAAAGACAAACACTGCATGGTATCACTTATATGTGGAATCTCAAAAAAAAAAAATTTCAAACTCATAGACTCAGCAAGTTGCCAGGGGCTGCAGGCTGGGAGAAATAAGGAGAGGTTGGTAACAGGATACAAACCTAGTTTTTCTCTTTTTTTTTTTTGTTTGTTTCTTTGTTTATATCTTTATTGGAGTATAATTGCTTTACAACATTCTATTAGTTTCTGTTGTACAAAAAAGTGAATCAGCTGTAAGTATACATATATACCCATATCCCCTCCCTCTTGAGCATCCCTCCCTCCCATCCTCCCTATCCCACCCCTCTAGGTCATCACAAAGCATTGACCTGACCTCTCTGTGCTATGCAGCAGCTTCCCACTAGCCATCCATTTTACATTTGGTAGGGTATATGTATCAATGCTACTCTCTCACTTCATCCCAGCTTTCTCTCCCCACACACTGTGTCCTCAAGTCCATGCTCTATGTCTGCGTCTTTATTCCTGCCCCACCATTAGATTCATCAGAAACATTTTCTTTTTTTTAGATTCGATATATATGTGTTAGCATACGGTATTTGTTTCTCTCTTTCTGACTTACTTCACTCTGTGTGACAGACTCTAGGTCCATCCACCTCACTATAAATAACTCAATTTCGTTTCTTTTTATGGCTGAGTAATATTCCATTGTATATATATGTGCCACATCTTCTTTATCCATTCATCTGTCAATGAACACTTAGGTTGCTTGCATGTCCTGGCTATTGTAAATAGTGCTGCAATGAACATTGTGGTGCATGACACTTTTTGAATTATGGTTTTCTCAGGGTATATGCCCAGTAGTGGGATTAATGGATCATATGGTAGTTCTATTTTTAGTTTTTTAAAGAACCTCCATACTGTTCTCCATAGTGGTTGTACATTTCCACCAATAGTGCAAGAGGGTTGCCTTTTCTCCACACCCTCTCTAGCATTTATTATTTCTACATTTTTTGATGATGGCCATTCTGACTGGTGTGAGGTGATACCTCATTGCAGTTTTGATTTGCATTTCTCTAATGATTAGTGATATTGAGCATTCTTTCATGTGTTTGTTGGCAATCGGTATATCTTCTTTGGAGAAATGTCTATTTAGGTCTTCTGCCTATTTTTGGATAGGGTTGTTTGTTTTTTTGATATTGAACTCCATGAGCTGCTTGTATATTTTGGAGATTAATCTTTTGTCATTTGCTTTGTTTGTAAATATTTTCTCCCATTCTGAGGGTTGTCTTTTCATCTTGTTTATGGTTTCCTTTGCTGTGCAAAAGCTTTTAAGTTTCATTAGGTCCCTTTTTCTTTTTTTTATTTCCATTACTCTAGGAGGTGGGTCAAAATACCTAGGAATAAACCTACCTAAGGAGACAAAGGACCTGTATGCAGAAAACTATAAGACACTGATGGAAGAAATCAAAGATGATACAAACAGATGGAAAGATATACCATATTCTTGGATTGGAAGAATCAACATTGCAAAAATGACTATACTACCCAAAGCAATCTATAGATTCGATGCAATCCTTATCAAATTACCAATGGCATTTATCACAGAACTAGAACAAAAAATTTTACAATTTGTATGGAAAGACAAAAGACCCCGAATAGCCAAAGCAATCTTGAGAACGAAAAATGGAGCTGGAGGAATCAGGCTCCCTGACTTCAGACTATACTACAAAGCTACAGTAATCAAGACAGTATGGTACTGGCACAAAAACAGAAATATTGATCAATGCAACAGGATAGAAAACCCAGAGATAAACCCACACACATATGGTCACCTTATCTTTGACAAAGGAGGCAAGAATATACAATGGAGAAAAGACAGCCTCTTCAATAAGTGGAGCTGGGGAAACTGGACAGCTACATGTAAAAGAATGAAATTAGAACACTTCCTAACACCATACACAAAAATAAATTCAAAATGGATTACAGCTCTAAATGTACGGCCAGACACTATAAAACTCTTAGAGGAAAATATAGGCAGAACACTCTTTGGCATAAATTACAAACTTAGTTTTAAGATGAATAGGTCTGAGAATCTAACATGGTGACTATAGTTGATAATACTGTATTGTATAATTGGAATTTGCTAAGAGAGTAAAACTTAAGTTTTCTCACCACAAAAGTATGGTAACTATGTGAGATGATGGGTGTGTTAATTAGTTCAATGGTTGGAATAAATGTATATGCATATCAAATCATCATGTTGTACACTTTAAATATATTACAATTTTATTTGTCAAATACACCTCAGTAAAGCTGCAAAATATTGATACAAAATAAAGTAAAATTAGAAATACTTGAAAATTGAGTCCTGTAGAATTTACTCAACTGTGCAATATTAAGAAACTTTAATTCTCTCTTTGTCATCAAACATTCTAAAATGTTTTCAAGTTAAAATTTTTGACAAGTTCTTCCAGGAAAGCTCACTGCTCAGCTTGCTGGAGATAGACAACTCTTGAGTGAATCATGTCTAAAACCAGAGCCAAGCACTGCATGGGAGAAACTCACCTGATGTATGACTTTAGTTCTGGAATTCTTGATACAATTGGGCCAGTTTGTTCTTCAAGTTGACGATTTGCACAAGGGTAAATATTAACATGAAACTTAAAGAAACCATATGAATCCTAGAGTATGTGAAGTTTAACCCCTTTCAACTTCTGGACAAATTCTGCTTGATCTATAATAATATTAATAGATATGTTAAACCTCAACTATGTGCTAGATCTATTGAAGCACCAGAGATAAAATAAAGAACGACCAATATACTGGCTGTCACTAAGTCCTATGCAGTTCAGACTAGTGAGAAAGACAGGCAAGTAATAAGGGCAATATGATGCAGTACACACTACAATAGAGGCCATGTAAGCATTAAAAAAAAAAGGAAAGTTTGTTACAATAATTAAGTGGACTGGCTAAGAAGAACATTCCAGACAGAAGGAATATGATACAAACATATCTTGAAAGAACCACTTGAAAGAACATGAGTTGTTCTTACGGGGCGGGGCGAGTGAATTTTACACAGAAAAGTGATGGGAGATAAGGTAAGAGATACATCTAAGGGCTAGAACAAGAAGAGAGGGTGTTTTTTTTCTTAATTCATAATTAGGACTTTTAACTTTATCCTACACATATATCCACGTGGGAGCTGCTGCCAGATTTTAAGCAGCAGAAAAACATAAAGAAATTCATACTTTTGAAAGGTCATTTTTTAGAAACAACGTGGAGAATTCACTTGAAGAGGTGAGCCTGGAAGCAGGAAGAAATGCTTGGAAACTAATGCAGTAATATTCTAGGTTAAATACAACACGCTGCTGAAGAAAAGCAGTGGCACTGGAGATGAAGAGGAAGTGACTGACCTAGTATATTTCTGAGGTAGGGTTTATAAAACAAGTGAAAAATTGGGGGTGAGGCTAAGAGAAAGGATGATGTCATGTATGAATCATCTTTCTCTCCTAGGCTTATTGCGTCAGTGGGAAAAATATCAACTCAAGATGAACAATTGATTTGAGAATATTATAAACAATTTTGGTTTTGAAAGGCCTCTTTAGGCTTTGAGGTGCTTGTAAGACATGCATGTATTTTGGTAAAACTGTCCAGTAGGAAGTTAAGATTATAGATCTGGAGTTGAGCATTCCTTCCTCAAAGTGGCTTCTTAATTACCCAGTGTTGGCATATTCAAATAGCTATATAGGTTAATGCATTTGCTGTCCTATAACACAACATTTCCCACTTCTGATGATGACACACTGTAATTAAGCAAGTTATTTATTATAATAAAATGTGTATAGAATTATAGATTTTAAAGGAGTTTCAGAAATTATTATACTCTTCTTTTTTATTTGAACTGAAAACTGTACCTAATGCATTCCCAGAAACACCATTGACTTCTTAAAATTCTCTGGCATAGATAATGAAATAACTCCCTTGATAACATGGGCTAGCCTCTCACCAAAATGACAGGAGGATTTTGCTAATGCTAGCCTATACTCTTCATGCTGCAAGTGTAGTTCCTTCTTTCTGGTCTTATTCTTAGTGGAAGTAGAGAACAGCTGTTTAATGCTAATGGCAAAATCAGCACATTTAAAATTGTTGAATACACACTTCAGACTTTGAATTATGAACTTGGCAATATTTATGAATTTATAGCATGAAAAATAAACTAGATTCATCACGATATTTTTCAAACTGCATGGCAGTGTGATAAAACAGTGTTCTCAACATTAAAGTTTCAAAGTACTATCCTAGAAGTGATGTTCTAGAATCCTGAAGTGTTTAAATATTTTTGAATAAACTATATGAAAGTATTTTTTATCCATACAGATTTCAAATGAAATGAGTAGGCCTAAAAAAATAAATCACTATTTGCATTCCGAGTTGCAATATCAGCCACCCACAATCTTCAGAAACTCCAATATTGTATCCAGCTACAAAAATTATTTGTACTGGAGGTTTACGTAGGTTTTAATGAAATATTAATAAATTATAATCACTTTAATGCAATTCCAAAGGGTAAACATAATAGTTGTTTGCAGTCCTAAAAGCTGTATTTGTTTGTGCTTGCTCATCCTCACACCCACTGATTTCAGGGATGGGTATTAAAGGGAGATAGAAGTAAAGAGAAAAATGATTTCTTGACTTAAATATAATTCATTGCCTATTGCTAGCCCTGATTAATTAAGTCTGAATTGAAATACTTTCCCCATCATTTGAACCTATCTAGCAGTTTTTTTTCCTAAGAAAACACAGTTGGTCATTGTTCACTAAAGTTGGCCACTTCCAACCTCTTACCTACTTCACCTCCAAAGGGGGGATGTGCAGCGGAACATAAATGTTATATATAAATGACCTATTTCAAAAGTAGTAGTTTTGTTTACTTTCAAATTTAAGTCATTTTACAGTGTTGTGAATAGGCTGAACTCTAGTGCAAGTGGTGAATAAAGGAAAAATATTTTTCTTGGAAATGCCCCATGAACCAAAAGCCCACGTGGAAGTCAAATGCATACACCACCAATATAAAAAATATGTAGGGTGAATTTATTTGCTATATGAACTTATTATCTCCTAAGTGTGTGGGGAGAAGAGAGGAGTCATAAACAAAGCCAGAAAACCCCACCAAAGAAACACATGATTACGGCAAGTATTTCTAAACCTTTGAATAACTCCACATTTCTAGGACTCACCAACCAACCTCTACCAAGTCCATTGTTTTAAAAGTGCCTAAGAACCCAGATCCTGGAGTACAATAGACCTAAGTTTATAATCCTGGTTCTACAGTATACTTCCTGGGTGATCACAGTCAAGTCACAAACTCTAATCTTTCGTTTCCTCATCCATAAAAGGAGGATACGTATACCAACCTCGTAGGGCCATGTGATGTCTAAATGTTATAATGCATGCAAAATGCCTGGCACACAATGCTAAATTATTATAATTATTATTATGGCTTCATTGCTATTTGATCAACATACCATCCCCTAATTAGTTTAATGTTGTTGCTTATTTAGTACTATATTTTCCACTATTCTTTCATTACTGCGTTTTTCTTGAGTACACTGGTAACACATCTGAGGTACTCCCACATCAACCCATCAAATACCTAGCTGCTAATACAATGTGTTAGTAGCACACCCAAATGTATCTGCCAATTTTCTTCCCTTTAAGGAATGTTTCTGGTAGTGAGCTAAGAAAAGACTTATGAATTCTCTATCACACTTAGAAGTGACCAAACTACCACAACCCACAGTACCTACTGTTATGAAAAGAGTAATGACTAACTGCATCTTTGAGCCCATTTCCAAACTGCCCTACGAATCTGTGATACTTGTTAAAGATTGACAGCTTATGTCTACTGCTTCTATTCAAGCTATCAAGCTAGTACTGATGAAACCAGCTCAGTGTCATTCCAGAGGAAACAGAGATGACAAATCATAAGTGGGACTGGAAGCAAACTATTGATTAAAGCAACAGATCATCACATACTCTATTTAACAAAGCATTAAGACTACTGAGTGCTCCAAATTCTTATTCATCAACCAATACACATTATATTTCTATGCACCAAAGGACAAGTCCTGCAATAATCGAATATTCTTAAGAACATTAAAATTTAATATCCTAGAAGTCCAGACTGTCTCTCCAGATTTGATAGACTAGTCTATAATTTAGGAAATATGATGTTGCAAATTATAGCTCAATGTTTTAAGGTGACCATCAGTATAACAAAGAAGAAAAAATTACTAAAATAAGCTGCTATCTTTATGAATGCTTCTAAAATTCATCTCACTTATAAGTTGCATTTGAAAATTAGAAACCAAAATTGGATAGTGGTAATGATTTCAAAACTTTGTGAATATATAAACAAAAGCTCACTGAATTATGTACTTTAAATGGGTGAACTTTATTATTTGTGAATTGTATCTCAATAAAGTTGTTATTAAAAAGTTAAAAACTATGTTTTAGAACAACAGAAAAAAATTCATTTGAATCCCCACCCCCAGAGGGGGGGAGAGCGGAGGAGCTCTAGTTCCAAAGAAATTAAAATTGTCAGCTATATTTTATAAATTTAAAGACAAAGATGATTTCAGCAAACTTTTCAAGCACAGTAAGATATTTTACATGTGGGCATTTTTTCTAAGTAAAATCTAAGTGAATTACAAATGATCTAGGCTTGTTAGTATCTGTAAAATTATGTAAAATAAAAAGGCCAACTCCATCTTCCATCCCAGTCCTCATTTGGAAGGCAGGGGGGTGAGAACAGAGGAGAGCAGAAGTAGGAGGAAATAGTGAGTCAAACTTTTATTAACTAAGAATGAATTAACATTGCCCCAGGTGATCTCTAGAGCTCCAATTACTTACCTTCTTCTTTCAATGTTTAAATCTGAAGCTAGGAGAAAAAAAGACAGAAAACACTGCAGAAATCACCCTCAAAGGACAACGTAGAAGCAAAGAGGCCATAAAGTTTAAGAAAGGGAACAGTGAATGGAATGATAAATGGAAGACTACTTCAACAGAAACCATTTCAAATTCAAATTGGAGTTTCTGCTTCGTGAAATCAATCTCAAATTAAGGCTGTGTGAACACAGTGTGTGTAACACACTTTCTGTCTTGAAAATATAGCCAAGGTATTGAAGTTTTGCTACCCTTCCTTATAGGTGTTTAAATGTGATTGGTACTGTATGTAGACACAGAAAATTTAACTTATCTTCCCTTAAATTACCAGAGTGATTCATCTGAAGTTTCTGATGTTTAACATCCAACTGGCTTACCATCCAATTTGGTCAGATTTGACTTCTGTCCTGGTTATTATAGAGTTTATCCTGGGGGTATTAGGAATATCAAGTTTTTAGAACTTTTGGTTGGGAAAACTGCTATATTTTTTTCTATAATTATTTTCTGGTGACTATTCTATAGCTGAGAATTTTTATTAAATCTTATAAGTCTAATCCATATTAAGGAAAATAAGAAAATTAATGTCCAATTCTTCTGAGAAAGGCTTTACATAAATACAAACCTTTCAATGTATCAGACTTTATAGCCTCTTTGCATGGAAATATAATGTTAATGGAAGGTTAGGTTGTCATATGGGTTGATTGCAATGCCCTAAAAATACTTTTTTTCCAATAACCTCCAATACTAAATTTGGAAAATTAATTATACATTTTATGCACTAGTGAATAGAACATAAATGAAATGTTGCTTCTGTTCCTTGTGTAGTGTTGACTTCTAAAGAGAAAGGGACATATAACTTTATAACTAGCTGTAAATAAAGAGCAAACAAATCACTTATATCAATTAATGGATTCTGCTCAGGAGAATGTTGTCAAGTCTAACAGCCCTAACTTGGAAATTAAATTATCTTCAAAAAAATAAAATCATAAAACTTCCGCTTTTTGAGTGATGAGGAGACTCTAGCAAGGTCTTCTACTATACTAAGAATTACTGCATTTATGAAATATTTCACAATCCAATTCCCAGTGTAGTAAGAAACATTATGAAGCCAGTAAAGCCAACATCTACACCAGCAGTCATTAGTATAACTGTCAGAATAAGAAAAGGAAAAGGTTTTCGATAATTTAGCATTCTTCATTTTAGCAACTTTTGAAGTTCATGGTTCCTTTTTTTTAAGTAATAGATTGCATTTCATCTATAATAAGGCTAGGTCTACTTTGATTTGCATTTTAGTCTGGTATGTGATCAAACTGTTTCTCTGTAATCATAATTTTTTGTATCACGTGGTATTTCAGCTTCCTTAGATAAGCAGTCAGAACTCAGATTTTGCAACAAAGTAAGAAGTGAAGCACTTATAGTTTTTTAAGAGTAGAGATGATTGAATTGTGGTACACTGTCTGCAATAACACAGAGGTGACTTTTTCAGAGAAAATGCCTCTTTAATAAATCCAATATCGTACTTTAAGCCTCCTTTCCATTCTAAATGCAACCAATAGACAACCAGCATAGTCAAGATCAAAACTGTAAGTCAGTTTGTGTATTAATTTTGGATTTGGTCACTAAATCTTACCTAGTACTCATTTTGTCCTCAAGTAAAAGCTTTCTTAATTAACTTTATTAATTAGCTTCATGAGAGATCATATACATACTACTAGTTCTTCTACACATTTCCAAACCATATGCATCAACATAATTCTTTTAAAACCCTCAAATTTAAAGGACTTCTAGCCATGGTTACACTGTGAAGTTATAAATATTTCAGATTACACAGCATGTAATTGAATGCTGAGTAGGGCTCAGCAGTTCTAATTTATATTATTAATTCATCCATTCTTCTGGAAGGGGAGTGAGAGGAGATGTATTTATTCCAGTTTTACTATACTAATACAGTTAATAGCCAGATCAGTGGTAAGTGCTTCTTGCTTTAATTTTTGAAATATTGACCTAAGTGTCATCTTTGTGGACTGCAAGATTCCAGGAAATTTTTTTTTTTTTTTTTGCGGTATGCGGGCCTCTCACTGTTGTGGCCTCTCCCGTTGCAGAGCACAGGCTCCGGACGCACAGGCTCAGCGGCCATGGATCACGGGCCCAGCCGCTCCGCGGCATGTGGATCCTCCCGGACCGGGACACAAACCCGTGTCCCCTGCATCGGCAGGTGGACTCTCAACCGCTGCGCCACCAGGGAAGCCCGATTCCAGGAAATTTTACATCTTGCGTTTCTACTAGAGCAGACATATAAGGAGGTAGAACAAATAGAAGAAAATTCTTGCCTACTCTGGGATAAATTGTCACTCTAAATAAATTATACAAGCAAGGCACTTTTTTTTTGGCTCCTCCAGTGGGTTTTAAGGTCATGTGCTTTTGCTTGACTTGATACAATTTAGGATCATAAAACTTTAATCACCAGACATAACTGTTAATACCTTTGTAATATTTCCAAAAATTGAAAATAATGTGGCATTGATTCTTAAGGCAATTTCAAAAGAGATGTTAATTTCAAAAGCGATGTTAGGAAATATTTTGCTGAATCATTGAAATGAGTGTCTAGTCTTTGAAAGGCAGACAACATTTTTAGATGTATATATTCTGTTGGGACTTTTTTTCTGTGAGGGATGGAATTGCAGATAACTCTGTTAAAAATTTTTAATGCCATATTAATTGATAAAAACAAACAAACAAAAAAACCTCTCAACAAGCCAGGACTACTGACAAAATCCAGCCATAATACTTTGTAATCAAACCAGACAGTGGAAATGCTGCTTCCCACTGTGTCACCTGGCTGGAAATAATATAATGATCAATATTTCTGTTCACCTTTAACTTCCTTCCTTATATCTTCTGAACTTCAGCTCAGTTATATCGACAAAAAGATTGAAGTCATCATAAAGCCAGAAATGCACAGAGTTGACAATGACAGATTAAGCCATCTAGTTCTCGATTAAGCAGCTTTTTTTTTTTTTGGTAATTGTATATAATACTCTAAAAGATAAAGGTTTGTTTTTGTATCATATCTTAGTAGATGAAGATTTCTGGCCAAATGGAAGGACAACAAAGTTGAATTCTCTGGCAAATCTTGCCCCCCAGCATTGTTCTACCAGCAGTGTAAGGATTCGTTACTCTCCATTACAAGATCACCTAGTAAAAGATTTTTACTATCATTTTCCTGCTAATGACTAGAAGACACCCAAATAGTCTCTTGCCCCAGGTGACAAAATCAAAAGTCCAGAAAATAAATTTCAACTCAGGCAGTTCTACTCCAGGGCTCTCATTACATAATAATAGGCATATAGTCATTGCTGTATTGGATTTTGCTTCAAATTAAACTCTACTTTGAGAGAATGAGGGATTTGTGCACTTGGCCATAAATAAAAAATATATAAAATTTTGGTGATAAAAAAATTTTTATTTAAGATTTTTTTCATTTAGTCTTAAAAGGGGATATTTGCTATCCCTTGCCTTCAAAGCATAATCTTGAGTGGACTTTTATTGCTCTAAGACATTGAAATGTGTGGAGACTTAGTCCTTCAAATTTGTTGTTGAGAAGAAAAGAAAGTCCTTATTTCTTTGGTTTAATGTTACAATCTGTAACATTAAACCAAAAGACTGCTTTATGTTTACCAATGCAGCCTGATTGAGACATTTTATTAAATAAGCATAGTTAATAGGTTATTCATAGTAGGATGGGTAAGAAAATATCTTCCAGTTCGCTCTGCTTCCATTACAAGTGAAGCTTTTTCAGAGAAGGGAGGCCACTTAGATAGGGAAATAATGCAGGTCTTAATTTATGTAAGTATGTCATGATGAGAAGAGAGAGAAGCAAAGTCTGACAAAAAGAAGTTCCCATCAACAAAGCAAATGATTGGTGCTTATTAATCAACTAAGTAATTCTTGTTAGTCAGCTTCCCAATAATGATGATGAGATTAGTGGTGGTGGCAGTAGTGGTGGTAGTGGTAGTGTGTTTTTAATAGCTGGTTTGGTTCTGCCATGCTAAATCTGGTGTCTCCCAATATACATTATCTTTAGGAGATGGAAGACGTTACGGGTTTGCCAAACCCCCTATGGCAAATTTGATACCATAAATGAGTTAGAACATAGGATACGGAGTTTATAAGCCACGTTATCCAAATGGATTAAACTCAGTTGATTATGTTGTTTACTGGGGAAGGTATGGATAGCAAGCAAAAAAAGAAATTACATAGCTGTGTGAGTTCTGTAGTGAAATTGATTATTGTCTAAAGTTTTATGTTCAAGATTTTTCTGTTAGGTAGCATCTTACAGTAAAACGTAGACTTTGTTATTCATATTCTTGTCTAATAAATATACATAAAAAGGAAATTTTTATCTTTTTCAAAAAGACTGAAAGTTTTCAGTGAAGGATTTTTAGAGAAACAAAGAGCCATATTTCAAATATTAATGATAAGTAAATTCCTTTTTATCTTTGTTATCCCATCTGTAAGGCCACTGTTAATGACATTCAAAGGGGATTTATAAACTCAAGATTTTTTCCCCCTTCTGAATTACAAATTGTAGTTTAAAGAGCTCTTTCCCACCTTTGAGATGTGTGCTTGGCTCCCACGTGTATTTGAGTTATGGTATATGTCTACTTAATGTGTAATGTGTTCATTGCAGCCTCAGGGAAATCAAGAAACAACAGCTCTCTGTACTAAGTTTAGCTTTACATCATACTGAACAAGTGGCCTCACTTGTAATGCAGCTTTATGTGATGATAAAATTATTTATTGAGTTCCATAAAATATTTTTGAACATTAATTTAAATTCTATCTTTAAAAAAATCTGGCAGCTCTGAACTAATAACAGATAATAACTCTTGGGACAAGAATAAAAGAATAGAGTTGGGCTTCCCTGGTGGCGCAGTGGTTGAGAGTCCGCCTGCCGATGCAGGGGACACGGGTTCGTGCCCCGGTCCGGGAAGATCCCACATGCCGCGGAGTGGCTGGGCCCGTGAGCCATGGCCGCTGAGCCTGCGCATCCGGAGCCTGTGCTCCGCAACGGGAGAGGCCACAACAGTGAGAGGCCCGTGTAACGCAAAAAAAAAAAAAAAAAAAAAAAAAAAAAAAAAAAAAAAAAAAAAAAAAAGAATAGAGTCAAATAAACAAAAGCAGGTCACTCAGTTATACAAAGACAGCATGATAAGGTACATATTTTCCAAACTCCTTAACTGTAGGTTCTACGTTTAATCTGAGCTTGGTCTATAACTTATCCTTTATTCCAATTTATCATACCTTGGTGAACTATATCACTTCTGACATAAAACAATACTATAATCAGAACTTAGTTCTAAGGCTTCTTTAGTATGATAGTTCACCTGAAATTCTTGCCAATTTTTTCAGTTACCTAAAATAATTAATAGGGAAACAAAAGAAGCTGCCCAAAACATTATTTTCAGGTGTGCTTCAATTTGTTCTCTATGCCAGTTCTTAGGGAAAATTTTCTCTGTACAAGTCTTAAGAGTCTTAGGCAAAGATGTTACTGGAGAATACTAAAGTCCATGCACACATATTATACAGGATAATAAAAAACGAATTCTCCTTTTGTTTAAAGCTACCATTCAATTTGTGTTCATCAGATTCCCATAGTAACACTCAATTTAATTTACCTCTTTTAATCATACCAGATATTTTTTCATTGAAGTATAGTTGATTTACAATATTATATTAGTTTTAGATTACAGCACAGTGATTCAGTATTTCTACAGATTATATTTCATTAACAGTTATTATAAGATAATGGCTATAATTCCCTGTGCTATACAATATATCCTTGTTGCTTATCTATTTTATATAGAGTAGTTTGATCAGTTTTGTACAGTATTCTAAACTTATAAAGAATGCTAGTATTCCAGCATAATACTGTTGTTTTCATGATAATAAGCTTCCCAGAGCCTATTTTCCATGGAAGCTAGTAGTTAGCAAAAAAAGTTCTCCCAGGCAAAGCTGTTGGCAGGAGCTGTGAAGCATAAGAGCTCAGAGAGTGGCAAAAGTGTGAAGAGACTGAAATCGGACCCTGACCCAGATGACAAGAATCAAGAAGCCCGGTCCTGTCCTGCGTGACTCTTGGAAGCACATCCCTGAGCGGTCCTTCCATTCACTGCCCCTCTGCTGCCGTCTGTATCGGCATCCTCCCACGTTTGGGCGCCTACTCTGGGAGCAGCGACTCTGAGTCCAGCTCAGACAGCGAACGCACCATCAACACCACCGACAAGATCGTCTCCTCCATCTTCCGAACCAACACCTTCCTCGAGGCTCCCTAGCTCCTCTGTCCTTACCGCAGAGAGCTCAACAAAAGTGTCTTGTGGACTTGGTAAGAAGCTGCTTCTTTCCTGCAGCAAAGCTGAATCTGTGGCAGGCCTTCAGTGCATAATTTCCTCAGTGTTTGTTTTTCAGAAAAAAATCAATATTCTTTTCTGTCCCAGAGAACTAGATTGAGACAGCATTTATGGATTCTGCAAGATTTAGGATTGGAAAGAGCTTTAAATGTCATTCATGTTTTCCTCTTTCCTCATCCATGACTTCTGCTTTCTAACATCCCCACAAAGTGATTAACCTGTACAGGGTTGAACACCCCAATATAGGAGAACTCACTACCTCCAGAAACAGCTCATTCCTTTTGACCAGTTCTGAATGCTATAAAATCCTCCTATAGAGCCAGATTCTGTAGGCTCCACCACTAATTTCAGTTTTATCCTCTTGTGCCCGTAGTTTCCTTCAGTTCACAAATAGTTATTGAATGCCTAGTTTGTGTCAGACACTGTGCCAGGCATTGAGGGGACAAATACAAATAAAATATAAATACTGACCTTAGGAAATGAATCAAATCCTTTTTCCATTAAAAAAAATCCCTCAAATATTTCAAGTCAGCTAGCATGTATCCGAAGAGTCTTGTCTTCCAGAGGATACAAAGGCCTTGTTCATCATATAACATGCTTCAAGTTCCCTACTGATCTGAACATTCTTGTGGATGAACTCCAATCTACTAATTTCATTCTTAAAATATGTATCTGGAAGCACCAAATAGAGCCTAGTTATAGTCTGACTCTTTCTATGAAAGTTGAAAAAGTCCAAGATAAAGTTACGTTTTCTTGCTAACATATCATATCATACTGAGGACCTGTTCATCCTGATGCCAACTAAAATCCACCAAGTGTTTTCTTCTGTGACCAAAATTTGTGCAGAGATGTTTGGTACCCAAAGTTCAGCATATCAAATTTATCCCTATTAAGTTTCATCTTGGTCAGTTCAAACCTTCATGATCTCTTTGCATGATGGGCCAATTTGGTAAAATACCTTCTATATTTATATTCAGGTCATTGAGAAATTCAGGTTTTAGCAGTCCCGTCCTTCTTGACCTTTCATCCTAACCTCTTTTGTGTCAACAATTAGTAGTTACCATTGTGCCCAGTATTAGGATAGATGAGAACAACGGAGGCGAAGAAAAGTATATGACTAAATCCTTGCCCCTGAGATACTTATAACTTGGTTGAGGAGACAGTTCTTACAAAAAGAAAAGAAGAAATTGGATAGCAATGCAATTGGTGTACCTCATTTGAAATAATATAATAAGATTGTTTTACAGACCAAGAAAACCAAGCCCATTACTTTAGAAATGACTCTCAAGCAAATGTTTTGTTGCATGGTAAAAGGCCTAATTACTACAGAAATGTTGAGTAGAGATCAAAGTTGTCTGAAAGAGTCAGAATAAGATATGGAGGTAGCAAGAAAGCTAGTTGGGGGACCTAGTAGTCTTGAGCTAGGAATAAAGGAAAGATCACTGTTGCCCTGGCCTTTCAATCTTAGTTTAATTTAAACAAAAGGTCCTAACTGCCATCTTTCTCATCCTATGCTGGAAGAGTGAAATGCATGCCATAATATAAGATGCATTCATCATAGCATGAATGTGCTCCATGACAACACATGTTTCTCTAAAGAAATGACATCTAGGTAGCTTCCAGTTCTTTCTCCTCCTTGGTGAGGCTGCTAGATTCCGTGCTGTTCCCTACTCAAACTTACATGTATATAATATTTTTAAAATATATATTTGATTACTAGAAGCCACAACCACAGGAATGTCAGATACAATTAAATTAATTCAATAACACTTATTTCAAAAAAATTAAACATAGATTTTTAATCTTGATATACCTTTTTACTCTGAGAAGTGGTGAAAATATGTAGATGGGACCTTCCAAATCCTACCAAAGGGTTTTCAGTTTCTTTCTCCTCCCACCCGTGAGGGTATCAGAGAACCAGAGTTGATTGTTGTTTTTCACTAAAACGGGATCTTTCCAAAATGAAGGTACACTCAGAGAAAGACTGACGTGGTCAGAGACTGCCCCCTGCCTTCCTACACAACACATAGAGTTCAACTGCTTTGTTTTCATTAAAAATAATCCTATCAACTTAGAAAAGACTTCGTGTTTAATGATCCATCTGTGTCTAAGACTTTTTTCCCATTCAGTGACCCCGCTTGAGAAACAGTAAAAAAGAAATTTGCTGCGTAAAATATTATAAAAGTTTATCGAGGGTATGTCATACCACAATGATGCACATTATGGATATGATCCTGAGTTTTTCCAGCTACGCAAAAATACGAAATGCTGAAAATATTATTTTATACAATTGTATAATTACAAAAAAACCTCTGGCTCTCAGGATCTGCTTTAAAACTGAAAAAAAAAAGGTGGCAGAGTTATCAAAATGCCTTGCATTTATGTCTTGTGGTAAACAAGGGGGCGGGGGTGGGAGTGGGGGCGGAATCTCCTTGTGGAATTTTTGTTTCTTTTGGTCTGCAAAAATACCTGCCCTGGAGTATTTTTCTAGAGCCAGGTCACTCATTTTTAAATCGATCACAGTCTATAACTTTTTAGGTTTGTTAAAATAGGGCTCCCTGAGAATTAAACTTTTCCAGTAGGTTACTATTATTTATAAGGAAGTTCCCCAAATCTTAAAAGATGAGGAACTGTTTCCTACTTAGTAACAATCTTCTTTAATGTATCCCTGAATTTTTAAGTCAGTAGTTTTGGAAAGGTATGTATTGAGGTGGGGAAAATCCCCCTGGTGAGAAAGTTGCAAAAGCATGTCTATATTTTTAGAAAACGGGCCAGTTTTTGGAAACTGTATTGGGGGGCGCTGGGGATTTGCATCAAACTCGAGGACTTCACAGTAAATGACTCTTCGTTCCAAGGACAACTTCCATAGACCTAAGGAAGGGAAGGGAAAGCCATGAAAACTTTGGCCTGATTCCCCAGGACACTTTAGCCGGGGGTTCCAGAAAACTTCTTAGGCGATGACAGAGCGCGCCGTCACGTACTTGCTCTGAGTTTGCTTGCCTGATCTTAAAGTGCGCGCTAAATTTCTCCGTGCACTATATTTTCCAGGCTAGTGTTGCCAAAACCTCTACAGCCCGTCGCATCCGCCAGCGCTAGGCTAGGCGGCCGCCCAGGGAACCCGAAGAGGCGGTACGCGCCGCCAGGGCCGAGAGAGCGGAGTCAGCACTCCGGGCTGAACAGGGCGCCCCGAGCCCGGCTCCGTCCCCGGCTCGGGTTCAGCCTTCTCGGTTACCGGCCCCGCGGCGAGCGCCGCTCCAAGGCGAACTTGCCTGCCTGGTTGTCACCCCGAATTCGGAAGCCCAGGCGCGCTTCTGCCCGCCGCCAGGCTAGCTAAACTTTTTCGCTGCTGCACCAGGAACCTTCCCATTCCCTGAGTAGCCTCCACCCTGGGTCCCTTCAGCACTTTTGCCCTTCTAGAGGAGGAAGAGAGAACAGCCTAAAGAGCCAGTTGTGTAGTACTAGTAGTAATGATAATGGTAATAATAATTGTTATTATTATCATCATCACCTTTATCCTCATCATTCTTGTTATTTCGGTCAGCGGCTCTAAGTCGGTTCACCCGGGAGCTGGTGAGAGTGAAAAGGTCCCTGGCTTCGGCAGATGCTATCTCTGGCTCTCGGCTCGGCAGAGTCTACTGTGCCTTGGCGAACATATTACAGGGATTAATATTTACGTTTTTTTATTTTAGTAAAACCAATGTCTGAGCCTCCGACAAAATAAATATAAGTCCCGCCAGACAAGCCAGGATGAAGCATTGCTTGCTCATGGGGATAGAAAAAGAGAACACGGGTAACTTTTTAAGATGAGTGCTTAATTATTTAAAAAGAAGACACTTTTTCTTTTCAATATTTATAAATTACTATTCGCTAACAAAGCATTTCTAACGACGCGAGCGTTGTACAATCCTTGGACTTGGCAGCGCTGTCGCCGCCACCTGTGAGGCATCGTACAGTAGCATTCAACAGATGCTTCAAGAAAACTGCGAAGGGTTTTGCTTTGCGAAACAGAACTTGAGTGTGACTGTATGTTCAGTAACAAATTAAATTTCAGAGCCCTGCAAAGTGGCTCAATTCAGTGGGGATGGAGGGAATCGGAGAATTCCCAAATGCCCCCTATTGGAGTAGAACAAAAAGTTCCGTTTACAAATCGGAAAACCAAGGCACAGAGAGAAGTGACCCAGAATCAGGAAGGAGCCCGATTCTTATCACTGCTCTCATATCCTTCCCCATCCCTAACTTCCGGAGCTACTGAGGCAAACAGTCCCTCAGCAGCCAGCGACTCCCTTCCCTTCTGCGCTCTGTGGAGTTCGAGCCTCCAATCTGCTGCACGGCCTCCCTGTAGCCTCTACCGTATAATCGCTGCTCCACCGACCGATCCCAAGCAGCAGAACCAGAGTTTCGATATTTTTCTTAGGTCCAGCTACCTCGGACCGGCTGGGAGCCAGTTCCCACTTCTCTCACCCGTGGCCCACGGTACAGTGCCATGCAGCCTCGGCAGAGATCTGACACCTCTTACTCCCATTCCCTCTTAGGAGAAATCTTCTCTGTCCCTCTTCTCGGTAACAGCAAACAGCATCTCCACTACTAAGCTTGGTCTTGGTGCCCCCAAAGCGTTTCGGCCAAGGTGGCCCTGACCGCCCTTCTCTGTGCTGCAGCCAGGACGCCGCAGGCACCTGCCCGGCGCCCCGGAAGTCGGTGAACAAGAGCTCTCTTTGCCGGGTTGCAGCTCGGCTTCCCGTTAGTTGCCAAAAGGGAGGTTCGTGGTTGACCCCTTGCCCTGCTGCCTTGACCACGCCATGGCAGCCCTCGCAGCGGTCGGGCGACCAACTGGCTGTGGCCCCCAAACTGTGTGCGGGAGAAATAGGCGCAGCCCCGCCTTGGAAACCCGAAGGAGCTGCCTTCAGTGTGTCATTCTAAGCATTTCCCAGGGGGCCTATGGGTTCAAGACGGGAACTAAGCTGTGCCCTCTTGGGGCACAAAGGCCAAGTACTTTCCTTTCTCCCTTCTCTGCGTTTGAGGCTGGGGACAAGGGTGGGGAATTGAGACTTTTAACAGGGCCAAGGCTTTTGCGCACTAAACGTATTTGACCCTGTGAATGCCTCAGTTGCTTGGCTGGGGGAAGGGGCAGGAGTCGGGGAGGGAGTTTCAAAGCTCTTTGGAACTTCCAAGACTTGAGAAGTGTTTGTTGAACTGAAATGTTCAAGGGTGTGTGGGGTGTGTGTGTGGGTGTTCGGGGAGGGGTGTTCTTTGAACCTTTAAGGGTACATTCTTGAGGACCACCCCCCCCCCCGCCGACTGACCCCGGTTCCCCTTAGTCTCCAGGCCTCATGAATCAACTTAATCATCATCATCACCACCACCACCACCACCACCACCACCGCGTCTCGCGCCCCCTGCCAGCAGGCTCCAGCTGCACTAAGAGACTGGTCCAAACAGGCCAGGGGCAGTGGAACGCTGAGCGCTGATTGGCCACTCTTGGCTCCACCCCTCATCCCTTGTTCAGCCCAAGAGCGGGGTGCAGCTTCACCGGCTCGGGGTAGGCGCTCTGGTGCTTGCCGAGGACGCTTCACTCCTCGGGTGCACCGATCTTTCTGATCCTGCCATTGGAGCAGCTAGATTGCCAGCCCTGGCTGCTCCATCGGCCTGCCTGCCCCTTACCTGCGATTGCATATGAACTTTTCTTACCTCTTCTTGCACACCGTTGTCGTCGAGATCGTCGTGGTGCTCGCGTGATGGCCTTCGTCCGTTTAGAATAGTGTAGCTAGTTAGGGGCCACCGAAGAAGAAAGAAGACGCGAATAGTGCAGAGATGCTGGAGGTGGTCAGTTACTATGCTAGAGTAAGATAGTGGAGCAAGAGAAGCCAAACCTATCCGGGGTCGCACGGTCGCCCAGAGGAGGTCGACTCGCCGGCGCTTGCCATCGCGCCGAGCTCCCTCCGTCCCTCCCTCCGCCGCGGCGCGAGATTGCGGCGCGCAGCGCAGCGCAGCGCACCGACTGCCGCGGGCTCCGCTGGGCGATTGCAGCCGAGTCCGTTTCTCGTCTAGCTGCCGCCGCGGCGACCGCTGCCTTGCCTTCCTCCCGGACGCTTGTGGTAAGTTGGAGCCCCGGGCGGCATTGCTAGCCAGGACCCTAACGGTTTAGGCAGGGGGGTGGGGTGGGGAGCGGGGACAGATCCCGGATGGCTGCAGTTTGCAAGACCGCACTGACCCGGGCGGGAGAGTGGAAGGGACTCTGAACGCGCAGATCGCCGAGGAACTGGGGTCTTGGGGAGGAAAGAGGAGCTTGCCTTCCACGGGAGGGGCACCTGAGTCTCGAAGGAGGTTGGGAAGGGGGGACTCGAAATGGGAAGGCGCCGGGCAGAGGCGCAGGCCTCCTGAACGCGGCGCCCGGGAAGCCGAGGGAGTAACGGAAGGCGGGCGTGGGGTCTCAAGAAGTGAGGTGAGAGGGAGAAGAGAGGGAGACAGAATGTGGGTGTCTCTGGGTAAAGGCTTGGGCTGCAGAAGGTGCAACTGAATTGGGGGTATAGACGACTACGTCTTTAAGAAATCTGATATCGGGCAAGTGGGAGGGGGCTCAAGGCTTGGGACAGTGGGAGCAGAGGGGAGGCGAAGGATCCGCTATTAAGTTCACATTGAAAACCGACCCTAATTTTCGGAGAGTCTCAGTGAACACCGGTAACTCAGGGGAGATAAAACACTGCGGATCTGTGTCTTGGTCTGACAGCTGTTGGCTGAATTTGAACAGCGCTGCTGATGATCACGTAAGTTTAAGAGGAGAGTATAAGGGCATACAGCGAGCCTTTTTTATTAGCTTACCTAAGTCACTTGGTGACAGTTTTATATTTTGAAAAGGATTGCCGAGAAGTCTCCAGCGCTCCCTCGTATTCCTGTTCCTTTACTCAATTTAACCTGACAAGCAATCTTAACAGCGTACCTTGGAATTGCTAAACATGAGAACAGGTTGCGATTCCTGATGCCACATAAAGTTCGTCACTGCAAAACGTGTCTGTGTGTCTGTTTCTTTAGTGCGCCGTGCCCTTTGCTTTTTGCTTCCTGTTGGGTAATATGCGACCTGAGGTGACGAACGTTTTGTATTGTGTCTGAGACACCTTTTAAGCGACAGCGCTCCTCCACTCAAATTCAGTGGGAGACATTTGGTACTTAGAGAATATCTGATTTGGTCAAGAATCACTGCCAGTAACACTGCTTCTTCATTAATATTTACCATCACAAGTCCCATCCAAGGAAGCCTCTGATTGCTGAGCCGCTAAGTGCACATACCCCTCACCACATACCTTTTCGGCAGGCTAACTGAGGGAACCTCGCTCTAGAGGGAAATAGCATTGAGCTAAAATGATTGGGGTTGGGGGAGATGCTGCGCAGTAAGAAACCTCTGAGTTCCCCAGTTTGCAGATATTTGTGACCTCACACACACAGTGGTGCAAAGGACATCTCTGTTCTGGAGTTAAGAAGTTTATCTACATAGCAGCCATTCTGACAATCAAAATATGAACACAGTAGAAACCGAGTGTTTCTGTAGTTGACTATGTATGTGTAGACATAATGAAAAAGGCCAATTGACATGCCCCACAGAAAAAATGATTTCTACCATGACCATTGCCATTTCTTTTGCAGTATTTAAGTCACACTGAATACCATCTTTCCAGAAAAGTATAATTTCTTTGCACCATGATACTTTGATCTTTAAGAGCCATCTACCTCACCCCCATGGGTGGGGGGAATTACATAATCTTTCTATATTTGGGGGAGGTAGGTTATAGAATATTTAACTATACTTCTCATTCCCTAAATATGTTCTTCTGGTCTTCCTGGAAGGAAATAAAATATTTATTTGTTTCGTCCGCACTATTTTTTTTCCTAATAGCTTTTATCATCTACAGCAACAAGCCCAACGCAAGTCCTGAGATTCGGAAGGTGGATAAGGCTTGTGATTGCAATGTCAAGGTAGGATCTGGGGTGCTTAAGCCAACACTGACAGTGCTTTTCTATCTGCATAATCTAGAGAAGGTTATTAACCTTTTCTGTGCTTTCTTGAGAGGTCTATATCTAGAGTTGTCATGGATGACGGTGATGACTTTTTCAGATAATAACATGACAGGCTTTGGTGCAGTATGAATTCATGGGAAGAGAGGTGAGAACTGACATTTTTGCAACCCTACTGGATGCTAGGCATGGAGCCAAGAGCATTACATATATACATTATTTCACATGGTCTTCACAGCCAGCCTCTGAAGAGGAAGCTATTCCTATATTATTGGTTCCATTGGATTTTTCCCTTTTATTTCTCAAGGTATTCTTGTAGATTAATTTAAGGCAATGGTGTAAGAAATCTTTCTTTGTGCTTTCAAAGCTACATGAGAAGTATATGTTTATTTCTTTAGCAATAAAAGTAAAATCTAAAAAAATTAACATCTCTGATATAATGTTGGGCAAATCCATTAAGGGCTTAGGCAACATGGGCATCTCACCCACAGAGGTTTACAGATGGTAGATTTCTTCTCTGGAAAATGAATTTTAAAATCATATTAGATTTGTAGGATTATCACTACCGTTCAGTACTTAATTATGTAGGAATATTTCTGCACTTACTGGTAAATAAATAAACCTAAATAATAACCTGAAGTCTGCATCAAACCCCAATTATTTTACTGTTCCACTTACATCCTTCAGGTAAACCTTATTACTCTCCAGCTAAAGGAAACACACAAATTAAAACAAAATTTGAGGAAAAGATTACCAGTAACCAATATTAAGTATCCTCAGCTACTCTTATTAAATTGTTCAAGGCCTGAGATTGAAGAAGGTGACTGTTGCTAAGTTATAATGGCTCCAGAAGCTCCAGACTATTTGGCTGGTATCACTAAAGAATCTTTCAGCACCTTCCCTTTAGAGCAGTGGAATACCTCACAAAATGAGAATGTATCGTACTTGTATTGAGATTATTTTAGTAGAGCATCTGGTAAAGCTTCGTGATTTAACATAAGAAATAATAAATTATGTCCCACTAATGGATGGATAGCCATGAGCAAACTAAGAAAACTTGACCATAGTTGGGGTTAATAACATATTATTTAAATATAACATATATTAATGTTATATAATAATATAATAGTATATTAACCCCATGTGATGTGAAACACATGGATATTAAGCATTTAAAAAATTTTAAATTATTGCACAAAGCGATGTTTTTATTATTATTAATTTGTCACTGTTCCAAGATACCTATGTTATTTAATCTAAAACTTGTATACTATTTAATCTTAGAAACCACCAATCACCAGATTAATGAGTGTTCCATCAGTGGATCACTCTATCTCTGCCTTTCTTCAAACCATTTTACAGCTTCCTCATATACTGAGAACATTGCTGCAAAACAGCCTAGTAATCACCATTTTAGACAAATAACATTGAAACCAACCAAGAAGTTAAGCTGCACCATCATTTAGCCAGTTGCCAGCGCATTTTATACTCTTGCTCACATGCAGCAACTCTTTGGCAGTCACTTCTGAAATTTTACTGCACAAATGATATAGTGAAAGCAGGATTTCAAATAAGATACACATGAGCTGGAGTCTTAATTATGTTTTGTCTCCCTGTACCCAACATCTCTACTTCACCCTATTTATCCCTTCCTCCCTTCAGCTGTGGTTAAGACTGTGCCACCTGCTGTTTACTAAGATACTTGCTTATTACAACATTGTACATGTAGTTGGCATTTGATAAAGTTAATCTTGTTAATATGGCTAACCTTATTCGTAGATGACCACTTACATAGTCTAATTTGAAAAGCACTAGAAAAGTCTTTTGACTCCCAAACTAGTAGCCTTCATGCTGTTCCACAGCACTTAAAATTCTACATTCAGAAATTTCCTTCTTTAATCTTAGTCATTGTCTCCTTTAAATACAAATATCCACTTAGAGGGGTAACCTGTTATCATTACCTATTAATAACTAAGCATAAATTTATTGACGGCTATCAGAAAGACTTTAGAACTGCACTGTCCCATACAACAGCCACCAGCCACATGTGGCTATTTAAATTTAAATTAATTGAAATTAAATAAAATTGTAAATTCAGTCCCTTAGTCTCACAGACCACATTTCAGCCACATGTGGCTAGTGACTACCTATTGGACAGTCAGATATAGACCATATCCATCACTGCAGAAAATTTTTTTTTGTCAGCAATGTACTAGAAAGTAGGGACCCTCACATTTTTCACAGAACACTTCCTCTACCTCCTTGCTTTAAGCAAAACCTGGATTTTTCCTACTTAGATTTCTCCTACAGAAGTTTTCCAACTTCCTGACAAATGAAGATGAATTAATCCTTAACCTCTACCTCTCCCCACTTCATTAATCTTATTACTCCTCCACATGTAAGGGCTTAAAATTATGGTTGAAACTCTCCTAGTTCCATTTTTTTTAACTTCCAAAACACTAGGACATGTCTCTTCTACTCTTATTTTAAACAATCCTTTATTGAAACATACACCATTCCAACATTTCTTTCTTGTCTCTGCTGTCTACACCTTCATGGAAATTTTTGGCACCTGGCTCTTCCCTACTGTTCATTTTTAATCTTTCTGTTCTCTGGAGACTTCAATACCTATAAAGATTGCCAGATAACAGTCTAGTCTCATAATTCCTTGACCTCACATTTTCCATTGTCCTCAGCTTCAGGCCCATGGCCACACCTTAAATGCATCAATTTCTAAAATTTTAAATTCAGAAATACTACCCTCGGATGATGACATTCAGTCCCCACCCCACGCCCACTTTTTCTTCCCTTGTACCTGCTCTTCAACCTCATCAAGTCTTCCTGGGCCTTTCTAAAAGTTCTTAGTTATAATGCCCTCTCTTGGCTTCACTTCATTTTCTTCCTAGTCTGACCCTTATGTCAGTCATGTCTGTGTTTCTCATCATCACCCAATACTTACCCCTCATTGCCCTTTTAGTGTTTCTACCTTTTACCTCCACTATTTTGAGTTAATCTCGCCTATTTTCTACTCTGATTGTGAGCATTAATGGAAAAAACTAAGAAAACTACACATTTACAGTTATTAAAATAACCAAGCTGGGCTTCCCTGGTGGCGCAGTGGTTGAGAGTCCGCCTGCCAATGCAGGGGACACAGGTTTGTGCCCCGGTCCGGGAAGATCCCACAGGCCGCGGAGCGGCTGGGCCCGTGAGCCATGGCCGCTGAGCCTGCGCGTCCGGAGCCTGTGCTCCACAACGGGAGAGGCCACAACAGTGAGAGGCCCGCGTACTGCAAAAAATAATAATAATAATAAAAAATAACCAAGCTTTCCTCTGACTCATTTTTCTATTAAATGTTCCTATGAGCCTGTTCCCCATCGTATGTCCAACCATACTCCTCTATCAGAGTTTCTTTTGGCACAGGGGAAAATGTTGAGGTAGTCAGCAATGACCATTTCATCTGTCCTAAATTTTTAAACATGTTTCTTATTATTCGAGTCTAAGTGACTTTAAGAGCAAGGTATCCTCTGGTGGACAGCAAAGGGGATAGATTTCTGATAAAAGGGGTGACCAATAGAGAAAGCAGAGCATATAGAGTTAGTCCAAGGTGCCTTGGAGACAGCCTGAACTGCTGTACAAGGTGATCAGCCAAGTGTAGGAGGAATGAAGGTGAGTAGTGAGTGTGACTGTCCAAAGAAAATGAAGCAGCTTGAGATTGGGAGTGAGGGAGGAAGGATGAACATTCAGAGTTACCAGCATTATTGGCAGGATATGAAGGTAGACTCAATATAAAATTATTAAAAATTAAAATTAAACACCATTGAAACCAAAGACAATGTCAACTAACCTCTAGAAAAGAATAGCAATGAACAAACTGACCAGGGCTCTCTTTATCATATGCGTGTGTGTGTGTGTGTGTGTGTGTAAAGTGACTGTTGTCTTTAAAATCATTAGTAAATGTCTATGAGTAAATGTCACAGTGTTCAAATCTTTTTATACGTGTATTTTAAACTCAGATCTCTCATTTTATCTCAGTAATCAAGATTGAATACTTTCAGGTATGGCTTCATGTAATCAGGGTAGGAAGACTTGCCCAAGTTAGCAAGTAATTAGTCTTCAAAAAAGAGGTATAAAATATGATAATATTAGCTGTTAATTATTGAAAGTTACTATGTACTACACATTTCTAAGAGATTTGCATGTATTACTCATATAAGCCTCACAATATCCCCATGAGAAGGTACTACTAATATCCACACTTTGCAGGTGGGGAAACTAAGGCACCACAGAGGTTAAATAATCTGGTCAAATTAATTGACGAAAATCAAGCTTGAAACCAGGCAGTTTTGATTCCAGAGACTATGGTATTAAGCAGTAAACTCTACTGCCTGTGTTTAGGAATTGATTAGTTTTTCTTTCATACTATAGTCACTAGTCTTTGGTAGAACAGATTTGCATGTGAACATGAGGATATTCTTGACAGTGTCCATTAATCATTAATGTGCTGCTTGGCAAGGTAAAGAAAGGCATGTAACATTTTGTCTGGAGATTCAGCTACTGATACAAAAGTAGAGCAAATGAGAAAGTACTGTTAATGCCAAGGGACACAAGGACAGGTAGCCTGAGTGAAGCTCAGTGGAGTTGCAGAGATCATTTAAAGAGTGAAATGAAATCAGGGACATAATGCTATTATATACAGAGGATGACTACAAAGGGTTAGGTATCACTATAGTGAGTTGGACATATAGGTGTATGTGGTTTGTCCTCTACGCAACATCACAGCAAAGGTCATTCGAATTTGGTCATTCATATAAAGTTGCCTACTTGGAATTGAAACAGGAAAATTGAACTCCTGGAGGTCAGAGACTGGAGTGATAAAAGGCTCATTAAAAATCATTTATCATATTTCAGAGATATTTGAAGGGTTTTATGATCCCATTTGCCATGTATTACCTTTTCACACTGGCATCAGGAGAAATAATTTGATAACTATGACTTAAAAAACAGGTATTATAAAAAAGTAATAGCTTTTTAGTTTAACAATCTGAGCCCAGGTAGAAAGACTGTACCAGAGTACAATATTTAAACTAAAGTTAATGCATGGTAGAAAGAGCATACTTACAAAAATTCTGTATGTTTAAAGGATTTTTTTTAAGTTTCTCCTTTTAAATTAACAACTTACATTTATTACTTCAATTTTAATGACACAAAAACTGTGATTCGTGATCCAACCATGATTTATTACTAGAAATAGTGGAGTCAGATTGGAGAAGTCCAGTACTGTGGTATGAGCTCCCCCTCCTAAATGTATTTAAATTCTACCTGGTCTTCAAGATTTAGCTCAAGCCCTTTCCTCTTACATGAAGCTTTTGTTGACTAGCCCACTTATATGGCAAACCCCTTGCCCATAATAAGTAATCAGTTAATGTATCTTGATTGATACATTGCCATGTATGATATCCATATCTGTATCTAGCTATGTGATCTCCTAGGAATGTATATTTCAATGGTTCAAGTAAAAGTGAAAGAAGATAAAGGAAGAACTAAAGTAGAATTTTTAGTACACCTGCACAATAGCATTTAAGAATTCAAGGCATCTAAAAGAATAACAGATTTCTCTGAAATGATTACAGGTAATCTCCCTGAACAAATTTTAGAGCAATTAATAAATTGTAAGTATTTTTAAACTAATTAGCTAAAGCTTAGCCCTATTATGTACAGCTTCATTTTTCATTTCACAGGGAAACATACCATGTTTTACATATATAAGTGTGTCATATCTGTATAACAGAGAGGCACCACATTCTATTGGCTACGTACCCATCTGGTGAAGATGTGCTCAATGTTTAGGAACATTTTCACATTCTGGCCATAGAATCCCCTCGTTATTTAGCCTTTAATTAGTAATCTCAAAGGTCTAGATTCATTTCATGGTATGGGTTGATGACTCAGAGTGAAGCAGAACTTTTTCTTTTTAAAATAATCCCCAAATGCCTTTGCAGCAAATAAATTTGCAAACAAGAGCTTTATTGCCTCACTTTTGTAATGTGACAGGAGTTCATAGGTTTACTATTAATGAATTGCTTTGATAAAATCATTAATCTGTTAGTTTTTTTCATCATAGATTAGAAAAACAGTTAAAATTAATTTAATGCTTTGTGGCTTGTTCTAGCAATTTTTCGGTTAATCACTGATTCCCAAACAATAATAGACCCGTATCTTATATTATATAATGTCAATCTGAAAGAGATTCAGAGAGAAGTTGATGATGTTATTTTTGGTGGAAGTAAAGCAAGAAGGATCTGGTACCTCTCCAACAAATTTTTTTAAAAACCAAATTTTAAGAAAGCAGAAATGAACTGGTTTCTCTAGTCCTTTCATCATGCTTCCATACCTATTTTAAAAACTCACTATGCAAATGGAAAAGAACTTATGATGTATGGTAGAAGTATAAGCCTCCAAACTACTCATTGGTACAATGACTCTTTTCCCCCCTTTGGAAGATATCTTTTTTTAAGATGGTTACTTCTTTTTTAAAAATTTTTATTGGGGTGAAATACACATAAGATAAAATTTACCATCTTAACCATTTTTCAGTGTAAAGTTCAAAAGTATGAAACACATTCACATTATTGTGCAGCCATGACCATTGTCTATTCCCATAACTCTTTTCATCTTGTAAAACAAACTCTATACCCATTAAACAATAACTTTCCATTCTCCCCTGCCGGCAGCCTCTGGAAACCACCATTATGCTTTCTCTCTGATACAATGACACTTGTTCTCCAAAGTCTTGAGTTAGCAAGTACATATTCTTTAGTTTGAAATTTCATTACCCTCCTCTCATTGGGTAGTGGTCTACCTCAACTTTTCCTGTTTCTACTGCCAAACATCAGCCAATTATCTAAAGTTTGTGAGTAAATTTACAAAATTCACTATCCATGTTTATCTGCCAAATTAGTCAACTATAAGATGAAGGTGAGTCTAAAAGCCTGTAAGAATTGTGGATTTCAGTAAGTCTTTGTTGAGGGCCTACTATATGCCCAACACTTTGTTGGATGTTAGAGAAGTGATATACATATTACCCATTACATCCCTAAAGAAGCTAATAGTCCTATTATACCGAAAAGGCAATTCCATGTAATAATAAAGTTCTTCAATTTATGGTACAGGCTTCATTGATTTCTCTCTTTCCTACCCTCCCATTTAGGATGAATGAGGAAAAAATGGGTCAGTCACTTGCTCTACTTGAGCCTCAGTTTTTACAACTATAAAATGAGAGAGTTGAAGTAGGTGGTCTTTCTGTCAGCGTCCTTCAAACTAACCTCTTTGTTACAAACAAGAATACGGAAAACACTGAGGTTAAATAACTGACATCCTTAAGGTTATAAATCTAAAGACACAAATTATATGAATATATAAAACAGGGAAAAGAATATAGAGAAAACTCCCACAGATTTTACCACTGTGATGAAAATAGTCAGAGTTTAAAATTCAAAAACATTGAAAACCTTAGAAGATAATATATTGCTATAAAGTAATTTGGTATTATTTTTTACCTTAGATTAGTACCATTTTCAGAAGAGCAGACAAATTTGCATGTCCATAGTTGATATTCTGAGTGTCTTGATTCAGAGTGAAGCAATAGGATCAAATAAAAGTACACGTATTTCTGCAACATAATATAGAATACATTTATGGCAACACATATTGTTAGACATTTTTTAAAAGACCCCCTCCTCCCAAATTATTTTACTTTCACATGATAAGTGAAATAATGTTCATTCTTTCTGCCTTGGAGTCATTCTTGGATCACCTCTCTTCATCTTATTCTCAATTAAATCCATCGTTATAGCTTCTGAATAATTTTTGGAAAATGCTGCTCAG
Organism: Aethalodelphis obliquidens; assembly: GCF_003676395.1. Lineage (NCBI taxonomy): Eukaryota > Metazoa > Chordata > Mammalia > Artiodactyla > Delphinidae > Aethalodelphis > Aethalodelphis obliquidens. Next base: position 6,559,475 of record NW_020838010.1, read on the forward strand.
ATATGTCCCTCTTTTTATTCCCATTGTGATTACAGCATTTCATGCTTAGTGCTTTAAATCTCACTTCATACAACTTCCCAATTCCATGTTTGAACTCTGCACACCCCCCACTCCCACCACAATGGCACAGAATAATGCTGCCCAACTCCAGATGCCAAAGTAGCTGTCAACTGCCAAGGTAAAACAGACTACAAGGTGGGTCATGAAATAATGATCTCCAGGGAATGGGTGACATTGGGAAATGACTGCAAACAGTCTCATGGTTCATTCAGAGAAAGATGCACTGTCTTATTATGAAGGTGAGGGGTTAGAGGGGGAGGTGAAGGTATTATGCAGACTATACGCCAAGAAGCAATGGTTAAAATTCAAATGAGTTACGATTTTGTATATGTAGTGTAAAAAGACTACTGGCCATATAAAAAAGCATCTAGGTTGACCCCCACGTACATAAGACTACTAGAATTTGAATTTTGAATTTGAAAGAAAATAGAAACTATTGTTTGCACCACTAAACACACTGGACTGCACTTTCTTGTTGTTATTTGGTTTTTAGATTTCACGGTCTCCTATGTGCCAAGCATGGTGTTTAAAGTTTTATATGCATCATCTCACTTTTTAATTTGAGTCTTATCTTTCCTATTGGATTATGAATTCACATAGGACAAAGGTTATATATTATTCATCACCCACCCCAACTACCCTCTGCATACATCATTACACATTGAGGGTTCGTTCAATATATATTTGCTGAATAATTAATATATAAAAGCACATGAGCACTGTGGGAAAAGATTTTTATGGTGCAAATTTAGAATTAAATAACCTGGGTTATAGTCTTTTGTGGGCCTCTATGTTCTCACCTGTTAAGAAAGTAAATCAGACTCGATGGTTACTAAGGTCACTTCAAATGGTACAATCTTATGAAAATACTAACGGTTTTCTAGTTCTGAAAATCCACCACAAATAATAATGCTCAGGTAGCTGATTTTTATAGCCCAGAAAATAATGCTCATGACTAACTACATAAAAAACCCTTAAAAAAGCTAAAGCCATTCCTCATTTCAGGTCTTGACCTTGTTATTTTCCATTCATTCATTCCAGTGTCCTACATTTGAAATGATTTATGTTATTTAAAGATTACTGAATGAGGGGAAATATCTCTTATTTTTGTCTTTTATTACTTAAAATAAATTTAAGAGACCATTGGCTATCAATAACAAATTAAACATAACCATTTTTTGGTGGTTTAAAATAAACTGTGTGCAGCTACAAACCCTCCACAAGTGAAGTTATTTAATGACTTGATAGGATGGATAATACCCTGCTGTCTTTGCAGAAACCATTAAGTTATATATTATAGTTATTCTAATAGATCACAAACTAACTTCTTTAGGCTATAGAAATGTCACTAAAGAATAATTGTCATTGATTTACCTTTCTCAATAGGATCTCTAACAAGATTTCTATATCACCTTGAATGGTGAATCATAACATGACAGATATTTTACTTTTTGAGGGAGTTAAGGAAAATTTTTAAATATTTTTTTAAATTTTAAAATGTTTAATAGGTATACAAAGTTTAAAAAGAAGTAAAGGTCAAGTGGATCAAAATGCTTCAGAAAAAGTCTTTTCAACGTGAAAGCAATGCAGAAATACAAACAATTCCAGTGATTCATATTGTCAACCTTTGAACATCAATAACTGTTTTACCCATAGTAAAGAAGAAAATTAGAGATATTTATGTTCCCTAGTTTAAAACTTTCCATTATCTTAACTCTTATAGCTATAAAAGTGTCAGGAAGAATAAATACACATCATATGCAGAAAACTCAAAATTTCTTGATAACACTACATATTTGCTAATATAGGTACATTTTTAAAGATTCAACTTAATATCTATATTATATTCTCTTTTATCACTTTTTATATTTTCTCTGTCTTTTTAATTTTCTGTATTTGCTATTGTAGACTTTTTCAGCCTAAGAGCTACTCTTTTATTCTCCTTTCCCTCTTTTTTCTCTCTCATTATTTCTCTTATTTTCTAACACAGGCAATATATACAGCAGAAGTGTTTAATAATACAGTCACTGAACATTCTTATTATTAATATATCTACTTCTCATACCATAATGAAATTTACATTTGTAGACATGCAGAGTTTTCACATATCTTTCTCATGTATTTTCTCATTTGATTTTAAACATAACTGGGAGTTAGTTAGGGCCAGTTTTATTACATCGATTACACAAATGAGAAAACTAGGGGTAAGAAAGGTTAAATTACTAATCCAAGGTCACAGAGTTAGTTGTATAGCCAGGATTCAAATAAATCCATGCTTTCTCATTCAAAATTTTAGTCTATTTCCAGTACACCCCCTTCCCCTCATGCCATGGACATTTAGTTCCAGAGGACTTTAGGTGTTCACAAATAAGTGGCGTAAATATGAAAGAGAGAGAGAGAAGTCATATTACTCTGGGATGATTAAAGAACATCTGACAAATGTTTACTTTTCTACAGAGGAGCAGACGTTCATTTGTATATGGCCAAGGTTTAAATAAATATAGGCTGATTGATGAGTAACATGACTTTGATGAAAACCTGAAAAAACAAATCACTTTCTGCAGAATAAATTGTAAGGCTAGCTGTCCAGTTGTACTTTAGGCAAGGAATGTTTCTTGAAAGTCAATCAAGCCCTCTTTGATTTCCCCTTCCAATATTTCAATACAGTGTTTCAACTTATGTCTTTTTCCTTACTTTTAGAACCACTAGCCCTACCCCTGTTCAAATTTCCTGTGATATCCAGAGCCCTAATAACAGAGAATACTTTGTAGTTCAAAATAGAATTAAATACAAGTATTGGAAAAGACTTCTTTTCAGAAGAAAATTCTGATTAGTATAAAGTGGTCCTATTAGTTCTCATTAAAAAATTGATAGAATATTGAATTGTTTTACCCCAAAGTCAGCTTTCAGTGGAGAATTTTTCATGGGAGTTCATTAATATCTTGCTGAATATCAGTGTTGTCAATGTTCCAGTTTATGATTGAGCTTCCTAATTAGACATTATCTTATTCCTTTAATATCTTAGATTTAATTGAATACATAAGCTATTACTTTATAAAGGGCTTTAAAAGAAAAAGAAATTGGTGGGCAGATATTCATCTGGAGGCCTTTAATTGCATTTTATATAATCCTTTTCCCCTGTATCAAAACCTATCCTTTATGAGGAGTATTCGGTTTACTCTACTTGTATTTAGAACTCTTGAGTCTTTGAAGGTGACCCCAGATGGTAGGAAGGAGAAAAGGCAGGGTCATTTATGGCTTGTTCATGACTTCTCCTTGTGTTCTATTTTGATCTCTAATTACATCCCCCTGAAAAATACCTAATTCCTGTGCTACCATCTTTAATGAATCTAAAGTTATATCATTTGTTTTGGTACACAATAATTTCAAAAGATTTATTCACTTTTGTCCTCAGCCAGGTTTCAACCTGTGGCACTGAAGCCTACTCTAGATCTAGCTGAGTAGCCATGTAGATTTTTATCATCATCACTAAAGAAATATTTTTTGAAGCTTAATTATGCCTGACATTGTAAAAACGTGGCAGAGAATATAACATTTATTTTTAGAGGCACAGAATTGGCAAGCCAGTATTTAATGAACATTTCTTCTGTGGTATGGTTACTACCATGGAAGGACTTACATCTTATTTGATAAAATATATAGACATGCAACAAAAATTGGGACATTATATAATACTAAATGAAATACTAAATTATGTGCCATATACAAATGAAGAGAGAGAAACAATTAAGGGAATTTTATTGTAAGAGATAGGAACTGAACTGGAGCCCAAGGATAACCAGGGTTTGAACTGACACAGAGGAAGGGAAACCTTCCAAGGGCGGTGGGACGTTCATGTTTCACAGTGTGAGAAAAAGTAAATTAGGGACTAGTTACTGATTTAAGTATATTTAAGATAGTGGTGAGACATGCACCATCCGATGTTCTTTGGATAGCTGAAAATATAATATTTGATCTCTGGAGACAGGTCAAGCCTGGAGGTAAAAGAATTTAGAGCAATTCATACTAGTCTAGTTTAGCTGAATTTCAAAACTTTCCAAGGGAGAGAAGGTTGTAAAGAAAGAAGAACAAAGATCCAAACTTTAAGCATTGATTATTCAAAGCTTTGGGGAATATCTAAGGATCATATTTATCACAGAATCTTCAAAATGAAACTCCCAGGTTTTTTCCCAACTTTATTCATTACTACATTCAGTGATTGTTAAGGTTCTGCTCTGTGCAAGACATTTGACAGTACTCCAGGGCCTCCCAGAAGAGGAAAGAATACTTAGTTCTTATCTCCAGTAGTTTGGAGTCTAGTTAGAGCTCTAGTATATAAACTCTACATAAAGGATTTGGCAGAAAAAGGCCACTGTTAAACTTAGACAAATTTCAAGGAGTAGAGTAGATAAAAAGAGATTGTATGGGATTAAAATTCTGATCTGAAAACTTCTTTGCCCCAAAGCCTAAAGAAGGAATATGAATTTGGATAAACTTTCTCAGGTGACTTTTTCACTATAACCTAAACATATAATGACCAAATCTCTTTTTTACTGACTCAAATTTTCAGATGGATTAAAAAAAAAACTCTCCATGAGTCTGGAGTCATTCATGCCCAGTCTTTTTACTCTTAACTTACTTAATGAATCAGCAAACATGAGTTCAGCACCTCTTATGTGTGCAGAAATGGGTTAGGTTAGTTGAACAATGTAAGATTCTTACACAGAGGAGTAATGTGGATTATTTGTTATTAGCAAGCCCATAGATATCTGAATTACACGTTGGCTTATACTGCAAGTAAGTAAATAATGAGCTGTAGTTTAAAATCTCAGATAAAATCAACTGTCTGAATATCAAGTGACTGTTAGTTCTCGATACCAAAAGAGTTTTTATTAGATTATTTATGGAGTTGGATAATTTTAAGAATATTAGCAAAGTACTTTATAATTCCTAAATGCATGGATGAAATTATAAAAGCAACAGCACGTTAAGTACTAAGCATTTTAATAAAGCAATAGAACAAAAGTGTACTGAAAGAATTTGTAACAGACTTAATATTGCTTGTGTTTTAAAGATGAATAAACTAAGGCTTTAGAGAGGGTTCCTGACTTGTTCCAGGTCACACAGCTAATTACTGGCAAAGCTTACAAAGAGAACCCAAATTTCCTAAATCTGAAATCAGGTTCTTCTTTACCATGGCCCACTGCTTCCTGAAGGTTATGTGGCATATTAAATGAAAGCCTTTAAAAATTTGACTACAGCATACTGTCCTTGAGAAGCATGTCATGCTTAATAAATTCAGAATGAACAGAAAGTACATTTACATTCTTGGCTTCAGTAATTAGAAAGTTAGTACAAGTATGCGAATACTTTCAAGATTATGACTTCTATTCTTACCGACATATAGGTAAAAGGTATGTGTGTGAGATATGATATACATTACATGTATATAGTCACAATGAGAGAAAGAAACATGTAAAATACAAATAAGAGTATTTTTTGAGATTTAAATTAGATGACTGAGCAGTTGACAGGCCACGTGCACTTATTTATCTTAGGCTTTATTTCTTAATTTGTTGGCGAAACTGAAGTCTGAAACAGCTCAAGGCTGGATGCTTCCATTCTATAAATTACATCTTTTAAAATGTACAAATGCAAGCATGAGTCACTAGCTACAGAATTCCAGCTTTAATCCATTATGTCATTTTTATAAGAAAACAAACCAGTGACCTTCATGTGGTTTTAAAGACAATGAATCTGTGAACAACAGAGTAGGTGAAAGATGAAATCATAATATAAACAATCATGAGTTCAATGGCATAATGTAAAAGGTAAAAAAATGAAGTACATTTTAGAGAATGAAGTCTGTTTGCTTCTGTGATTCTTCTTCCATTATTCACTTGCATGTATGCTTTGCATATGTTGGATTGATTTGAAACCGAATTGAAACATTCACATATCTTGTAAGCAAATTTTAAATAGTTAACTTTCATTTAGATGTGCACTAGAGGAAATGGTAACCAGAAGGAAAGTGGATAGCTCAAAAAATCCTCAATGTGTGTTTTGATCAGTGGTATCAATTTTCTATTCATCCAACTTTTTTTTTTTTTTTTTTTGTGGTACGCGGGCCTCTCACTGTTGTGGCCTTCCCTGTTGCGGAGCACAGGCTCCGGACGCGCAGGCTCAGGGCCATGGCTCACGGGCCCAGCCGCTCCGCGGCATGTGGGATCTTCCCGGACCAGGGCACGAACCCGCATCCCCTGCGTGGGCAGGCGGACTCTCAACCACCGCTCCACCAGGGAAGCCCTCATCCAACTTTTTATCAGAACTTTTAAACTATAGTATTACTGAAATTATTTATATTTACCATTCCATATAGTAAATATAGACCAGAATCTTTGAGGTAAGAAGTAGTTCAGGCAAGAAATCATGGGACCCTCCGGTAAAAACAGGAGAGGAAGGGAAAGGAATTAACAAGTATTGAGCCCCCATCATATCCTAGTCAGTGCATTTGGCAAAGTACATATATTACCTTAAGTAATTTTCACAGCCACCATAATAAATAGGAAATGCAGACATAGGGAGGTTAAGTCACATACCCAAACACATCGCTAATCTGGGGCAGAGCCTGGAGCCAAACCTAAGTCTGTCTGACCACAAAGGTTGTGTATACTTTTACCATGGCACCTTAACAGCCTTACATTTTTAAAATATCCCAAATACTCATGGAAAAAAATATGCTCTCGGGATAACAATTACTTAGTCACTGAGAATGTTCTCAAAGAACTAAATGGAAGACAAATTAAGAGACATTAGTCATATATCAACTTCTACAAATCAAGAATGTGTGTATTTTCAAAGATCTCAGTTCATTTTTAAAGGTGAGAGAATAATCATTTACTAATAGAAATAAAGATGGAAAAAGTGTGCAAAATGTTATCTAATAATAGTAATTGGCAATGAAATAGGAAAATGGAAGAAATTAATCATAATGTTTTTTAAAAAAGACAGACACAAATTATTTAATCATAGATTTTTGTGATTAAGAGCATTTAGAGTAGGTAAAGGTTAAAAAAAATTAACTTAAAGCTTTGGAAGATGGTGTTTATTAATGAAGATTATTGTTATATTTGGAGTGATTAATATTGTTATCTATATACTCTTTAACATAGAGTAAGCAAGTGTTCTAAGGGTAGTTTGGGGAATAGTTTTAAAGAGCACTTTAAATAAGTTTTAGGATCTAAGCTTTCTCATCTTAAAAATGAGGATAATAATTTGTTCCTTGAGGGATTGACCCTAGGATATATAATGTATAATGTATATGAAGAACCTAGCACATAATAAACTTTCAGTAAACAGTAGAAGAAAAAAGACCAGACAGTTTCACCTTAAGTTCCCCAAAATCATATTTACTAGGAAAAAAGGCAGTCATAATAACATAAGAAACATTTTGACTACATATATCATGAAATTCCATTCTGCCTTTGTATCTTAATAGCATAGTACTAGTTGATTCTAGTTGAATCTAATTTCATATTAATAGTCAATTTAATTTCATATAGTCATATATTTTCATAATTAACAAACTCAAATCTAAACATGGCACCTGCATTTTAAGTGCAAATCATATTAATGTCAAATTGTAAAGCTCCACTTTATGTCTTTCTATAACTTTAAAATGTTTTCTTCTGGTATATAACTTCAGTTTGATAAAATATTTTGTATTGCATATTTTCTATAATTTTTACAATGAAGCTTGTCACTTCAAGTTGAGTAAATATTATGACTAGATGTTTTTTAATAAAAATAAAGCATACCAAATAAATCCACCTGCTATATAAAAATATTTTAAGAATCAGTTTCCAAATACTATGCAGAGCTAAACCCTATAGAGTATTCAGAATCTATCACTAATTTCTAACTCAATTCTGAACTCAATAGCTTAAAAATATTTTTTAATTAAAATCACCAGTTGTATATATGCTGGTACAGTTTAAACAAAAAGAAACCTGAGAGGAAGATACAAGCTTGCATAACAAGGTACAGAGCCCCCCAAAATAACCTTTAATGAATATCACCGTGACTAGAGAAGTTAAAATGAAGAATCAAACACAAGTTTTGCCCATAATAAAGAATCTAGAGTTTCTTCTACTTGGCCATTTATTGAATGCTTAGACTTGACACTTTCCTCACCAGAGAAGTTACTGGTATGCATAATTTGGTATTAAGATCAAAGAGTCATCTCAAAGAGAAAAGTTCATATCATTGTCATTATATAAGTATAAACACTAAATATTTGCTGATGCAAGAAAAAGGCTGGATAAAAATTGACCTTTGATGGTATCTTATTCAATTGAAAAAAAGACTGTGTAATGTTTTAGTCATCTTGACATATTTGTCATTGTTTTAGTTTTTCTTTTTAATGTCCTGACCCAGCTTCCACATTACTACAAAATGATACTTTTTGTTTATACATGCAGAGCTTCAGATATTAGAATTATTATTTTTTAATTAAAACCTGGCCTTTCATGATTTTTAGATGTATTGATATAAATGTTTACACTGTTGTTATGTGAAATTAATGTATTCCCCAATAGATTTTTAAATAATACAATCAGTCTATCTTTCAAAGTTATTTTAAGATCTGATTTTTCATTTGAAATGGATTTAACCCAAGATCTCTTTTTTAAGTTTATTGAGATATAATTCACATTCTATACAATTCACCCATTCTAAAGTATACAACTCGATGGTTTTTAGTATACTCAGAGTTGTACAACCATCACCACAATGTAGAACATTTTTATCCCCAAAAGCAACCCTATACACATTAGCGGTCACTCTCCACTCCCCTAGCCCCCCCTCCCTCTGACAGCTCTAGGCAACCAGAAATCCTTTCTGTCACTATAGATTTGCTTATTCTGAAAACTTGGAAACTTTTAACAGATGTACTTGCTGAGAATGTCAGAGAGGGTTTTTTTTGGGTTTTGTTTTTTTGCGGCACGCGGGCCTCTCACTGTTGTGGCCTCTCCCGTTGCGGAGCACAGGCTCCGGACGCGCAGGCTCAGCGGCCATGGCTCATGGGCCCAGCCGCTCCACGGCATGTGGGATCCTCCCGGACCGGGGCACAAACCCGTGTCCCCTGCATCGGCAGGCGGACTCTCAACCACTGCGCCACCAGGGAAGTCCAGAGAGGTTTTTTATATTGAGGAGTTGGCAAATAAAACAAAAGAAACTTTGTGATTAGTGCCAGGCAATAAGGTCTTGACTTATCTGGCTAAATCCTTAATTGTTTCACATTTCCGAATGCAATAAAATTTTGCATCTGAACTTCTATTATCCTTATTTTTGTTACTCAATTTTACTTTAGCCCTGCACAATCAATAAAAAGGAGACATCCTCAAAGTACTACTGTTCAAAAGCAATTAATTAGGAAAACCTAAATTTCAAATTCAGTAAACTTAAATTTCTAGTCCATTTCTTTCATTTTTTCCATTCTATCCAATCAGCACTTGCCAAACATGACTATCCTTTCCAGAAATGAGGCATTTACAACAGAAAACTTTTGTGTATATGCTATTTGCAGTTGAATGCCATAAGAAGCAGTTGATTCAAGCTTGCCATCTGTTTTTTCTAAATCTCTAATATGAAACATACTTCCTTAAAATTACACCTATTCAGAAGAGTTTTATGAAACAAAACTGTCTCTCTTCTGATTGGCTTTGCTTTATTCTTTTACAATAGTGGTGGAGCGTAACACATTAGTAGGAACTTTCAATTGGTATACATTTTAGCTGCCAACATCAAATTTTTTTTCAAAGTACATAGAACCTGAATATAAAAACTAGAACCTTCTACCCAAGATATCATATTGATATCTACTATTTAGTAGACTCCTCATTAAAACAATCTCATAATGTCTAATAAAATATATAAATTTTATTTAAATTTACATTTAAAATCCTATTTACATCCCCAAATACTTCTTTTAATCTTTTTTTTTAGTAAATATGCTCTATACACACTAGAAAATAACTGTTTTTATCTGCATTGTGCTAAATATGAGGATGTGATAGAAAATGCATCATTTTGTATTTGAAAGCTTTCTCCAGTGGTTTTGTCATTTGTAATTGCTCCTTTGGTTTGCCATGCTCTGTTGGACTTCAGATTCATTGCTCCAAGTGTCACCAATAGTCTATTCCATTGCTCTCTTTGACATGACACAGTAAGTTTAAAAGGCAGGATAGTGTTAGACAAAGATTGAGATATTAAAAAATCCATGGTAACTTGAAGAGAAAGGTAAGGAAAATTAAATTAATAAATCAACAGGATAAGGCAAGGGGATATGTTTGCTTTAAATAGTCTTTACATAGGACTCGGTGAGAGAAAAAAATGTTTTGAAAAAAAGGTAGAAGAAATAGAAAAGGAGAAGAGTGTACTGTATGGTTCAATTTATGAACTTCTAGCACTGGCAAAAATCATCTATAATGATAGAAGTAAGAAAGTGGTTGCCTGGAGTTAGGGGGTGAGGGTGAGGGTGACTACAAAGGAGCAGGAGGACAGAAACATTCTATGTTCACTGGCAATTACACAGGTGTGTATACCTTCATCAAAACTGATCAAACTATATTTTAAATATGTACACTTTATTATATGTAAATTATACTTCATTAAAGGTATACATATTTAATTTACATATAATAAAGTATTATTTACATATAATAAAAAGTATAAAAGATTTTTAAAATGTCAAAGTGGGCAGTAAAGGGTAACTTTTGGTTTGAATGTGGTCGTGTTTTGATCCTGAATGAAAGATGACCCTTCTCCATGTCTTTCCAAAGTACATTCAGCTCTTTTGTAATGTTAGCATTTACTCATCAACCCTGGATTGAGCTGGCACTTTAATAGCTTTTAGGCACATTAAGATAGGCATTTCTTTGATAGACATTCTACTCTAAATGCCTGCTTTTTCCCCATTATTTAAACTGAGGGGAAAAAAAGCAACGAACTCATCCATTAAATATTCACAGAGTTCTTAGGACTTTTAAAGTACAATTTTGAATTGAAAGTACTGTTTTATAATATCCTTTTTCAGGGTAGGCTAAAAGCAAAAGAACAATACTTTTGCAGGAAAAGCAGGATAAAATCTGTCTTGCACAATCACAAAATTGCCTTTATTGTCACTTTATAAATCAATTATAAATAGCTTCAGAGGTCATGGGATTGCACATATGAGATTCAAAAATATCCTATGCGCTATTTTTGTAGGAGGGAATTGTATGGTGTTTGGATTGCTATGTAGAATGAGGTTGTTTTTTTCTATGTAGAGTCACTAGCCTGCAAAGGAGAAAAATCTATAAAAGTCATGGGGGAATTTACAAAAATAGCTACTCAGTAAGATGGATAGAAACTTGAAATGACAGAACGTTGATAATAATATATATCTTAGGCTTATGTATAAATGAGAGAAAAAGACGGGAAAGGAGAGTGTATGATAGAGGCAAAACATTAATATAAAGAATGTCATGGTTGGGGCAAATCAAGTAAGGCTAAAGAGAGACAGAAATTGAGAAAAAATTTAATTTCCCCTAGGGTATTCCAGACTTCTTCAAAATTAATTAAAATTTTTAAATGTACACTGAAATGTTAGAAGCATCAGAAAATATATTTTCAGTTGATGATTTTGAAGAAATTGTTTTAACTGTCATATTGGGTTTTTTTAATGAAGGAACAGAAATGCTCCATTATAAGATATCTCAATCCTTCCCCAAGGGGTGGGGGTGGGAACCTGCAATAAATAAATCCTTCATAAATAAATGGCATAACCACAATCACAGCTCACATTGTTCTGACTGCAATAGTCACAGTTAACCACTAGGGGGCTGTAATTCCATTGGCAGCAGTTCTCCGACTACGAACGTTTCATTCCCTGCAAGGGTACTTGTACTGGTTGGTGAAATTAAGTGGGCGCTACAGCAGGCAGAACAGGTCATTACTGTGTATTAAAAGGTTTTATGCTTTACTGCATTGCTATGTATAATTGTTATTGTATAGACTAATAACTTGGCCACCAACTTCATCAAGCATGGAGTCTCATCATTGCTCCAAGTTGGCTATTAATTTTGTACCTCAGCTTCTTGAAACATACTAGGTAGAACCAGTTTTACATCCCTTTTCATGAAGAAATTGTTTTTATATACTATAAGTCCCCTACCATTTCATTAAAATAGAGGTTTAATGTGATCATGTGTTCTCACATATATATTTCAATAAATCTTTGTATTATTTGGAGCTGTAAAAGAGATAAGAAAATCCTGGTTTAACTTTTTTTTTATAACATTAAATGTATTTTCTGAAATTTAGATTAAAATAGCAAAGCTCTTATCCAACTTGTTTATTACTAATTTGAATTCAGAACTATTTTTTTTTATTTACTGTCATAAGGAATGAAAAATATAACAATTTGTTCTTATAGTCCATTGCATCTTGGATGATTAAAGGGGTAATTACATTAAATTATTTAAATTGTGGCCTTAAATTTTATCACATAAATATTGTATACTATGCTTCAAACATGTTATATTGATGATTATGAGCTAATAAAATATTTTAATGTCTTCAAATAATATGATAATTAACATTTCATATGTATTTCTCATCACATGAGAACTGGTCTTTAAAGCACACCATTCTACTTACTTGGCTGAAGGAAAGAACTAGCTTTGTAGGGGAGAAAAATCTTTTCCTCTACCCTGTTGGGTTCTATTCTTGAGGACTGCAAATTAAACTGACAAATGAGAGATTAAAAGCAGTAAAAGGTTTATTTCACATGTATATGGGAGCAACAAAAGAAAACAGCTGGCTTGTTTAATGGTTCAAGTTAAAGGCATATATACCTAATTTAGCAGGGAGAAGGGAAGGGTAAGGAATGGCTTCTATGGGAAAAACAAGTAAGTTTCATTTGGAAAGACAGATGGGTTTTTAGGAGAACAGACAGGCGATAAGATTGTGGTAATGTTTGTCTATACAGGTATGAGTGGTCTTTACATCTTTAGAGCCATAAAACTCCCCTGGAGAAGGGGTTTATGGTAGCCTCATTTCCCAGAAGTTGCTGTTTTTAGTCAGATAAGGGAAGCTCCGAAGTGGCTTTTTTTCTGCATCTATTGAATCTCAAAATGTCTTCAACTTAAAATAATCTGTATACCAACTCTGTGGGGGCTCTAAGTGGGTTCCCACAGCTTTATATTTTAAGAAAATCTTTGTATTTAAAAGTTTGGGTCATGTTTTATGTGCTTTGGGAAACTTCTTATGCTTAAAACATGTTAAATATTAATGTTGTTATACCAAATTAATTTGTCCTACTGCAAAAATGTAGCTAGCTAATATTTGTTTTAATTTTGTTTCCACATCCCAAAACAAATACTGTCAATAGATACTTTTAAAATAATTGATACTGAAATGGTGATTTTTCAAATGCTATTTCCCCTTCCAGCTTCCAGTATCATTTTAATACCTATGGGTAAAATAGCATTTAACTACTCCTGGTCTGTAATTATTTTATGTGAAATTATGTTTTAACTTAATATTTGACTTAGAATTTTGCTGATTCATTTATAATACTTAGCTGATATTTAATTTCTTCTTGAACTGAAGGACTGACACTGATATACATCCTATACTAATGTTTGTTTGTTTTTTAATTCATTTTGTATAAATGAGACTGTCTTTATTCTGGTGCTAATGGATATCAGCCTCATTACTTTTCAGTTATGCCTTATACGTGAATAGTGTAAATAGTTACCTTACTTATAGAGTTCTTATTGCATTTTTCTAAATGTTTGCTTTTAGGGTTATCAGCCAATATCCATGAGCATCTGTAGGCCAATGATCACCGTCCTTCAAAAATAATTGTAAGTATACCCATAAACATGCCCGAGGACTCTTATTTGCAATAATATTCAACCATTATATTTAGGTGATTCCTATTATTTAGCTAATTTAGACCTACCTCTGACCTAGTAAAACATTTGCCATTAGTGACTTACCATATCTGAAGAAGAATATTATTTAACTGGTAAACGACATTTTAATGCCACCTTAGAAAAGATCTCAGTCTATCTTATTACCAAATAATGTGATCAACAGACACCCTTGCCAAAGTGTTAATCATCACCTGACTTTATATTAAATATATTTTAAAAAGATAGCCTAAGAACAATTAAGTTACAAAATATAAATGCTCCATTTTCTCCTTAAGAAACAAACTCTTATATCCAAGATTGGGGCATAGGAAATCCAGTTATTATTTTCCTATTATAAATTTTACAAAACAAACCTCTTGAAAATATTCCTGGTGGATCGACCTGAAAATCTCAGGAAGAATAAGAGGGAAAACTGAACTTTGTTTCTCAAAAGGGGATATCAAGTTATAAATGCTGAAAAACACTGCTCTAGAGAATGGACAACTCAGCATTCTATAGGCTTCCTGAGCATGATTATTTGACTGGGTAAAATATATTACAAGTTAGGTAAGGTGGGTCAACATATGGTCTCTTATTTTAAACTCCAAACTGCAGAGGGGATTCTCAATTAAATTTGAGTGTTCTCAGAGTCATATACGTATATTTAATACCACAAAATGTTTTTAGAATGATAGTTTTGGGGGAAGAACTGATATGATCGTGGAGGTTAACTCACTTTGACAGTAAAATTTTAACAGACTCATTTAGTATAAAATTAATATATACTCAATATATAAATGAAATTAAGTAACACAAAAATAGAGAGTGGAACTCTATCAAAATTGGAAAGAGATTAGGGAGGGAATAGGGTTCGGAATGTCTGTTATATGCATTATTGATAATCAAAAACTAGAAGAAGAGAATGGTGATTTTACATCAAGACAGTTGCATTAAAATGACTGTATTAAAATGTACCAGTAGTTAGAATGGCGACCATTAAACTGTCTTGCTTTGTTATTTAATGAATCACCATTTACGATGATGACAAAGATTTTACTTCCTTTGTTAAGTATGTATTGAAAAAGTTATTGAAAGCCAGCTTTCCAAAGAGAAAAAAAAGAAATTTAAAAAGTGTAAAATGTAAAAATTGAAAGAGCCCCAGCAGCTCTCCTCAGAGTGCACAGGAAGTCACTCATTATAAGTTTGTGAAGATCCTAGCTTGCCTGCAAATATTTTCACTGTGTTGGAGAAATAGGTTAAGGTGCACATGCAGGTAAGTTTACATTCTCAAGCTTCAAACTGTGCTCACACAAGGCCATCTCACATAAATCAATGGCCTCATAAGCCTTGCCTTAAGACCAAGTAAAGACCAAGGTAGTAAAGACCAACGTCAGCCTTAGTAGAATGTGAGGTAAGTCAATTTTATTTTTAGTATCTCCCTTTCAGCACTATTCCATCCTTACCATATTGTCTCCATTATGATTGCTCCTTGCTCTTCTCCCAGGCCTGTGCACCCCTCTTTGTACACACACCCACTGACATCTTGCTCTTATCCAGCTTTTAATTGGAGATCTGATACACAAATTCATCCTAGGGTGGCAATACCTAATAAGTCCTATCCCATCCAGAGAGGCACGTTTTAACATTGAAAATGTGGCTCCAACAACTGAATTTCTTGATGGTCTGAAAGAGAAAATGTGCCCCAAATCTCATCACGTGGGTATGTAAGGTTGTTGCCTACTTCACTTCTCTGAAAGGCTGGCCTTGTCAGGGCATGTTAGTGACATGAAAAATATATGTACAACCTGCTTAATATAAAGGTTAGAGACTGGTTATTTATGGTAAATAATTTTGTTAATGTTAAATGTGTTAATTCTCACTGTATATAGAAGAGTATCAAGAGTTATGTTATAATGTATAATGTATATGTGTACATTCCAAGTCTTTAAAATGATATTTTCCAAGTCTTTAAAATGTTGGGTACCTGGTGATTTCTGTGGCTATTTTAGCTATATAAGATTCAATTGATCTTAAAAAATAAGTCAGTTGACCTGATTTGTCTCCAGCTGTCATTCGAATTTAGTAAGACCTTCCCTAAAGCCCTACTTATGCTACCTATGCTACTGTGAAATATGTATATCACAGTCAAGGTAATAATTTAGGTAATGTATTCAAAGTCTCCTATGAAAAATGATCAGTTGGACAACTGTGCTTCTCCTGAGCTGGACAAGGTTTGTAATATCAGTAAGTATCAAAAGTAAACATTATCTTTTTTCTGTAAAGCCATATTAGCATTTAAAGTTTCTTCTCAGAAAACGCTAATGTAATGAAGAAATGGTGTACATACATTGATTCTACACTGTCATGGTAGGATTTATACTTGTCACTCTCTTGACACATATATTAACAATTTAAGAATTTTATCTTCTATCTTTTAACCTTTTATTTATGTGGCCTTCTATTGCTAAGAATAAATACAAATTCACTTAGAATTTTTTTTCAGTATGAGTTCTTTGATATATAACTGAGTGTCTATTATTGCAGAGATTTTTCTCTAGATAATTAAATTACTTTAGTTAAAACCTAAGTAGACTATAACAAAAATCAAGTATTACCTACATTGATAGACAATTCCATTATTTTCACTTTGCAGTGTATTGTACTTAGTTGCTTTATTCACAAATAGTTTAATTTCTTGGATTTGATAAAATAAGTGTATTTTATCACTCTTCAACTCTTCATTTGGTTAAAGTAAATAATACATAATTAAAACTCATGAAATATATACAGAATTGAGTGTTAAGTAACAGAATATAGTGTGTCCTGTGCAGAGTATATGTCTTTTATGTCACCTATAGGAACTAACATGGTACAATATCTCACACATAATATGTATTTAATAATATATTCAATAATTCATTCAATAATAACAAACTAATAATGGTAAAATAATGGCACTTCTAGAAGAGAGGTACTCAATCAGGCATGATTTTTAGCAAATGAATATATATACACATTTAAAGCATAGGAAAACCTCAGCCTTTGTAAGACAATTCCACATGCTTCACATTTTTTACCTTTATTAATATTCCAAAAATTTAAGTGGTCCTTTATAGTAATCAATTAAACTGAAAAACATGGCATTAACTAAGTACTTAAAGAAATATTTATTGATTTTAATAATCTAATTGAGCCAATTGATAACTTGAAAAACCACGTACCATACACATTTTTCACTCTGAGTAGCCTGCACCAAAATCCACCAAGGCTGACAATAGTTTAGAGTGTACACATCCTAAGCTATTTCAACTGTTCAAAAGAAGTGAAAGTTACTTTATTTTGGAAAGGTAAGTAGCCCAGCAGTTTCAAAGGAGAGTTACATTTGCATCCATACTAGATAATAACAGTAAAATAATTTCACATGTATGTTTTCTGTTTTTGGATATATGCCTTTCAAAATATGCTTCCACTTTTAAAGTATACATTTTCAAAACATTTATATCTCCTTAAATATAAAATATGGGTATAACTTAAGTAACTGCAGTAAGCAAATTAATATATGTCATATAAGAGGATATCATGATCAAAGAGTTTATGACATAAACGTTGATTTTTTTACTTCACTCTTTTAAAATATTTATTAGTCTTGAGTTTAGTACATATTGTTCTAATTTAAATAATATCACATATTTTAAAAATAAAATACAGATACTTTAGTGGAGTGGAATTTTTATATGTTGTGTGAAATGAATATTTGTGTATTGAGTCATGTTTCTATTGCATTTTACTCTAATTTTTTTTTCTTTAACTCAAATTTTAAAATTACTTTACCTCCACCAAAATTATACATGTGATCCTGACAAGTAATACATTGCATAGGTAAGCTTGCCAACAATTGCTTTCTGAAATATTCCCTTTTTATAAATCTAGGTACGGTCATTCATTTAAATTTCTCAAAATTAAATATCTTTATTTGTATTTTTAGAGATACTAATAAGCTAGTACTAAACTAATAAAAAGAGAATAAGAAAACATGAAAATCAAATATTTATGGTATGTTCATTAAAATCTGTATATAATTAACTGCCATTCCACTGAGTATTCTCATTGACTTCATAGGGTTTTGATTACGAGAGAACAAACTTTCAATGTGTTGCAAGTTTCTTAGCATCATTGCTAATGGCACTATCACTTAGATAGCTAGATTAGGCAAGAAACGGTCAGCCATCCTTGAACATCTTCCTATCCCTTATGTCCCATAACCAAATTCATCACTAACTCCTGTCAGCTTTAGCTCCTAAATGTCTTCACTCCATTTCTACCATCATTATACCAGTTTGGCTTTCCATTATCTTTTGTCTGAGTACTGGAATAGGCTCCTAACTAATATGCACCCAATTATACATTTGCACTCCCAAATTCATTCTTCCAAATCTTATTTCTCTTAGAATAAATATCCATATATTTATCATGGTTTACAAGGGACCACCTGATCTGGCCCCTGTCAACCTCTTCAGCATCATATTTTACACTTTCCCCTCACCCTCCTCATGAATGCTTCAGCGGCATGGTCTACTTCCAGTTCCTTGAACTCACCATTCTCTCTCTTCTGCTGTGAAAACTTCCTTGCATTTCCCACCTCTCCTAACACATCGCCAGTTAACTTCTTTTAAACCTTCAAAACATAACCTAAAAGATATTTCTTCTGGGAACAGGGAAGCCCTCTTGCCTACCTACCTCCCAAGACTAAGTCAGTTTCCTCTGTTATATACCCTCATAGGTAACACTGTGTAACTTCCCACCATAGCACTTATCACAGTCCATAATTATACATTTATGTTTGTGATTAGGTGAGGATTGCTATGGCCTCCACTAGATGTGAACTCCATGAGATCAGGGACTGTATTTGCTTTTGCTCAGTATTATATTCTTAGTGACTAGCAGAGTGCCCAACATATGATTCAGTAACTATTCATTGACTGACTAACTGAATGAACAAATTTAGGTATTATCTATTAAAAGTCATTTGTGTAACTTTTTGTGATGGTTAATCTGTGGTTGTTCAATTGCAGAAGTTTTTTTCTACTCCCCCCCAGTGGTAGTTATAAATATTGCAGCCTGGTGAAAAATTAGACCCCTCAGTTACTAACGCCTTAACATAGGGTTGCAAATGTCAGCTACCTACTAAGTTTGACAGCAGTAAAAGTATTGCCATGACTTTAAATGTAACATTAGCTACACAAGCAGCTGACACTTTTATAAATGCCTAATACTACATATGAATTGTTGAATAGTCCAACAGAGATATTGAATAGGTCTCTCTTGCCCTGTTCCATGCACTAAGAGCTTCATATTCATATAACCAAATTATATCACTGCTATGCATTATTAAATAAGTAAATTCAAATTTGTGGCAAATGAATTAAGCATAAGTTGTAAAGTATTAAGGATTACTGCTAATGGAGCTTACGTTTCACACTAAAAAAGAATGGGGGTGGGGGAGGGATGGACTGGGAGTTTGGGGTTAGTAGATACAAAATATTACATATAGAGTGGATAAACAACAGTGTCCTACTGTATAGCACAGGGAAACATATTCAATATCCTGGGATAAACCATAATGGAAAAGAATATAAAAAATAATGTGTATATGTGTATAACTGAGTCACTTTGCTGTACAGCAGAAATTAATGCAATATTGTAAATCAACTATACTTCAATAAAAAATTAATTTAAAAAGAATATATATATTCAATATATATTGCATTTAATTATGAATAATTGATTATATGAATATATGGAATATATTTAATGAATATATATATTAATATAATTGAAATGTGATGTTACTAAATGAATACATTGCTAAGTGGTCTAATTCTTAGTTCATATTTCCTCCTGAATAATGAAGCTTTCTCATTTCTACTTTAGTCTCATACTGTACTTTATTTTTATTCCACTGAATTTCACTTGCTATCTTGCAGTGGTCCAAGTTTGTCTTAAATTACATATATCTGCCATAACTCATACAGTTTAATATCCTAGTCATGTTTCCATTTTTTCATCTGTTAAAATATCGACAAACAATTTTAAGACAGCACAATGAGTGCTAGAGCAATGTTTCACAAAACTTACTGTGGATAGAATCATCTGGGGATCCTTTAAACCTGCAGATTCTGATTCATTAGGTCTGAGAAGGAGCCAGAGAGTCTGCGTTTCTAACAAGCTCCCAGGTGATGTTGATGCTGCTGGTGCTTGGCCTATATTTGGAATAGTAAGGTAACAGCAGGAGTCAACAAACTTTTTATGAAAAGGGTCAGATAGTAAATATTTTTGATGTTGTGGACCATATGGTCTCTTGAAACTTTTCAGCTCTGCTGTTGTAGCATGAAGTCAGCTATAGACAACATATACATAAATGAGTATGGGTGGGGCTAGGTTCGAAGAAAACTTTATGAATACTGAAATTTGAATTTCATACTGTTTTCACTTAGTATGATATATTATTCATCTTTTTATTTTTTTCCCAACCATATACAAATGTAAATGCCATTCTTAGCTCATAGGCCATACAAAAACAACCTGTAGTCTATCGACCACACTGCTAGTCCATAAAGTACCAATGGGTGACTTTGCCTGAGGCTGGAGGTGTGTGGTAAGACAGGTTCTGTAGAAAACATTATAGCTGCCTTGAAGAAGTAATGGTTTTCTGGACAGAGAAGAAGTAGGAAGTGAAAGAGAGAGCTATAGGCAAGCAACAGCATTAGTGGTTTCTAAACTGAAAGCATAGGAGTGTGACATAAGAACAACAAGCCTGCCTAGGTGGAGAAGGCTCAAAGGAAATGGGAATTACTTATATGCATATCTAAATAATTTCCAGTTTTAATGAGTAGTGGTGTCAGGTGAGCAGAATGAGAAGTGGGGGGTGCTATTAAGTTCCACATTTTAGAATTTCCAGAGAGTACTGGTACACTGGGAGGGAAAAAGAGAATAGAAATGATTGAGTAAACCAGGACAAAATGCATTTGAAAGGTCAGGACTCTCTGCAAGTGACTACAGACTGTTCTCAGTTGAAAGCTTTGGAGAAGCATTGATGTAAATGATCAGGGTTCACAAATTCATTGATGAATAGTGAAATGAGTATCACAAAGATAGGCAGAGCAAGGCAGGCAAGCCATTTGTCCACTGTTACAAAGCACACAGCAAAGTCAAAAGGGCACCTAAGAACTGACAACTGAAAATTCAAAAATGGTCTCAGGAGGCAGAGTCAAGATGGCAGTGTGGGAAGATGCAAAGTTAATGTCTCCCCACAACTAGGGTGCCTGCCGGCTGCTAGTGGGGAACTCTGATGCCCAAGGAGACAGGAGGAACCCCAAGTGAACTGGTGGCTTTTGGGATCTTGGTTCATGAGCCTGGGGTCAGGCCAAAGCTCCTGCAGTGGGAGCTCCAAGTCTTAACCACTGGACTAACAGAGAACCTCAGACCCCAGGAAATATTCATTGGAGTGAGGTCTCATGGAGGTCCTCATCTCAGCACCAAGACCCAGCTCTACTCAATAGCCTACAAACTCCAGTATTTGAAGCCTCAGGCCAAACAACCAGTAAGACAGGAACACAATCCTACTCATAAAAAAAAAAAAGAGAGAGATGGCAAAAAATATGTCACAGATGAAGGAGCAAGGTAAAAGCCTACAAGACCAAATAAATGAAGACAAAATAAGTAATCTACCTGAAAAAGAATTCAGAGTAATGATAGTAAAGATGATCCAGAATCTTGGAAATAAATGGAAGCACAGATTGAGAAAATACAAGAAATGTTTAACAAAGATCTAGAAGAAATAAAGAACAAACAGAGATGAACAACACAATAACTAAAATGAAAAATACACTAGAAGGAATCAATAACAGAATAACTGAGGCAGAAGAACGAATAAGTGAGCTGGAAGGCAAAATGGTGGAAATAACTGCCAAGGAGCAGAATTAAGAAAAAAGGATGAAAAGAATTAAAGACAATCTCAGAGACCTCTGGGACAGCACTAAACGCACCAACATTCGAATTATAGGGGTCCCAGAAGAAGAAGAGAAAAAGAAAGGGTCTGAGAAAATATTTGAAGAGATTACAGTTGAAAACTTCCCTAACATGGGAAAGGAAATAGTCACCCAAGTCCAGGAAGCACAGAGAGTCCCATACAGGATAAACCCTAGAAAAAACACATCAAGACACATATTAATCAAACTAACAAAAATTAAATTCAAAGAAAAATATTAAAAGCAACAAGGGGAAAACAAAAAATAACATACAAAGGAATGTCATAAGGTTATCAGCTGATTTTTCAGCTGAAAATCTGCAGGCCAGAAGGGAGTGGCAGAATATACATAAAGTGATGAAAGAGAAAAACCTACAACCAAGATTACTCTACCCAGCAAGGATCTCATTCAGATTCAATGGAGAAGTCAACAGCTTTTCAGAGAAGTAAAAACTAAGAGAATTCAGCACCACCAAACCAGCTTTACAACAAATGCTAAAGAACCTTCTCTAAGCGGGAAACACAAGAGAAGAAAAAGACCCATAAAAACAAACTCAAAACAATTAAGAAAATGGTAATAGGAACATACATATCAATAATAACCTTGAATGTAAATGGATAAAATGCCCCAACCAAAAGACACAGACTGGCTGAATGGATACAAAACCAAGACTCATATTTATGCTGTCTACAAGAGAGCTACTTCAGACCTAGGGAAACATACAGACTGAAAGTGAAGGGATGGAAAAAGATATTCCATGCAAATGGAAGTCAAAAGAAAGCTGGAGTAGCAATACTCATATCAGTTGAAATAGACTTTAAAATAAAGACTGTTACAAGAGATAAGGAGAGACAGTACATAATGATCAAAGGATCAATCCAAGAAGAAGATATAACAGTTATAGATGTTTATGCATCCAACATAGGAGCACCTCAATACATAATGCAAATGTTAACAACCATGAAAGGAGAAATCAACAGTAACACAATAATAGTAGGGGACTTTAACACACCACTTACACCAATGGACAGATCATCAAAACAGAAAATAAATAAGGAAACACAAGCTTTAAATGACACAAGAGACCAGACAGATCTAATTGATATTTATAGAACATTCCACCCAAAAGTGGCAGAATGCACTTTCTTCTCAAGTTCACACGGAACATTATCCAGGATAGATCACATCTTGGGTAACAAATCAAGCCTTGGAAAATTTAAGAAAATTGAAATCGTATCAAGCATCGCTTCTGACCAAAACACTATGAGATTGGAAATCAATTACAGGAAAAAAAAACTGTAAAAAAACACAAATACATGGAGGCTAAACAGTGCACTACTAAATAACCAAGAGATCATTGCAGAAATCAAAGAAGAAATTAAAAAATACATAGGAACAAATGACCATGAAACACGATGACCCAAAACCTATGGGATGCAGCAAAAGCAGTTCTAAGAGGAAAGTTTATAGCAATACAATCTCACCTCAAGAGACAAGAAAAATCTCAATCTCAAATAATAAATCTAACCCTACATACTCAAAACAACTAGAGAAAGAAGAACAAAGAAATTCCAAAGTCAGTAAAAGGAAAGAAATCATAAAAATTAGAGCAGAAATAAATGAAATAGAAATGAAGAAAACAATAGCAAAGATAAATAAAACTAAAAGCTGGATCTTTGAGAAGATAAACAAAATTGATAAACCATTAGCCAGACTCATCAAGGAAAAAAGGAGGAGGACACAAAACAATAAAATTAGAAATGAAAAAGGAGAAATTACAACTGACACTGCAGAAATACAAAGGATTATAAGAGACTACTAAAAACAACTATATGCCAATAAAACGGACAACCACAAAGAAATGGATAAATTCTTGGAAAGGTACAATTTTCCAAGACTGAACCAGGAAGAATTAGGAAATATAAACAGATATATCACACATAATGAAATTGAAACCATAATTAAAAATCTAACAAACAAAAGTCCGGGACCAGATGGCTTCACAGGCGAATTCTATCAAACATTTAGAGAAGAGCTAACACCTATCCTTCTCAAACTCTTCCAAAATATAGCAGAGGGAGGAACACTCCTAAACTCATTCTATGAGGCCACCATCACCCTGATACCAAAACCAGACAAAGATGTCACAAAGGAAGAAAACTACAGGCCAATATCACTGATGAACATAGATGTGAAAATCCTCAACAAAATAGTAGCAAACAGAATCCAACAGCACATTAAAAGGATCATACACCATGATCAAGTGGGATTTATCCCAGGGATGCAAGGATTCTTCAATATATGCAAATCAATCAATGTGATACACCACATTAACAAATTAAGGAATAAAAACCATATGATCAATATGCATCATGCATCTCAATAGATGCAGAAAAAGCTTTTGACAAAATTCAACACCGATTTATGATAAAAACTCTCCAGAATATGGGCATAGAGGGAACCTACCTCAACATAATAAAGGTCATATATGACAAATCCACAGCAAGCATCATACTCGATGGTGAAAAACTGAAAGCATTTCCACTAAGATCAGGAACAAGACAAGGATGTCCACTCTCGCCACTCTCATTCAACATAGTGTTGGATGTCCTAGCCATGGAAATCAGAGAAGAAAAAGAAATAAAAGAATACAAATTGGATAAGAAGAAGTAAAACTCTCACTGTTTGCTGATGACATGATACTATACATAGAGAATCCTAAAGATGCCACCAGAAAACTACTAGAATTAATCAGTTAATTTGGTAAGGCTGCAGATACAAAATTAATGCACAGAAATCTCTGGCATTCCTATACACCAACAACAAAAAATCAGAAAGAGAAATTAAGGAAACACTCCCATTTACCATTGCAATAAAAAGAATAAAATACCTAGGAATAAACCTGCCTAAGGAGGTGAAAGACCTGTACTCAGAAAACTATAAAACACTGATGAAAGAAATCAAAGATGACATAAACAGATGGAGAAATATACCATGTTCTTGGATTGGAAGAATCAATATTGTGAAAATGACTATACTACCCAAAGCAATCTACAGATTCAGTGTAATCCCCATCAAACTACCAATGGCACTCTTCACAAAATTAGAACAAAATATTTTACAATTCGATGGAAACACAAAAGACCCCAAATAGCCAAAGCAATCTTGAGAAAGAAAATCGGAGTTGGGGGAATCAGGCTCCCTGACTTCAAACTATACCACAAAGCTACAGTAATCAAGACAGTATGGTACTGGCACTTAAACAGAAATATAGATCAATGGAACAGGATAGAAGGCCCAGAGATAAACCCACACACCTATGGTCAACTAATCTATGACAAAGGAGGCAAGAATATACAATGGAGAAAAGACAGTCTCTTCAATAAGTGGTGTGGGAAAACTGGACAGCTACATGTAAAAGAATGAAATTAGAACACTACCTAACACCATACATAAATATAAACTCCAAATGGATTAAAGACTTAAATGTAATACCAGACACTCTAAAACTCTTAGAGGAAAATATAGGAAAAAACACTCTTTGACATAAACCACAGCAAGATCTTTTTTGACCCACCTCCTAGAGTAACGGAAATAAAAACAAAAATAAACAATTGGGACTTAATTAAACTTAAAATATTTTGCACAGCAAAGGAAACCATAAACAAGACAAAAAGACAACCCTCAAAATGGGAGAAAATATTTGCAAATGAAACAACAGACAAAAGATTAATCTCCAAAATATACAAACAGTTCATGTAGCTCAATATCAAAAAAACAAAAAATCCAGTTAAAAAATGGGTGGAAGACCTAAATAGACATTTCACCAAGGAAGACATACAGATGACCAAGTGGCACATGAAAAGATGTTCAACATCACTAATTATTAGAGAAATGCAAATCAAAACTACAATGAGGTATCACCTTGTGCCGGTCAGAATGGCCATTATCAAAAAATCTAGAAACAATAAATGGTGGAAAGGGTGTGGTGAAAAGGGAACCCTCTTGCACTGTTGGTGGGAATGTAAATTGATACAGCCACTGTGGAGAACAGTATGGAGGTTTCTTAAAAAACTAAAAATAGAACTACCATATGACCCAGCAATCCCACTACTGGGCATATACCCTGAGAAAACCATAATTCAAAAAGTGTCATGTACCATAATGTTCATTGCAGCACTATTTACAATAACTAGGACATGGAAGCAACCTAGGTGTCCATCGACAGATGAATGGATAAAGAAGATGTGGCACATATAAAGAATGGAATATTACTCAGCCATAAAAAGAAACGAAATTGAGTTATTTGTAGTGAGGTGGACGGACCTAGAGTCTGTCATACAGAGTGAAGTAAGTCAGAAAGAGAAAAAGTTAATACCGTATTCTAACGCATACATATGGAATCTAAAAAAAAAAAATGGGGCTTCCCTGGTGGTGCAGTGGTTGAGAGTCCACCTGCCGATGCTGGGGACACGGGTTCGTGCCCCGGTCCGGGAAGATCCCACATGCCGCGGAGAGGCTGGGCCCGTGAGCCATGGCCACTGAGCCTGCGCGTCCGGAGCCTGTGCTCCGCAATGGGAGAGGCCACAACAGTGAGAGGCCTGTGTACCGCAAAAAAAAAAAAAAAAAAAGATACTGATGAACCTAGTTGCAGGGCAGGAATAAAGAGGTAGACATAGAAAATGGACTTGAGGAACTGGGGCGGGAGGGCGAAGCTGGGGCGAAGTGAGAATAGCATCGACATATATACACTACAATAGATGACTGGTGGGAAGCAGCAGCATAGCACAGGGAGATCAGCTCAGTGCTTTGTGACCACCTAGAAGGGTGGGATAGGGAGGATGGGAGGGAGGCTCAAGAGGGAGGGTATATGGGGACATGTGTATGTATATGTCTGATTCACCTTGTTGTGCAATAGAAACTAACACAGTATTGTTTAACAATTATACTCCAATAAAGATCTATTTTAAAAAAGAAAAAAATATGGTCTCTACCAATGTCTCAGCATCTGACAGACTTTGCTGATGAGCTACAGTGTAGGCATACACAATGACAGGCACAACAAGCATATAGATTTTATAGAAGATGTTTCTATTACTTCTGTGGAAGTGGAAGTGGAGTGAGATGATGAAATATTACAAAAAACACCAGAGTTAGGAATTATGAAAGATGGAATATCAAGTACAAAATTAACTCAATCCAAACGCTTTTAGGAATTCTTACTCTTCCTCTAATTCTCTTTCCATTTTCCATCTCATCCCTCCCAAAAGGACTTTGTCCAGTTGTTTTGGAGTTTTGTTTCATTGGAATGCTAGACGTGAAATAAGATTTAATGAGAAATTATTATACACAAGAGACTTCAGAATTAAAAAAAATTTCTCCCAACAAGCTAATAAATGGGGAATTTTTGCTCCCACTTATTTACCTATATCTCCCTGAAAACAGGGAGTGCATCTACTAGTAGCTGTGGCTTAGTCATAACCCAGGGATAAAAACGGAAGGCAGAGCAAAGGGAGAGTTTTCACTTTTCCACACTAGAGGGAACGCACAAATTTTGATCAGAAAATTTTAGGTAATTTTTAAATACTGGCTGACCATGAGAGGAAAGGTAACAGAGTTTTATTAATCAGAGTTAGAATAGCAAATGTAGACATAGGGAATTGTAAGTTTTTTTAACATTCAAAGGGCCTGTGATCAAGTTCCCCATCAAATGAGGAGCGATGTTATACATAGTTATAAGTTATCATTTACTGAATACTACTCAATGTCAGGCAATATGCTGAAAATTATACAAATTATTCCATTTAATTTTCACAACATTCCAATGAAAGTGCTTATTATTACCTGTACTTATTATATGAGGCCTCGAGGGCTTAAGTGAGTTATCCAAAGTCTCCTGAGTCCTATGGACTTGCCAAAGAAAAACTGCTATTATGTCAATCCAGTAATATTAAGTGCCTAGCACATACCAGATGCTAGACAAAAGTTAGCTATTGTTGTTTTTATTGTTACTATTGTTATTAGTATTATTGCCATTTACTCACCTCCTCTAAGCCTTGTTTAGCTCAACAATAACATGGAAGTTAGTATGATATAAATTTGTCAGATGGATTACATGCAACAACCCACTTAAAGTTTCTAGCATATAAAAGCCACTTAGTAAATGTCAAAACTGTATGAACTTTTCTCTTGAAGGATACTTTATATTTTTAAATGAGGCCAAACAAGGCAGTAGATATTGATATTTCCAGTTATTTAGTGGCATACCCCTGGATAATGAACTGGACAGTTTGTCTTCAGAAAACAATGTTTGACTAGAAAATGAATTTGGTTTAAGTACCTGGCGTCAGGAGGTTAAGAGAGTTTATGGCTAAAATACTCAGCACATACTTCAAAGTTTCTGAGCTTTTTTCCTGCTCCATCTACTACTTCCTATAGTTTGTATCTCTAAAGACTTGTACAGATATTTCCAAAGTATTTGTGTATTTAACAAAATAGTATTATTCATAATGTTATTAAAATAGTATAATTCATTCATTTGTGCCCCAGTTTAAACATTGCCTTTTAATAGTTCAAGCAATGCTTATCGATAATGTGGGAGTACTCAATAAATGTGTTCAATAAACGTTGTATGAAAGTGTGAATGAATGACTCGTACATTATTATTTATTATTTTTATATCTTTAGATTTCTGCACAGAAAGCTTCCTTTAAATTGCATATATA
This sequence comes from Aethalodelphis obliquidens, assembly GCF_003676395.1. Taxonomy (NCBI): domain Eukaryota; kingdom Metazoa; phylum Chordata; class Mammalia; order Artiodactyla; family Delphinidae; genus Aethalodelphis; species Aethalodelphis obliquidens. The sequence goes on from NW_020838010.1 coordinate 6,588,248, forward strand.
CTTATCTCTGCAAATTCATTTTAACAAAACACATAATGTTCCCCTGGATATAAAAGCATAAATGAATTAGTCTTTTTTTTTTTTTTTTTTTTTTGGCTGCGTTGGGTCTTTGTTGCTGCGTGCAGCCTTTCTCTAGTTGCGGCGAGCGGGGGCTACTCTTCGTTGCGGTGCGTCGGCTTCTCTTTGCAGTGGTTTCTGTTGCAGAGCATGGGCTCTAGGCACACAGGCTTCAGTAGTTGCGGTGTGCAGGCTTCGGTAGTTGTGGCACATGGGCTTAGTTGCTCCGCGGCATGTAGGATCTTCCCGGACCAGGGATCAAATCCGTGTCCCCTGCATTGGCAGGCAGATTCTTAACCACTGCATCACCAGGGAAGCCCTTGAATTAGTCTTTATTACACTTTATTTTTTTAATTATAGTTAAAATTGACTTTGGTACTTGATGTGCTAACAGTTAAGTGCAGCACACCTTCCTTACACTGTTTGCTCCTTGGTGCTTTTCTTTATTTAATATTCATTTTGATGAGTTGGCACTCCTCGTGCCTTTAAAGTGTAAGCCAAATTTTCAGTTTACAAACAGATCTTTATGTTATTGGCTAACAGAAACCTCTGATTCTAAAAGGGAAAAAATGACCAAGTATCTCTAACATCCTAAAGAAACCTAAAATTTCAGTGTCTTCTCCAAATTTGTCCAATAAAGGCTGAGCTAGAAGGTACTTCTGTTTTCTGGTAAGGACAGGAGAGTCAAATCCACCACTTCTATAGTTTGTTCCAGCTCTAGAAAAGAATTTGGTGGAGGGGATTATAACTCATGGGTTAAAGAAGATTTAGACTTTTCTGTGGGATTGAATTTTTCAGGTGTATATGAAATTTATAAAGTAAATTCTGTTTCTTGCCAGAACTTTAATTTATGAGATCAGAAAAATGTTTGTTAGTTTTGGTACCATGCAAGTCATTGGCGATTTTGATAAGAGTTTTGTGTAGCAGTGGAGACAATCCAGATTGGAGAGGGTTTAGTTGTAAGGAAGTAAAGAGAGCGTGTCCAGACAACATGGTGGAATGGGGTGGTGGGAATTGACAGTAGTTGTCCTATTTGAGGGTCAGGACTTGGTGATTGGTTGTGAACAACTAAGAGAGAAGGAAGAGCCAAGGATGATTCTCAGCTCTCTGGCTTGCGCAGTTAGTGATATGAGATACTTTTTGCTGAGATGGGGTATACAAGAGGAGGGGAAGCAGTTTTGTTTGGGGAGAGGGACAGAGATAAATTTAGTTTAGACATGTTGGATTTGAGTTGCCTCTAAGATGCCCATTGGGTGATATCTAGTAGGCAGGTGGGTAGCAAGTTTTTCTATGGCTTCCACTTCCATCTCAGCTGTCTCCCATTGTAGACAGCCACTTCCCCATCGCTGATTTACCTGTCAGTACAAACACATCACTTTCCTTCTTCTAGAAATTTGTCTCTAGTTCACTTCCCTTTCTGATGCTCTTTTTTAATTGAGATATAATTGACACATAATACTAAAAAGTACATTTTTAAAGAGAGTGATTCTATGGGGAAAATTTTTTTACTTGAGAGCTGATCATTGAAAAGATAGCTTAGGGGAAGAAAGCTGTAAAGTCAATGAGGGAAAAGAAATGAAGAATGGGTAAGATTTGCTTGTGTTGTAATAAGGTATAGGAAGTGTCTCTGAACTCAGCACTGAAGATGCAGTTGAATTTAGAGTGTGGAGAGGGCAGGAGGAAGAGCATTTCAAATGTGTGTGTCGGGGGTGGGGGTGGGGGAGGGCTGCATGAAAAGATTGGAAACGAACGAGCATTGAATGAGGCAGAGTTGATGGGGCCTGTGACCTTATTGGGTTATACTTAGTAACGAAATAAGGTGGGGTAGACCAAGTGAGAGCAACATGGAAATGATAGAGGAAGATGCTGACCACGGGGTTTTGATAATATTTATAGCAGCTCTTCCAAAGAGAAACTCCTATAAGTATTTAGAAATATGGGACTGGATCTCTCATCTTTCAGTTCTGATGCTTTGGTATTGTGCCCTCCAATGATTACACCTGTAACAAACATCCCCTACCACCAGGTGGCTATAGAGTTGTGTCATGCTCCATAGCTTTCCGGTGGTTGGGACTCTAGGGGGACAAAAGTCCTTCCAAGCCACAACTTTTAAAATCTGATCATCTACTTAACGTCCCATCTACTATCTAGACAACCTTTTAGGAAAAGTTGAATTAAGATCATCACTTCTCAATATTCCCAAGCTTAGGGAATTGATTTATGTGTTAAATTCCCAAGGGAGGCACCAAAACAAATGAAATAGAAGGAGTAAATATGATTTGTATTTAGTTTCTGTGTACCTTACACTATAACATATGACTTGTTCCCAGACAACTTTCTTTATGTTTGCTATCCAACATTGAATTCTGCCAGTTAAAAATAATTTTTTTACTCCTCTCCAACAATTGACTAATTGAGATTTCCTATGGCAGAGTTATAGCTGTGAGAAGGGATATCAACTGAATTAGAGGAAAAGAAAAGTATAGCTAGGCTCTCTAAAGCCTTCAGGAGAAGGTCAGTGGCAATTTGGATAGTACGAGTTGGCAGAATACAGATCCAGTAGTTCTGCCTTCATTATACTTTATGATATCACTCCCCGGAGAACATAAAGTTCTCAGTTTATTTTTTGGGAAAAATATGTAAATCCAAGATCATTATTTTTGACTCTTCATATTAATAAGTAGTGCCTTAAGTTTGCATTAGAACTAAAATGATTTAACCTAGTTTTTAAAAAGCAAAACACTACAACTTACATACCAAAGTATCCCGTCACAAGAAAAGGATGACGTTTATTGCTCTAAATTATTCAGTTTTCACACAATTTGCTGTAAACATTTAACTAATAGAAGAGTCCAGAACTAGTAGTTGATGGTGATAACAGTGAATTTTATCTTTTTTCCTCCCACTTGAGTCCCCGGCGGTTAGAATAAAGAATGAGTGGACTAAGTTATCTGGATAATATACCCTTAAATATTAGATTAATTAACCAAAATAATTATGGAGAATTACTATGTGATGAGCACTATGCCAGGAACTGTGGGCGTTGCAGATAACTCTTAGCTAGGATCTATGACATCTCAGGTTGCTTATAATCCTATTGGTGAGATAAGATTAATTATGGAAAAACAAACAAAAAAGGAAGAATGTTACAAAAAGCCAAATCATGTGCTCTGAGCAATAAAGATTATACAGGTACAAAGGGGAGGAATCAATGAAGCCTGCATTTCAGCCTTTCAGAATCTTCAGGAAGTGAGCTTACAAACTGGGATGAATTGTACACAAATTTGCCATCATTATCTCTTCCATTTCATTAAGCAGTCTATTTGTCTTTTTTACACCTTACCCAGGCATTCACGTAAGTATCTTGTACATAAGTATCTTATATGCATAAATATTTGCTGGTTGATCGATTAAATTTTTGAGGATATTAGTAAAAGCAAGCAAAAGAGAGACATTTTGCTTTTCTGTCCAATATATAGTTACCTTGAGAAAAATCTGTATTGACCATGGATAAAGTACCTTATCATTAGATCATAGTGCCAGTCTGAAAGTAAAGCTTATAGATCTGCTTCTTAAAGAGTGCAGTGCCCAGTAGCTCACCCTCACGACACTGAAGAATGAAGGTAAAAATGTGAATGCTTGTTGGACTCTGAAAACAATTTTGGTGCACTGGTCTGCATCAATTAGTCATAACTTAGAATATCAAGATTTTAATAATGCCAGTAGTTAACTTTTCAGCAGAAATGTTTCTCTAATGCTTCATATATCCAAAAATTGAAGCAAATATTTAAATAGTGTGAGTTTGGTCTCCTTTTAGGAGCAGTATTTAAGTAGTATCTATCTTATGCTTAAGAAAAGCAGGATTTCTTTTTTTTAATCTTCATATCTTTATATTAAGGAACTTTTGTTTGTTTAGACATGCTCCTCTTCCACAAAAACAAGAGGCATTGAATGATATTGTTGCAATTAATGCTAGGCACGTACATAATTTTACTGGGACATGGTTAGACAATAATGACACATCATCATAGATAGGGATAGAATGGCTACCACTGATGAAATATTGATAAAAACCTTGACTAAATTTCTTTTAGGTGAATTATCTCTACTACAGCATTGCATTTTGATGAGTATACATACTGGAAGTAATATTATAATTTAGCATTAAGGCTGTTGCAATCATACTTACATATAAAATAATTACTCTAGGAAACTGCAAGTGCTTTTCAAAATTGTGGAATAATGAACACATATTTTTCTACATGATGAACTAAATGGGATGACAACTTCATAAATGAATAGTCTTCTAAAGAAAATGTGAACTATTAGAACACATAATTAATAAACAGTTTGTCACATGTTATTTTCCACCTTTTTGCATTCATATCCATCAAATAGTCTGCACAGTGAAGACAGTATCTATATTCTAACAGGTTAACCAACAGTTTGGAAATAAGTCTCCTTTGTTGGAAAAATAGAAACAAGTGTGAATTCATATTTTTCTCTTCAATTTGCCATTATTCTAGAATTTTAGGCAGGAAAATACGTTCTTTATCATTCATAGATAAGCGTCATTGTACACTTTAAATTTGGGAGTGCACTTTTTCTCTACTCTTAAATTAGGTATTGCTTACTTTTAAATTGTTTTCTTCCTCTTCATTTTTAAAAACCTTTCACCAACAAAGGCCTAGAATATCACCAGTAGTTCTCATTTTGCTGAGAAAGTTCTCGTATTTGATTCCATTCTCTTTCAGGTGTGTAAGAAAAGTCCTAAACCTCAACTTTGGTAATGAACCTTCCTTATTCAGGGAGGGCAGGCAAGAAGGAAATGGAACATTTTATACCTCCTGTATTGATAAAATCTTTAAAGTTTAAAAGAACCAAGCATTTGAGGGAATGTGAATCAAATAGATTTCTTATGCATTACTGGCAGAAGTATACACTGTACAACTACTAGGGGGAAAAAGTTGGCATTATCTCCTAAAAGTGAATATTCACAATGTGTATACAATGTACTGTTTTATTTTTTCATTGATTAATCGATTTTGTCAATGGAGCCGTGCTGATGAGATGATAATGGTGATTCACATAGCAATGGTTAGAGTTAATCCAGTCCTGTGCACTTAAGGCCAGACCGTTTTTCAAATTCCAGGATGGCTGAGCACCCAAGGGGGCATCATTTGGTAAGGCAGCATAATAGGCTAGGGCAAAACTAGAAGGGGTATAGAAAAAGGCTTTTTTTAAATAGGAACACTCTACATTTAGAGTAGTGCTTGGTTCATAGAATTTTATCAATGACTTCATGAAACAAATAATGAAAAAGAAGTAATAATGATTATTTGCCAATGGCTGCTTGAGGTGACAAATTTTTAGTCATAACCAGGAGAAAAAATGGGAGGCACATCAAATGGATAGTTTTCTGTTTTGTACATTTGGGAGAATGTGAGTTCCTTCCAGATACACAGGAAAAATGTGTCTTTGTCTTTTACATAATTTCAGAGTAGTGATCTACAAATTCTCATCAAGAAACTTTAAGCAATTTTAAATAGTCATATTCAACATTTAAGCCAACATAAACAATTAGGTATAAAGCAACTTGGCTTTTGTAAGGGAAAATTATAAGACAAGTAGAAAAATATGGAATTATTAACAAAAAAAAATCTAAAAATGTTTAACTAACTTCCTCACCAATGTAATTTGAAAAAGAAAAAGAGAATTGCCATTGGTTACATGGGAGGCGTTTAGTTGTGACAATAGCTATTATTGATTGAACATCTACTAATGTCACCTACTGGACTGGACTCTACAAGTTATTTCTTCTAACTCTCGCAACAGTCACATATGAGGAAACATAGGCCAAGAGGGCTTTAATGAGTTTCCAAGGTTCCATAGCTAGTGAGTGTCAGAGCCTGGATTCTGAACCCAGACCTGCCTGATTCTAAACTCACAATTCCTTCACCTGAAGCTGACCCATGTGTGCGGTAGCCATGCCGAGGGAATGAAGCAATGGATCCTGAGATGTTTCAGGTCTCCCATCCACACCCTCCTTCAAGCTGGTTCTTCGGCACAAAACACAGCATCCCAACCCTAGCTCCACTGTCAACAGCACTGGCAAGTGACCCACTGGGCTCCTCCTTGACCAACTGGGCATCGAGCAGTGCCAAAGCAAATCCCTCCACAAAGCTGGGAGAGTCATGCTGTGGGCTACTCCTGCATGCAGGTGGGTACATATCTCCTGAGTCCTGGGACCCTGCCTAAGAAAAGTGAGGAGGTGGAGAAACAAATCAAGCAGCTCAGTATCTGCTACTACTAGATAAAAGTGACTATGTTTGAATCAGCTTAATAGCAGGTACTCAATAAATGTTATCACCGTTATTGCTTATTATCATCATAATTGCTAGCTGTGTAGCTCTTAGCAATTCACATTAACCCTCTTAGACTCAGTGTCCTAGTCCATAAAATAAGCTTGACACTACTGGAACGATCTAAGATTGTCATGGTGATTATATTACAAGATAAATTCATTTATATTCACTGGCAAATTGCTCATTAAGTGTTAGGATAGGAGAGATAAGTTGTTTTCTCCTTTTGATGTGACAAAAATAGATTATAATTGTCTTACAGATTTTGGCTCTTGTGTATTTTATTTGCCCCACATTCTTACCAGCTTTCTGACAAACTAACCTTCCCCTGCCTCTTCATTCCCTGTAGATAGTTTAACAGTCTATTTAAATCTAGTGCTGACAGAATTTCTTTCCCAATTATTTCTTGTAATTTAGATCTACGCTCAAGACCCATTCCTAGCCCCTTCTTTCCTTCATAATACCTTTGAATACTCAAGTCCCCCTTGAACCTCTCCCTCTATCACACAGTTTGGCAATAACTAGTTTCCCATTTTTTGTACTCATTTATGTCGGTAACTTATTGGCTAAGTTGTAAACTCTTTGAAAGCAAAGACCCTATCTTCTCATACATCTTAGTACTTACTGCAGCACCTAGCCCCTTACCTTGCATAAAGTAGAAGCTCAATAAATAATTACTGATGGAAAAATTCATGTAAGTTACCTATGAAGTCATTCATTAATTCTTATAACCAGGACTTGAAGACAAGATCTAGAAAGTTGAATACCCTAGTTTTAGTACCATACAAAACATGGCACTGTTTTATGTGGCAAATAAAACATAGACTGAAAACTCATTTAAAATCAAGAAAAGATTAGTTTGTGAGAGATGAATTCATGATAAGTTATTTAAGTGAAAATAATTATTTTGAAGTAAGACCTCACACATTTTTTGTGTTAACATTGTGGATGGTAAACTTGCCTTCCCAGGAAATGTCTTTAGGGCCTTCAGCCAGAAAGGACGTTGGGCTCATAGGTCTAACCTCAGGTCATAGCTATGTTCTGACAATTAGGCCAACATTGTAATATAGTATACACAACTTGCAGCTTATTATTATTTTCAGACAATTGAGATGAAATATATCAGTGAAAAATATATATCGCACTAAATAAATCCTTGTTGATTGAAATACAAAATGAAATAAAAACTATGACACATTTTTTCTGACAATTGATAAGGAATAGACTTTTTATACAGTATATATTTTTTAATTTCTTTCTTTCAACTATCTTTCAAACTATCATCTTTATTGCCACCATTGAACCAAAGATAAAAGAAGTTTGAACATCAAGTATGTGAGTGATATGAAATGAAAGTAGAAAATGGGCCATGTGCCTCTATGTAAATTTCCTTGTCTTGAGGTTCCAAAAATTGGCCTCTTTTTTAAAAATGAAAGTAAATATCTTCTTTCTTAGACATATGGCAAGATATTTATATGATCTAACTTTGTGAATTAATGTGTTATAATGATACAGAATTTTATTTTTCCCCTTATTATTTTAATGTAGAACAAATGCTATTTGAACACTCCCCTATTCCTCCTCAGCCATATACACACATATTACACTGATTACAGGATGTGGGAAGACAGTCTTTTAAATAGATTTTTAAAACAATTTCTTAAAATAATGTAGTCTAGGGGCTTGTCTTGGAAGTCCGTGTGGGTGGGTGAGAATCTGTCAACATAATGTCTGTTCTCAGTATTTTTCCTAAGGGCAACATGCTATTTTGTTTCCCATGTGATTATTTTTGTGTTTTATTTTCCTGTTTGTGTACTTTAATTTCATTTAGGAAATTAATGGAATGAGGAATGGCAAAGTATGATTGTTTAGATTCTCTCATAATGTAGAATGATTTTTGTGATAAAGATTATGAATATGAATTCTCTTTGATAAACATCTACTTATAGTTGAGTGAAGTATTATTTAGTATAGAATGTAGTATTCAAAAGAAAAAGCAATTTATCTAGGAAATGCTTCTTCCCTTGTTGCATTTACCCTCTTGTTGGCTTGATGTATCTGTTTTGCCTATTTGTCCTTTATTACTGTCAAGACAACAAATTTCTATCCGGAGCAGATGGTGTAACTGCCATTGTTCAAGTGCTTAAAATTCATTCTGCTGCAGGGAATTTTTATCATTAAACCTCTAATTTGGCAATATTAATAAATTGAATCTATGGACTGTTCTGTCTGGGATGTCTGAACCTTTGTTACATATCTGAAGAGAAAAATACATATTTATATGTATGAAAATGAAAATTGTATCAAAAAACTTGTTTATTTCTTAACAAATGAATGTAAAGATTTTTTTCATTAAGTTAGTATATAGTATGATGGGTAAATGCTATAAAATTTTAGTCATTTTTGGTGTATAAATTTATTGTGGACTTTACTTGTTTCCTTTATTAATGTCTCCATGTTTTATCCCAAAAGAAATTTTAGATCATGATGTGTCTTGATATAGTTGAATAGAGTGTTTAAATTTAAATCTATTTTTAAACTTCAAATTTAGGCCTTTTTGTCCATAGCTCCTCACAGCACCCTGCCCGACCTACCCCACATGAAATCATGAGATTTCATATTTTACCATCAGGAAAATAAAGAGAATGCCATTTTCCCCACTCTTAGCCACATTTTCAATATTGGAATGATTAAAACTGGACCAGCAGAAGTTTTGCACTTAACTTTATCCTTACAACTTTAAGGCAACAAATGAATATTTTGTGGAAATATTCATAATAACTTGTAAACAAATAACATATACGTATTCAGTAAATAGAATTCCACAATATTCATGATTTTTCAGTGATTACTACTTTAGAAATAATTCCACTCAGTGTAATAAGGTAAACTATAAACAGTATCCCATAGTTGGACGATTATACAATCATTGGTGAATGAGTCTAATTGAACATATGTTGAGCAAGTCAACTGCTGTTAGGGAGATCATACATTCGTTTGTCCAGAATAGTCACAGTTTACACTTATCAAGCAAATATGAATACTTTCTTTGACTCTCAAGAGTGTACCAATTTGGATTCTAAGTTACATGTTTATTCGATCTCTTCTGTACCCATACAAACCTAAGAGTTACATGCTGACATATGTGAAAGAAGTATAAGCAAATGTCCATTACCCAGAGGAGCATGCAAACTTATTAATGACAAAAGAAATACATGTGAAATAATTGCAAAATAATCCATAATTCTTTGTATTAAAATTCTAAATATGTGGTACAGGCAATAAGCAGTGTTGGAATTCAGAGAGATAAATGGATGTGGACTAGAGCTGTTAAGCCTAGTTTAAGCTACTGCTCTGCTAAAGGGCCTTGCAGGCATGAGGTCACATGGACAAATTTCTAGGGATGGATATGATTATAGTTCACTGCTGATCAATCGACAGTGGAAATGACTGAATACAAAGAAGGGTATGGTAGAGAGAATAATCACTAAGGACTTGGAAATTCTGGTCTCTCATCCTGGTTCTGCCACTGGTCAACTTTATGTCATTGAGTAAATTACTTCTTCCCTTTGGCTTTATTTCCTTCATCTGTAAAAAGAGGGCATGAACTGGATGCATCCATTCATCGGTTATTTATTGTGAGATTACTTTGTGCAAGGTACTCTACTAAGGGCTATGTAAAGGATCTCTAAAGTTCGTTTCCTGCTCTAACTTCTACAGAAATGTCACTTCCATCACCAATGTTTCCAGGGACATAGTTGTAACTGGTTTGGGATCATGTGCTTCTCTGTCACAAAAAAAGAACATTTCTTGCAGGTAAGTTAACCCAAACCAGCAAATATTTGTTGTGTTGACTTGAAACTTTTCCTAGCAAGTGTCCTTTATTTCCTAACTGGATTAAGACCGTATTTTCATTCCTTCTGATAATGATGCAACCCTAGAATGGTGGGGGACTCTTTCAGGAGAAGCTGGCATTACGTATTTTCAGAGTGTGAAAACTACTATTATGCTACAGGTAACCAGGGCTTCAGACAGCTCAGCTGGGAAGCCTGGATACTATGCACTGGTCTCCTTTGTCACTTCTCACAACTGAGGCCTGTTACCCATTCTGATATCATAAAGCTTGCTCTTGTTCCCAGTTCTAATCACCTAAAAGGAGAGATCATGCTCTCTGGAGTAAAGTTGTAGCACCTGCACAAGGAACTGTACCACCTCAAAGAAGCTGAGATGTCTTCTGTGAATCTAGCTGGTTCAAGGCTGTAGGCCCACTTGCCTTGGCGGTTTTTCCTATCGCAGAGAGTGGAGAAAGCGGCCCAAACCATCAGAATGGATTATACGTCACTTTTGATAATGCACATGGATCCTCCACTCCATTAACTGGAGAAGTTGGAGGTAGATCTAGTCTAAAAAGAATCTGAGGAACAAGAGAAAAAATTTAGTGGTCTAATATTTATTCTGTCCTTTAAAATTGTGGTGTAATATCCACAAATAATTCTGAGCCTTCTTAATATAGTAGATATGAAATACAAGATCAAATATTAACAACTTTTAAGTTGCTACTTAGTTCATTTACATTTGGTGCATCATTAAACAGAGACAGATTTTTTTTTTTTGGTAGAAATGCCAGGATGTATTTAAAACCAGCTGCAAGTTCACCTGTCTGCTGTCAGTGTTGTTAGTGGTGGTCATGGTCATAGTGGGAGGGGATGAGAGGGAGAGAAGTCAAGATTTTATAAAGAATAGTTGAATGAAAAACAGAAGAAATAGGAGCTATAATAGATGTTTTATCATAAATGATTGCTGCAATGAAAGCAAATTATGAAATTTAGAACTGAGGGTATTAATTTTCTCCGTATTATAACTTTGCTTAGGATGGTGTAAACATTGCTATAAGGGGTTTCCCCTTAATTTTTGCACGGTTAGGCATGAAACGGAAAATTGAAGTCCTTTTAGGAAAATATTCCAAGTGAATTCCAAGTACTAAGAAATCTCTACTAACCTTACAGGTAGTCCCATTGAAATTTTAAACTTTCAGTGCACTTTTTTCAGAAATACATACTCCTGTACATTTAAATCTGTAAATGTACTAAAGCAACTACATAAAGCATTAAATCAGAGATATGAACAGCTGAAAACTGATAGGAGCTGAAAATAGAGTTGTAAGTAAATCACTGAGAATCTGTCTTTTCAAATATACTGCTCGTGAATTTTAAATCAATCTGTTTTATTCTGCCACTCATAGTAGACTATTCTACCCTTTGATTTACAAAACACTTAAACTTCAAATACTTTTGACTAAAAGGGGGGAAGTGGAAAGAGGAAAAATAAAAGACATATGGAATCACTTGACAATGTGCTGAAATATTAATCCACAGGCATCTCTAACTAAGTGTATTTTAAAATTAAGGCCAAATTCAAAAGTAGATTATTTCTTTTGAAAATGGCCTCAATTATTTCAGGGTGTAGAAGTAAAAACAATTTAAACCTCTACTCATTTTCTGTGTGTGTGTGTGTGTGTGTGTGTGTGTGTGTTTAATCATTGTTCTGGCAAAATAAGAGCATGATCCAAATTTTATGCCTCATTCCCAAACTTCTGGAGATTGGTGACACCTTACAGAGCTGTTGGAAGGTGTAAGACAAGAGAAGGAAAATGAAGATGTTAACTCACACTGAGATCTGGAGGGGTAACCAGCCGTAGACAACCCAAAAAGCTGAGAACCTGAGCAAGACAAACTTGTTTTTAAAAAGACAGTGTAATTGCAATTGAAGAAAGCCAGGACTGGCTAAGGCAGAGCAAGTGTAAGAACAAAAAGAAAGGAATTTGACTTGAGACCAACAGGATGATGGGTACTTTCTTCCTCATGCCATACGAAACATTTCTAGGATAGAAAGCATCATAAGAAGATCGATCTGCACCCATGGTGTTTTAGAGCAACTGACTGGGCTCTATAACAAAGTCATAGATTATTTTGTCTTTTTAATGTAGAAGGAAATAACTGATTAAATGGAATGTTTCACTGATTTTTCCAAACAAGCCTACTTATAGAATTTCAGAAATGGGGAGTGCCTTCTCAGATGGGCTCACGTGAACCTACTCATTTCCTGACCATGTACTGAGAACAAGTTGAGAGGCAGCAGCAAAATAGCCTGACAGTTCAATACAATAAACAAATTCATAATTTAAGGACAAAGTCTATCAGTTTTAATACCTTCAAATAGGGATTTAATGGCATCTGTCACTATCCATTATTGAAATGCAGAGGCATGAGATGTTATATTCCCTGGGTCTGTAGGTTAGGAAATACATAGATCAAATATGTTGTAAATGGAATTCTTGTACAACTTTAAAAGTGATCATTTGTGATATGCTTTGGGCCATTATGTAATACTATGTCATTACATTATATAATAATGTGTCAACTGTTTCAATAATATTCTAAGAGAAGAATTAATATCCTTACTGATCTTTAATATTTTGGGTTTTGCTTTTGCTTGAGCAGCTCCATAAATGAATATTCATTTTGTACATTATTTCTATTGTGAAAAGAAAAATAAATGGCTTCTCTTGTTACAAAAAATAGCTCTATGAATATTCTGATCAAACTTTTATTAATTTCTATTGTGGTAAACAATGTGACATAAACATCTAAAAGCCATTTCCTGATGATTAAATTGTACATATTGTTAAATTCCATTTACAAATTATGTGAGGAATTTGTTTTTTAAGGAAAACATGATCAGAGCATGGACATATCTGTTAGGGCAGTCCCACCCAGCCTTTTTCAGAAGGTTGTATCCTGCCATAGTATAAAGAATCCTGATTTGTTCAAGAAATATTTCCAATCTAAAATCTTGGAGGCAGGTGCTCACTTGTCCTCCTCCATGCTTCGAAAATACAGGGAGGAGGCCAGAGTGGCAACTGTCACCATGATTGATTTCGTTGGGATAGAAGATTGGCCAGCTGATTGTAATCAATGGATTGAGAATTCTCTCAGAACAGTGAAACCGTTAAAACTCCTCAAGGTAGAACAAAGCAGTAATGTTTCAAAATTTAAGTATTTTGAAATGCAAGATACTTTTCTCATATCATCTACTCTTCTAAACAACACAATGTTTAAGCCATGTACTGTTCACAGATTATAATGTTGTAATGGTAAAATGTACACCCAATGACAAAAATAGTGATAAATGACTGAGATTATTTTAATTTTATATTGAGCTTTGTATAATGCTACTTGGAAAAATTTTTGTAGAATTATTAGTAAATGTAAGAAGATTCATATATGATCAAATATTTTACAATCTTCCTGCCCTTAAGTTTGAAGTGTATTACAGGTTAAGCTCAAGCCAGGAAGTAAGGTTGTTTTATAGAACTCCATGATTCTCAAAACTGAAATTTGAAGTGAACGTGGTATATCATAATAGTGCAATTAAAATATAAATTTATCATTCATTTTTTATTCAACAAGTACTTATATAACCCTTAATATGTGCAAGGTATTTTCCATGCATACTCTATTCTTTTTTTTTTTTTTTTTTTGTGGTACGCGGGCCTCTCACTGCTGCGGCCCCTCCCGCTGCAGAGCACAGGCTCTGGACGCGCAGGCTCAGCGGCCACGGCCCACGGGCCCAGCCGCTCCGCGGCACGTGGGATCCTCCCGGACCGGGGCACAAGCCCGCATCCCCTGCATCGGCAGGCGGACTCCCAACCACTGCGCCACCAGGGAAGCCCCTCTATTCTTAATGGTAACAATCTTAGCAACCTAGTAATGCAGGTAGTATTATCTTCAATTGATTGTTGATAATGCATCCCTGAACCATGGAATGTAGCATTGGATGTCATCACTCTCTACATTTCTGCTTAAATATATTTTACTCTCACTTTGAATGAAAAGGTGAAACATAAATATCATTAGGAGTGATTACTGAGTAGGAACAATCAAGGGACGCTTCCTACATGGCATGGACCTCTGGCTAGAGGGAAGTACACAGATGGGCCATTAGCAAGTGGAACATTAAAGACTTTGTCAATAACATCTTATCTTTTGCAAGACCACAGGTAGAATTGTATCCACATTTTGATCTTATGAGTCTCCAATCTCATTCTTCACAGAAGGTGAGTGTCACAGAGTGTTCCCAGGCTATGCCATGTCGCAGTGAAGTTTGAGAGCAAATGTTTAACAGCTGCAGTTTTGGTAACAAATTATGCACATTTTAAAAATTACTGAAACTTATTTGAATTTGATATTCAGCGCAGTCACACAAACATCTTTGGAAGACTTAATAGATACCAGACCCTATACTAAATACAATGAAAACAAAAGCATATTCTGTGCATTCAAGTAGTTTACAGCCTGGCAGTAGAGAGCTCTCAACCCCTTTCAAAAGTAGGACTCTTCAGAAAAAGGAAAAAAAAGTAGAACGCTTCTACCTTATGCATTTGAGTTACACCACCTATTATTATATTGTGCTTTCTGTTTCTCCTTGTTTCTTAAACTCAAAGGAGTAAGTGTTCATTGGTAGTAGATTTTCTGCTTAAGTGCTACCTGACTACATTGGCATATAAAATTCACAAATAGACTCAGATAATTTTTCCTAACATAAAACTGTTTTCTGCTTTTGCTGAGTCCTTATATTTAAGAACATGAAATCAGGGCCCTTATACTCTGTTGGAACCTCTTCTGATATGGAGACTTTGGTTAGTATAGTCTCATTTAAAGACGAAGAATGGGGGAGTTCCTGGTTTGCCTAGTGGTTAGGATTCCGGGCTTTCACTGCCGTGGCCCAGGTTCAATTTCCTGGTCAGGGAACTGAGATCCCTCGAGGTGTGGCCAAATAATTAAACCTGGTTTCACATAAAGATTTTTAAATAAATAAATAAAGGTGAAGAACCAATTCTGAAATATTGAGAATTGGTGAATATTTGAGAGTGAAATATTGAGAGTGATTTTCTGACTAGCTCTTATATTGAAGGGTTTTTTTTCCTAATTGATTAGCTTTTGAAATTAACAAAAAATTCTTGTTATTCCAAACTTGGTTAGATGCAAGTGGTTATCCATATAAGATCAACAAGGGAAAATTTAATTTTCTTTCAATAATTACTTTCAACTTTCAATAAAGTTCAAATTGCTCTCAAGAACAAAGTATAACTATTTCCCAGTAGATGATAATTTAAACAGGTCATTAAAAAAGAATATTATCCCATTCCATCAGGATGTAGACTTCATTCAGGCAGTGATAAAATAAACTGCATTAATATTTATACATCTTTGGAAATATCAAGTCTACATTTTCATAGCTTAGATCTTATTACTGTACCTTACATGAAAAAAAAGATACAATTCAAGTGAAGAATTTTAACTGATTTTTTTCATTAATACTATGTGATATCTATATCAAAACTTTTTAAAAACCTGAGCAAATGTCTTACTTTGAAACTACCATGGGAATATACAAGTTAGTATTTTATATATAACGTGGTAGATGCCATTCAGAGTAATAAATAGGACATTTTTTTTGCATTTTTTTGTATGTATTTACTTATGTTTTAATGGTTGTTTCTTGGGTTTTGCTTTGTTTGTGGGATTACTATACCAAAATGATAACATTTTTTTCTAGGTTCCAAGTTTACTTAGGAAAGTGTATGATGTTGTAATTTAGGGTATTGAACCATATTAGTTTTATGCAAATTAGTATTTTCTTTTTTTAGAAACACAATTCCAACCACCTTAACTAAATATGGCAAATTCAGTGGCTCATATATCCAAACTAAAATAAGGTAAGGAGTAGTACAGGACTTGGAATTGATGGCATCCTGGAATTTGAAAAGTGTCACAACCACCTCCTTACCCCATTGTTTTACTGCTTATTTCAGCTCTTGTGCATGTGCTATCCTCATTCTCTTAGACTGTTCTATGTGTCAGGAAATGTGACTGTTATCATCTTTAAAGAGCCATCCTTACAGATGATCATCCAGGAGAATTGAGAATGCTTTCCCTTAATTTCCACCTTGGAATAATTGAGAAGGACTATAATTGACTTATGTGGATCAAATCATGGTCCCTAGGATCATTAGAGTGACCAAGAGGCTAAGGTACTATTACAGACGCAGCCTGAGAGAGTAGCCTCCTCTGGTTGGGGGAGGGAGCTTCCACAGAACCATACAGATTAGCGAAAGTAGAGTTCCTCAAAAGAAGGAAGACACTGGTAACAAAAAAAGGGAGGAGAAAATACTGGAAAGACAAAAGCAACTGATGTCCACTACATAATCCAATAACAAAATTACATACATATATACAAATATATGTATATCTACACATACATGTATATACATATGTATATCTCCTTTTAGATCATAAGTAGATTTTTATAGTCATGTTTATATAGATCCTATATACTATCTATTAATATTATTTCTGATTTATTCTTTTTTTATTGTGGTATAATTGCAAATTAGTTTTTAACAGATTAGTTTTTTGTAGAAAGATTTCTTGGATTGTTCATGAATTTTCAGTTTTCCACTGACACACATTTGTTTTCTTGTTAACAATAAATTTTAGCTCACCACAATGATTTGATAATTAACTCCCAACTTTTGCATACTGGTGTTACTAATGAGTAAATCAGGAAAAAGAAATTTAACAATGAATTTTGCAAAACAGAACCCATTTTCTAAGAAAATATTTAGAAACTAGGAGACATGATTTTTTTAAAAGGAGAAACAATGCTATTATTAATGAAGTGGATGTGACCTTTGTGATAACATATTACTTTTGCTTCCTTTCTGTGTGCAATTTTGTTCTATATAAATGATGTTTCTGGATAAATCAGTTGTTGCCGTTTACAGAGCAACTGAAAAACAAATCTCTTTTAGTGTTCACAAGAGCCCTAGAAGCTAGGTTACTTATTTGTGTCTTAGAAAAAGATGAAGCAATATTGATTACTTTGACTCTCTATTTTGTCTTCTTTAATGTATGTGCTGGTGTTTTTTAATGCAGACTTCTCACTGCCATAATGCTTTGTCAGCCTTCACATATTATTTATTAACATCTTGGTTTTTAAAGGTGAAAATATGAACCACAGATAAATTGAATGATTTAACCTAGATAGTACAGGGTAGGATCAGGGTAGGGGAGAGCCTTTGAGTTTCTGTCCTCTTTGCAGAACCAAAATGAATCAGTTTTAACAGGAAAAACCTCACAGTGTAAAGGAACTTTGCTAAGAAATTATGAAAGTGCAAGTTAATTAGAATACAGAGCTACTTGCAAGGACTGACAATTATTAACTACATGTTCTTGGGCTGGCTCCATTTCAGGCAATTTGCTGCTAAACGAAACAAAAAAATTTCTGTTAGTTTTCAGTCTTGCAGAGAAAAAAAACCCTTCAAGGCACCAACCAAGAAATAACTGCTCTATAAGGTGCAAAGAAAGCAGATTTTAGATTTAAATTTTTGAGCCAGTGTTTTTGGTGGCTTATTCTCTTTGCTATATATCACAATTCTAATTATATCAATAGTTAGAGAAACATTTTGGGAGCTCGTGTGCTTACCTAAGTGAATAGCTGAAATTGTTCAAAAATCAATGTAGCTAGTGGGAGATAAGTGTGAGTTTGCCTTGTTTTAGGCAATAGATACATTTCTGAGAAGTTATATGTAACTGAACTTTCATTAAGTCATATTTTAAGTGCATGGATACTATCTATAGCACCTCACGAGTCTCCTGAATTCACATAGGAGGATGACTAGAACTACCGCTAAAAAACAAAATTCAACTGAGTACATTTTAAAGATCTAATTGGCTTTATTGAATGATTCATGAGTAGGGCAGCACATCCCATCTAGCAGATAGAAAGGAGCTCCAAGGAGTTGTACAAAATGGAAGCCCTTTATAGGCAGAAGGGGGGAAAGAGTGGATTATTTCAGTCTTAGGTAACCTACCTATGGGGATGGAAGGAGACTATGTGGCAGATTATTTTATTGGTTCTGACTAGAAAATTCCAAACTGACCAATTAAGACTACATTCCTGGGGGTGGTTGTAACTGTGGTTAGATCAGGTATTAAGTCTTCGTTTGCTGACATAGAGCTTAGCACAAGTAACTCCATTTGGGGCCTATTGTTTCTTTTTAAACACACTGAATTGTTCCCGTTTAATTTTCTTCCCCCTCAAACTTTAATCAGATTAGCATCGTATCCTTGAAAATTAGATATGTCGTTCCTATTTAATGGTTTATTAATTTGGCATATCACCTGCTTATAGGATCTGAAGGTTTTGGTATTTGAGCCTTTGTAGATAAGAGTTACACGCCCCTGCTAATAAAATAAGTACTGCTAGAGGCTCTGAAGTAATTCTTTTCTCAGAACTGAAAGTATTAAAAATTGGTGGCAACATAATTATAGAAATAAATGAAAAGTGAGAGCATACTAAATAAAGTTTTAGTCCTCAATACTGAGTTTCTTAATTGTGCTTAGTCCATAGTCGTGATGTGAGTGGCTGAGGGGCTCGGGTATGGGCCAGACATTGAGAAGAAGGTGAGTCAACAGAGAATGGTAGCTCAAATAATCCCAAAGTAGATTCTCGAATACAGCATTTTTCAGGAAGGGACTGTGAGTAATTGGAGACGAAAGACATATGAAAACAGCCCATAGAAAAGCGGAAGAGGGCTTCCCTGGTGGCGCAGTGGTTGAGAGTCTGCCTGCCTATGCAAGGGACACGGGTTCGTGCCCCGGTCCGGGAAGATCCCACATGCCGCAGAGCAGCTGGGCCTGTGAACCATGGCTGCTGAGCCTGTGCGTCCGGAGCCTGGGCATCCGGAGCCTGTGCTCCGCAACGGGAGAGGCCACAACAGTGAGAGGCCCGCGTACCGCAAAAAAAAAAAAAAAAAAAGCGGAAGAAAAGGCAGCACTTAATACCTCTATTGTTTTGGGAGACAAAAGAATTTCTGAGCTGGTGACAATAGTCCCTGTTCTATTGAATGCCAGAAAGCCACTTAACAGTTACAAAAGAGAGGAAGGAAGTATGAGGAAGCTCAGGAAGTAACAGAGGAAAAAATATATATAAATATCAGGTGGTGACAGGAATGCAAACTATGGAAGAAAATAGATACATTAGGGCTCATGTAAAGAAAAAAGTGCCTTAAGAAAACAGCATGAAGGTGATAGCTCCATAGAGGAGAAAATAATGAATATGAGAAAATACAATGGAAAGCCTGAAAAACAGTCAGCAGCTTCCCAGGGGAGCCACCAGGGGATCAAGAGAGATAGAAGAAGGAAGGAGAGAGAAAAAAAATAAAACCACGAATGAATGACAAAGAATTAGGGAAACAAGCTGCCCTAGTTGGAAGCTGACTTTGAAAGTATAAGGGGCAAAGTCAGGAGAACTTAAGAAAGTTTAAAGGGAAACTTGAAGAATTATTTAAAATCAGACAACCAAGTGTAACACAGTTGAAAGCATGTGCATGCAATGTGTAGTATAAGAATGCAAAAGGCAGGATTATAAAAATGCAGAAGGCTGTGGTGGTTTATGCAATTTCAGGTCAATAAATCAGATTTAATAATGAAAAAACCACTTTTATGAAAAAGGGTGAATATCGATTATTTCTGAATGAACTATATCAGTCACTAGATTTTTTTTTTACAAAACAAACATAGAAG
This sequence comes from Aethalodelphis obliquidens, assembly GCF_003676395.1. Lineage (NCBI taxonomy): Eukaryota > Metazoa > Chordata > Mammalia > Artiodactyla > Delphinidae > Aethalodelphis > Aethalodelphis obliquidens. Next base: position 6,608,316 of record NW_020838010.1, read on the forward strand.
AGTCATTAAAAATGTGATTGTGGATGAGAAACAGTATTTTGGCAACATGCTTTGATTCTCATTTTCCAGTGTGAACAAAGGTTTTTATTTTCCATTTTCCAGTATGAACGAAGGTTTTAAAATCAGCATGTCTATTTTCCTCAACTTCAGGTATCTGCAGGTAGTTTGCTTAACACTGCTCAGTTCAGTAATAGTTTACTAAATGCCTACTGTATGCAGGCACTATGCCAGGTGTTGGGGACCCAAAAAAGATTCAGTTATATTTGTTGTTAATTAATTGCTTCCAGTCTCACAGAGGAGAGAGATATGCAGACAAATAATGAAAATAAAATGGCATGAAGGCAGTGATGGAATAAGTATGAGATCCACAAGTACTGTAGAGAAGGGAATGGTTGGCACTGTCAGAGCAGGCTTCACAGAGGACATGATATCTAGCAGTGTTCTATGTCATGACTCTGAGATGGCCAAGCATGGAAAGGGTCAAAGGTCATTCCAGACAGAAGAAATAGCATGTGCCAAGACAGGGATGTCTTAAAACAGTGTAGTCTGTGTAAGGAAGGAAAAATAATTTTCCCTCTACCATTCTGAGTTCTTGGCTGAGACCCCCTATAATAAAAGACAGGTTAAGAAGTTTATTAACATGTGTACCTCCTGAGTACATGAGAGATACTCAGGAAACTAACTCCCTGAGATGGCCCAAGAGACCACCTTAAATGCTGTCTTCAGCTAAAGACAAAAGAGGATGTTGAGGGTAGTGGTTTGGGACTTCAAAGGGGAGGAAGGCAATTCACATGGAGATGGAAAAGCAAATGTTTGGTAAATAAATATTTACTGGGTCAGGCAGAAACAATGAGACACAGCGTGGACTCTGATCTCTAGGCCCTCTTTGCCCCCCACCACCATCACACTGAGCCCATATTCTTTGCAGCTATCTCTGGTCATAGCTCTATTCTGGGAACAGGCCCTCTATCTAAATTCTTTTAGGCAGTTAGGGGGAAGGTCAAAGTTTCTTCCTGAGTCTTTTGGGCCTTGATTGTTTTCAGCTTGAAATAATCTGCATGCCAAAGAGACATTTTGGGGTGGCAAGTTTTGTTCCCCTAAAATATCCACAGTCCTTGGCTCCAAGGGACTAGTAGTACATCAGTTCAGATGCAGGCATTATATTCTCCATTTTTCCCCAATTATTTCATGTAAGTGTTTTCCACATATGATCATGACAATTATAGTACTAAATCCATAGTGCCTAGTATACTTTTCAAGCATTTGGGAGGATATTCTATTTTCACTTATCAAATTCAGGTTTTCTTTCAATACTATCTAAATATTATGCAGAAACTATTAACAGTTGGGAGCACATTTTGTCATTTTTGTCTGCCGGCGAACAATGCAAATAGCAATTTTTATTCTTGTGGGGTTTTTTCTTGATGATTAATTTATTTTGATTATTCCCAATACAATATGATACAGCAGTCTTTCTTTTAGAATAGAGAAACACAGTGTTTATTGCACTGTAAATTGCATTTTTCTCTGAAAGAATGCTTTGTTTTTTCATAGGTGGGGCACAGGTCAGGGAAGGGAGAGGATGTCAGCAGGGCTTTTAGCTGTAGCTGTATCAGCCTGAGAGAAACAAGGTAGTCTTTTAGGCTTTCCTCTTTAGTTTTTTTAAATATCCATATAACATCATTCAATCATTTCGTCATTGAATGACAGGTGAGAAGTAGGATAAAACATGGTTTTATCCACATACAGAGTGGTTCTGTCATTTTGCATGACTTCCTATGAAATGGAAATAGCACAAGACTGATTTGTCAGTCTTTTTTGGCATATCTGGAGAATGAGGACAAAAAGGATGGCATAGATCTCTAAGTTGACTAAATTTAATGTCAGTCGTTACTCTATTGCAAAGTATCACATAAACAACTAATTAATGCTTACTAAACACAGATGAAAGGAAAATCCTAAAGTCCAATTTTCATATCATTTACAAAGTAAAAGAAACCCATCTGATACTCAGTTGAATGTATTGAGAGGATTCAGAAATCACTGGGTAACTCTGAAGGTAGGTTTTTTAGTTCGTTGTAACACATCATTCCATCTTTAAAACCATTCAATGCCTTCTTATCATCATACCATGACTTCAAACACCATAATGATAGGGTCCCAGGCTTTTCTCTCTAGCTTTTTCTTAAACAACTCATTCACTATTCCCCAGCCTCAGTGGCTCACACCCACCTTAAGCCATTTGCATTTGATGCTCTTTCTGGAACACTATTCTCCCAGATCCTCAACTGACTAATCCCCCTCTTTCTTCAAGTTTCAGGTCATACATCACCGTCTCAAAAATTCTACCCTGATGACCCCATCTAAACTACTCACCCTCACCTCTCATGTTTATCCGTTTTATTTTTCACAGCACTAATACTATATAAAATTATCTTATTTGTTCACTTCCTTATTGACTCTCTCCCTGTCCCTATATTGTAAATTCCATGGTAGACAGGACCTTATCTGTCTTGTTCACAGCTATATCTCAAGCAAGCAGTTTGCATGTTTATTGAAGTAAGGATGATAAGTAATAAAAATAGACCTCAGCCAACTAATTGATTAAATCTTAGGTCTAGTTCAGGGTGGTGGAATTGCATAATGATGTAAGAGAAAAGATTGAAAAGATTTCAGAGAAGAGATACAGAGATGATGAAAGGATTAGAAAATAAGACCTATGAAGAGGAGAAAATGGTGATATGAATTGGAGTATTACTACTCCAGAGAAAGAATCCATTATAATTGCTTGTTTTTTATAGTTTACAGACTACTTTTGCATGTGTAAAGTCCCTTAACCTTTCACATAATAAATATGTAAATTTGTTATTATTATCCCTGTTTTACAGGCATAGAAACTGCGGCACAGAGAATTTAACTGACTTGTCACATAGTTATAAGGTATAATTCATGTTTTCTTAGTCTCATGTCCAATATTTTTTTCCATGACACCACTTTTGGTTTAGTCTGCAGAACAAGGAATTTAATTTGGATGTAATAAACAAAGACATTTCTTATTACAGTTTGTAAATTCTGGTAAGAGTTATCCCAGGTTGTTCCCAAATATCTTTGAAATGCACTTGGAATAGATATTCATCTGTCTGGTATGGTTTGGGAAAGGGTAAAGGATATGGCTAGAGGGTAAGAGATTACTTCAATATGGTCTCTTCAAGTGCTAAGATTTTAGTATAGTCTTTTGGCCAAATTTTCGACTTTCAGAATAAATCATTTCAAATTTATTTAACAGTTAAAATTTGACCAAATGATACTACCTTTTGAGCTTTATATCACAGCTGGACTTGGCTCTAGGATGTGCTCATTGCATGGGCTGTGTATATTTTTATTCAATACCCAGAGCGTGCAGTGTGAACATAATAGAGATTGAAAGACAGCCAGAGGGTAAAACACAAATTATTAAAAAGTAATGTTGTGCTTTATGTAGATTTATTAACTCTTCATTTTAAGCTTTGTACTAAACCTGCCTCCGAACTTTCAATTCCACAATCTAGATTCCAAACTCATAACTGGAATCTGCGTACTTCTATTTTTATAATGGATTTTTTTATTCCTCTTTTATTTAGATTAAAAATTTGTTAAAATTTCACATGGGTAGTCAAAGTTAGCTTTCAGTAACGGAAGAACTATAAAAAGCACATTTGGAAGAACATAATTATTATGATTTTTTATCATTTTATTGATATTTCTTTGCTGACACAACAGATGCTATTTACAGTTGATAATTAAAATCTCCATAGTATGATTTTACCCCATGATAATATTGGTGAACATATCATCTTGTGATCAGCTAAATGGATGTTTCTTTAACCACCTTGTTAAAAATTTTCTATAATTTCCAATGAGAATCTATTACTTCAATAATTATAAATTGATTTTATATCCTTAAGTTGAAACAGAAAAAAAATTTCCTAGAGTATTAGAATGAATTAGTTTGATTTGACAGCTGTGTGATCTTTGCATAAAATTCCAAATATAAAATATACTTGCTCCAATCATGACTATGGTCCTCATAATTAGAAAATTGTTTTGTTATTCTTATTTTGGTATCTCCTTGCTTATATTAAGAACCAAAAGCTGGACTTTTAGACATCTAATAGCAAAATATATATTTAGAAGTTCTTATTAAGAGACCTGGACTTGGTTCAAAAGATGAATAAAAAGATATTATAGAAAAGAAAAATAACAAAAGTACATTTGAGTGAACCTATAAAACAGAATAGAGATAGAAAATGGGCTTATAGGGAAAGAGGAATTTTAATAAATGCTCATTTGAAATATTGGGATATTTTCTATAATATTATCAAACAAAATTATGGTGTAATAGTTTTAAAGAAAATGTCAGAATATGTTCAACACATTGTGTTTCTTCATGCCTGGCATATAGCAGGTCCTCAATAAGTATTTGTTGCAAGAATAAGAGAACCAACAAGTCTTATTTGAGCACCTGTTATGTGGAGGATAAAAACCTACGAGCCAAACAGAGCTTATGATCTAATATGGGAGAGAAGAAATATAAGGCTGATGCACAAATAACCACTACATAAGAAAGTGTGTGATAAGAATAAATGTATCTTGAAAGGTCGAGGAAAGCCAGATCATTTCCCATCTGGGAAGGTTTTAGAGAGAAAAGGTGACTTGAGCCTCAGAATTAGTAAAAATTAAGTGAGCAAAATTATTTATTGTAGAAATTTAAGCAAATATATAAAGATTACTAATCAATATTACTATAAGACACTTAATGAATCAAAAACAAATATCAGATCATCAAGAAATCTTTTTATAATCATCGATTCTTTAAAATTCCATTTGCCTTTTACCTTCTTATAATATGAAATAGTCTAGGTTCCTGGAAGCCTCTTTGTCTCTTCGCTTTGTTTTTCCTTAATATGTCACATATATCAATTCTAGTAGAGCATATGCAAAACATTTCAGTAATTACTCTGTCAATCATTTTATTCTTCCTGTTAAACTTGTAGCCTAAGTTATTAGAAATTAATTTAAATCATGAAAACAACATTAGTTGTTTCTAGTATAAAAACTTGTAACTGTTTTCCTTCCTGGGAAGATCAAAGAGTTTAATTTTTTTTCTCTTTATTTCCTCTTTGGTCACCTTTGTGAGAAGTACCCAGTATTAGGAAATGTTGATTTCATCAGGGTAGGGAGCGGTGTTAGGAGTAAAGCAAGCTGATTGCCCCACAAGACATTTATGCCTATCATATGAATGATATGAAAATCACTTGGATTCTAAGCTAGTTTTCACACCCCTTTCATGCATATTGCTCCTAACCCACTTTCCTATTTATCAGATAGAATTTAGCTACGCCCATTTTCTTTTTCCTCTTTTTCCTTCTATATCTCCTGTTTCTTCTTATTATTTATTAAGTGTACAGAGATCATGCAGGTTTTGTTCACCATTCTTTACCAACTACTAACACAGCCCATGGGCTTGAATGAGCATCCATATAAATATTTGTTGAATAAATTAATAACCACTTGGTCTGGAAAAGAAAACCCAATTAAATATAGCAATCTAATCAAGAAGCACAATATAGGAAGATCAATCTGACTCCTGAGTATACACAGTGCATACTAAAATAAAATGCAAATGCTTTTTATTTTATAAACTCTTAAAATATTTCTACTACTGCTTCTCTACCCAACTCTGCCTAAGAGCACAGAAGACTTAGGGCCTGTCTGCCTCACACCCCTTCAACACTTTTTAGCTGTGTAACCTGAAGTCAGTGAATTCATATTCCTGAACTTCAGGTTTTCTCAATATAAAATCTGACTAATAATATCTTGTCAATCTGAAGGCAGTGGATTGAATGAGAAAATCTATTGCTCCAACTTATTATGGATGAAAATGTGAATATAATTTTTTAAAATTTATGTGGAAAAATGCATGTGGAGTATTTTGCTCTTTGCTTATTAATTAAAACTAATTAGTTACTGTAACTAATTCCACATGGGATTCTAAAACCCCCTAAATTAAAAATAATACATAAATATATATATCTTTTAATAACAGAACTCATGACACCTACTTAGTAATGCTGATTAATATTATCATTTCTAAGTATGTAATCCGTGACATTTCTAAACACAAATTTTTAAGATCAAAAGCTTTGTCATACACGATTGTATCCCTAGATGTTTAATAATCCTATATTTTGAAAGATTAAAAGTTAAAGAACCATTGATAATGGCCCTTCAATTGAAGTAATTGTAGAATACTTTTTATTGGTGAGCTCCTTTTTTTCTAACTTGCACTGAAATTTTATCCATATTGTTCTTTTATTCATTTAATTAAGTTGTATCTAATGTCTGGTATTGTGCTAGGAGCTGCAGATGCAACGATAAATAAGACTCAATCCCTCTCCTCAAAGAGATCAAATTTTATTGGGAGAAGTGGGCAAGTAAGCCTACAATTAAAATACTGTGTTGGAAGTGCTACAGCAGGAGTAGCCCAGGATGCTTTGAGAGCACATGAAAGCAGTGCTCCTAGAGAAGGTGGTATCAGTGTTGCATGTCTCCTGCCTATTCATGTCCTTCCCACAGAGGTTGAAATGCAAATTATTTAAATATTTAATGTCTAACTGAGAGATGTAGCAAGAATTTATTGTTTGATTACTTTGAGTTTTGTACTACAAGGAACTACAAAACACGTTTCTGGGACTAGCGGTGGAGATGAAAAGAAAAGAAAAGAAAAACTAAGAAACAAAGAGGCAGTTTTCACGAACCTAGTAAGTAAATAAGGTATGATGAGGAATCAGATGGTCACGGGTACAATTCCTGGAAATTGCGAATTATGAGGTTGAATGCAATCTGATAGGTGACAATGCTAAGGATTTTTCTTAGAGGGTAATGTACTTAGATTTTTTAAGTACCAAACAAGACACACACTTTGAGTTGTGTGCATTAGGTTGTAGAACTAAACATTGCTATGAGGGCAATTTGCCATTACACTACTTCTTTAGATGTGTTAAATGGTCTGGCAAACCACGTGTCCAATCTGTTAGCCAAAATGTGTTAATGTGTTATAATGGCTACTTTAATATCTATTCTTAATTACACTCCTTCAATGTGTTCTCAACCCATATTAGTGTATTGCTAATGAATTATGTTAATATTCTTTTGCTGTATATGCTCATTTCATGGTTATTAGTTACTTTTTTCATTGTTCCTCAACTTCTTACATAATTTCGGCACATATCATAGACTAAGTGTTCCTTTACTATATTTTTACAAATAATTTTACAACTACCTCATGTACCAAGCCAAAAAATGTTAGTAAATGAATTGGTTTACTAAAAATGCTAGAGGAGCTATATCTAGATCTGCCATTTTAGGAGACTGATGAGGCTACACATTGTAGAAATCTTTTCTGCCTCTTAAATTCCTTTCACTGGTTTGACTGGATTCTTTTGGAAAATACTGTACCTTCCCAAGTTTTTTTTGCGGAGCACAGGCTCCGGACGCGCAGGCTCAGCGGCCATGGCTCACGGGCCCAGCCGCCGCGCGGCATGTGGGATCCTCCCGGACCAGTGCACGAACCCGTGTCCCCTGCATCGGCAGGCAGACTCTCAACCACTGCGCCACCAGTGGTTTGAATTGACCTGCTCATTTGAATTGACCTGTTAATTAAGGTTACAGAAATAACTTGCTGAATCATAGCACACTTATTTTGATTATTTCCATCCTGGCTTTCTTCATATTTTCATTATTATTTCAAATATGCATTTACTTTTTGTTTGCATGGTAATTTCAGCCAACTTACCTTCATTTAGCTCACTTTGTACAAGAAAATGAATTATCTCATTGTTTCATCCATTTGATTGATTTCTGCTACTGTATATACTTTTGAACTGTCCCAGATATTTTCTGAGCTTCTCTATTATCTTTTCTGAACTTTTTATCTCAGAATCACCTATCATTGTTTTATATGCTAACTTTGTTACTCTTGGATGCTTTGTCTCCCTGCTTATTGTTTAACTGGAGAAATTAAAGATGGAGAGAAAAATAATTAGTTTAATTTAATCTCCAAATTTATTCCTGTCCTCTCTGCTTTTACACAGTGTTTTTCCTAAGGTATTCCTTCAACATGAAGAAAAAAGAATTCTCATTTAATCACCCATTGATCCATTTATTCATTTATTTTGTAACTATCATTAACACAGTTGGTTACAAAGGAATGGATATATCCATTAACTTCTTAATGCAATAAATTCCTATTTCCACTGAGTCAAGTTCTCTTTTGCTTTACCTTTAACTCCCTGTAGTCTAAAAAAGAAGAGAGACAGAGAGAGAGACAGAGAGAGAGAGAGAGAGAACATATATATATATATATATATATATATATATATATACACACATATATCTCAAGCATTGCTTAGAAAGCGTTTGCTAAAGTTGAGTCAAGTGTCAGGTAATATCAGGTAATTTTTTTTTCTGGAATAGATTTGAAATTGAGCAAAAATTATCTAATATGAAAATATTCTGTTTGAAATAGCCATCCATTATCATAGACCTTATACAAAACCTTCTCATGGAAATGAATATTTTTTCTGAAGTCATTTTTAGATATAGTCAAATTGTATCAGGTCATATAGTTTGAAAAGTTAACACACTGACAATTTCATTTAATTTCAATTTGGTCAAAAGACATCTTGCCTTGAAAAGGGCATCTGGGAAAAAGAAACAAAAAATTAAATATACTTATATCATGTTTAACTTGGTAAGGAAAAGGCCTAAGTTATCTCAAGAAATGAATATTACATAATAATAAAATAATAAATAATGTTTACAGTGAGATAGTCTTAACTCCAGAAATGAATTTTCAAGTTGTGATTATGAAACAATCTTATAAATAAATAGCTGCAGCTCAATGAAATTGAGAGGCATGTATCTTCAGCATAATTCAATTAGTTGCTATGTCTTTTGTCACACTTCCTTATTTTTAATAAATTAGTTTAAAATAGAAATATTTTCATACATTTCCCATAACTTGATTGCTCTTTCATTTCAAAATAAGGATGGAATGGAACCAGAAAAAAAAATCATCTAAAAAATATTCATTCAGGGCTTCCCTGGTGGCGCAGTGGTTGAGAGTCCACCTGCTGATGCAGGAGACACGGGTTCGTGCCCTGGTCCGGGATGATCCCACATGCCGCGGAGCGGCTGGGCCCGTGAGCCATGGCTGCTGAGCCTGCGCGTCCGGAGCCTGTGCTCCGCAACGGGAGAGGCCACAACAGTGAGAGGCCCACATACGAAAAAAAAAAAAAAAAAAAAATTCATTCATGTGATATTTTATGTTTTTAAAGACCATTGATGTTTTAGGGTATTTACCTAAATTACCCTTCATTTTTAATTGTTTAAATCCTTATTTGCTGGCAATCAATAGCAGGTTACATGCACAAAACCTGTGATAATAAGAATATGGGCAAAACTTTTCTGCTTTATAAATAATTCATGCAAATTCAGCAATGCAGCCTGAAAATGCATTTTTATAAACTACATGTAATATGGAAAGTATTAAGTGATATTAACAAGTAACCAATTTTAATGAATAGAAGAAATCTGTTTTAATGTGATAAGTCTACTTCCCTTAGGATACAGTTTGTCTAGAGCAGGCATGAATATGTTTTTATACATCATGATCCACCTAATCAAATTCTTCAGGGGAGGTAATTATTTTATTTCATTTTCATATTTTTAGAGTTCATAATTTCCATGAAAAAAAACTGATTATTGATAACTATAGCTTAGAACTCCTGAAGAATAAGCTAAAAGCTTGTTCTTTTCTTCTGATGCCTTCTTTAAAACTATTGACCCTTGCCAATTAATTGATGATTTGGGAAGCAGTCAATCATGCTCTGAACATCTAATGCATCTAGGCTAAAAACCAAGGTACCTCGGCTTAAAATCTCTTGGTTACTACTGGCAAAGCCCTGGATTTATTCATCTTTGAATTTCTAGTATGTAGATCAGTATACAGTAGTTTCTCATTAAATGTTACTGACTGAATTAATTAGTTCCTTTCAGCAGGCATTTATAGGGCACCTGTTATTCTGCCTTCTGTCTCCAAACTCCTACTATACTTCTTGTTTGTACTGTTTTATCAGTACTATTTTAATACATACCCTGTCTTATGATTGTTTCCCTAGATAGTTTAGGACTTTATTTTATTCATATGTAGTTTATCAACAGAATTAAATTACATGTTCCTTGTACGTAGGAATCAGGTCACTCATTTCATTTGACTCTTTCATAAAGCCAGCACGTAAATACACAATAAATATTTTGCTGGTTAATTTGAACAGTATGAGAGAACATGAAAAAAATGCTGCCACATTCCCTTATACCACTCAACAAACTATTCCACAAAGTAACATGTATTTTAAGGGAAATGAGAGTATATATGTGTTATAAAGTAAAAATAATTTTTACTCCAGAATGTCAGCTAGGAATGCTGAAAAACAAACTTGCATAAAATAATTTGTTTAGAAGAACAAATCAGTGCTGGGGGACGTCTTCTATTTTTTATCTTGCAGAATATACTCATTTCTTAAATTTTGAGTTAGGTTTTTATTTGAAATTGAGTTATCAATTATATTTATTGCCTAATTTCTTATTTCATGGATAATATCTTGGTCTTCTGTGCCTATTTACTTTCCAACTAATATTAAGACTAGACTGCAATATGTGTGTACTTCATTGTTTTATTTTTATGATCTAATGTTTCCTTTGTTTACCAAAGAGGTTTAAATAATATGAAAATAATGTATTCAGTATACAGAGTTTTTCTGTGCATATCTTAATTACCCAATGCCAAGACTAGAGATTCAAAGAATAGGTTTTGTACATTTAAACCCAGTAGGTTTATGAGTATGACTTCACAGCATCTATAATCTCCTAGGATACCTAGCATGAGACTCAGTAACAGCAGCAGATAAGATATACTTAATTTTTTCATTCTTCTCAAATCAATCAGTATTCAACACTTACCAAGGAATCTATCTATAAAAAACTATATCTCACATATCTATCCATATTCTGCCGTCCTTTTGGCTTCCAGTACTCTCAAATCCCTAAGCTGTTTAGGGACCACTATTGTAATGCCCAACTGTGGGTTTTTCTTAACTTTTACTTAAATCTCCCAAGCAAACACACACATCGATCAAGTCTTACTTTCCCTAGGTCTCATTCTTTTTTAACGTTCAATTTGCCAGTTAATCTACAATGCTATAGTAGTCAGCTTGTCAGCCCTTTCAGATAGAATCTTACTGCAAACTAGCCATTTCAAAGTGTTTAAACATATGTAATGAATTTTTATGTATTGTACAGCCAATATGTTGCTTCATTCTATATTGATTTTTCTTTATCAGCAATTATCTTCCTCTTTGGGGCTAAAATAAATGCTGAAATAAAAGAGTGGCAGAATTTTTCAATATTATCTGGGAATACGAGATGAAGAGATTGGCTTTTTGAAATAACAAGGCATTTTAATACCTCACTTAGTACTTCTTAATTTCATATTTATCACACTCATGATACAGAATGTTGACAAGTACATAGAATTATTGAATATTTTGCTTAATTTTGTTTACATAGGTGTGGATATTATAAAGTTACATCTTTCTTTTTTTTAACATCTTTATTGGAGTATAATTGCTTTACAATGGTGTATTAGTTTCTGTTTTATAACACAGTGAATTAGTTATACATATACATATATCCCCATATCTCCTCCCTCTTGTGTCTCCATCCTACACTCCCTATCCCACCCCTCTGGGTGATCACAAAGTAGAGAGCTGATCTCCCTGTGCTATGCGGCTGCTTCCCACTAGCTAACTACTTTACATTTGGTAGTATATATAAGTCCACGCCACTCTCTCACTTTGTCCCAGCTTACCCTTCCCCCTCCCCGTGTCGTCAAGTCCATTCTCTACCGCTCCGTCTTTATTCCGGTTGTGCACCTAGGTGCTTCAGAACCTTTTTTTTTTTTAGATTCCATATATATGTGTTACCATACGGCATTTGTTTTTCTCTTTCTGACTTACTTCACTCTGTATGACAGACTCTCTAGGTCCATCCACCTCACTACAAATAACTCAATTTCGTTTCTTTTTATGGCTGAGTAATATTCCATTGTATATACGTGCCACATCTTCTTTATCCATTCATCTGTCGATAGACACTTAGGTTGCTTCCATGTCCTGGCTATTGTAAATAGAGCTGCAATGAACACTGTAGTACATGACTCTTATTGAATTACGGTTTTCTCAGAGTATATGCCCAGTAGTGGGATTGCTGGGTCATATGGTAGTTCTATTTTTAGCTTTTTAAGGAACCTCCCTGCTGTCCTCGGTAGTGGCCGTATCAAATTACATTCCCACCAACAGTGCAAGAGAGTTCCCTTTTCTCCACACCCGCTCCAGCATTTATTGTTTGTAGAGTTTTTGATGATGGCCATTCTGATTGGTGTGAGGTAATACCTCATTGTAGTTTTGATTTGCATTTCTCTAATGATTAGTGATGTTGAGCATTCTTTCATGTGTTTGTTGGCAGTCTGTGTATCTTCTTTGGAGAAATGTCTATTTAAGTCTTCTGCCCATTTTTGGATTGGGTTGTTTGTTTTTTTGATATTGAGCTGCATGAGCTGCTTGTAAATTGTGGAGATTAATGCTTTGTCAGTTGCTTCATTTGCAAATATTTTCTCTCATTCTGAGGGTTGTCTTTTCATCTTGTTTATGGTTTCCTTTGCTGTGCAAAAGCTTTTAAGTTTCATTAGGTCGAATTTGTTTATCCTTGTTTTTATTTCCATTTCTCTGGGAGGTGAGTCAAAAAGGATCTTGCTGTGATTTATGTCATAGAGTGTTCTGCCTAGGTTTTCTTCTAAGAGTTTTACAGTGTCTGGCCTTACATTTAGATCTTTAATCCATTTTGAGTTTATTTTTGTGTATGGTGTTAGGGAGTGTTCTAATTTCATTCTTTTACATGTAGCTGTCCAGTTTTCCCAGCACCACTTATTAAAGAGGCTGTCTTTTCTCCATTGTATATTCTTGCCTCCTTTAACAAAAATAAGGTGACCATATGTGCGTGAGTTTGTCTCTGGGCTTTCTATCTATTCCATTGATCTATATTTCTGTTTTTGTGCCAGTATCATACTGTCTTGATTACTGTAGCTTTGTAGTATAGTCTGAAGTCAGGGAGCCTGATTCCTCCAGCTCCGCTTTTCTTTCTCAAGATTGCTTTGGCTATTCGGGGCCTTTTATGTTTCCATAAAAGCAGTGAAATTTATTTTTCTAGTTCTGTGAAAAATGCCAGTGGTAGTTTGATAGGGATTGCATTAAATCTGTAGATTGCTTTGGGTAGTAGAGTCATTTTCACAATGTTGATTCTTCCAATCCAGGAACATGGTATATCTATCCATCTGTTTGTATCATCTTTAATTTCTTTCATCAGTGTCTTACAGTTTTCTGCATACAGGTCTTTTGTCTCCTTGGGTAGGTTTATTCCTAGGTATTTTATTCTTTTTGTTGCAATGGTAAATGGGAGTTTCCAGAATTTCTCGTTCAGATTTTTCGTCGTTAGTGTAGAGGAATGCAAGAGATTTCTGTTCATTCATTTTGTACCCTGCTACTTTACCAAATTCATTGATTAGCTCTAGTAGTTTTCTGGTAGCATCTTTAGGATTCTCTATGTATACTATCATGTCATCTGCAAACAGTGACAGCTTTACTTTTTCTTTTCCAATTTGAATTCCTTTAATTTCTTTTTCTTCTCTGATTGCTGTGCCTAAAACGTCCAAAACTATGTTGAATAATAGTGGTGAGCGTGGACAACCTTGTCTTGTTCCTGATCTTAGTGGAAATGGTTTCAGTTTCTCACCATTGAGAACGATGTTGGCTGTGGGTTTGTCATATATGGCCTTTATTATGTTGTGGTAAGTGCCCTCTATGCCTACTTTCTGGAGGGTTGTTATCATAAATGGGTGTTGAATTTGCTGAAAGCTTTTTCTGCATCTATTGAGATGATCATATGGTTTTTCTCCTTCAATTTGTTAATATGGTGTATCACATTGATTGATTGGTGTATATTGAAGAATCCTTGCATGCCTGGGGTAAACCCCACTTGATTATGGTGTATGATCCTTTTTTTTTTCATGGACCCAGTAAGATATAACAAGTAGTTCAGACAAGAACTCAACATACCACCTTCACAGTCAGATAGGGATGCTGAAATAAATTTGCAAATGTATGCAAAACTGGGCAATAGTCATAGGTTTACAATTACTTGCATTTTACTAGATACAATTTGTATTTCTATGGACAGAAATTGTTTGCATTACTATCAGTTTTCTGCAACTTCTACCTCTAAAGAATTGTGAGATAGTCTTGCCAAGGACAAAGGTGGAGGGACTTCCCTGGTGGTCCAGTGGCTAAAGACTTCTCGTTTCCACCACAGCAGGCATGGGTTCCATCCCTGGTTGGGGGAACTAAGATTTCACATGCTGTGCAGCTCGGCCCCCCAGAAAAAGAAAAAAAAAAGGACAAGGTGGAGATAACCCAGTTGAAACCATGCACCTTGGACTGGGACTCAAACATAGCCAAAACTCAGATTGGGACTTGAACCCACATGGCCAGGACTTGAACCTGGCCAAAACCTGGATTGCGACTTGAACCCATGAGGCTGGGACTTAAACATGGCCAAAACCCACAGTCTTCCAACTGAGATCACACACCTGGTTTCAGAACTTAATGAAGCTCAGGTTCTTGATGTCACATCGCAGAAAGAATTCAGTGAGAGACAAAGTGATAGATAAGAAGTAGATTTATTTAGAGAGAAACACACTCCACAGACAGAGTGTGGGCCATCTCAGAAGGTGAGAAAGGCCAGTGTATGATCCTTTTAATGTGCTGTTGGATTCAATTTGCTAGTATTTTGTTGAGGATTTTTGCATCTATGTTCATCAGTGATATTGGCATGTAGTTTTCTTTCCTTCTGACATCTTTGTCTGGTTTTGGTATCAGGGTGATGGTGGCCTCATAGAATGAGCTTGGAGTGTTCTTCCCTCTGTTATATTTTGGAAGAGTTTGAGAAGGATACATGTTAGCTCTTCTCTAAATGTTTGATAGAATTCGCCTGTGAAGCCATCTGGTCCTGGGCTTTTGTTTGCTGGAAGATTTTTAATCAGAGTCTCAAATTCAGTGCTTGTGATTGGTCTGTTTATATTTTCTATTTCTTCCTGGTTCAGTCTTGGAAGGTTGTGCTTTTCTAAGAATTTGTCCATTTCTTCCAGGTTGTCCATTTTATTGGCATAGAGTTGCTTGTAGTAATCTCTCATGATCCTTTGTATTTCTGCAGTGTCAGTTGTTACTTCTCATTTTTCATATCTAATTCTATTGATTTGAGTTTTTCCCCTTTTTTTCTTGATAAATCTGGCTAATGGTTTATCAATTTTGTTTATCTTCTCAAAGAACCAGCTTTTAGTTTTATTGCTCTTTGCTACTCTTTCCTTCATTTCTCTTTCATTAATTTCTGGTCTGATATTTATGATTTCTTTCCTTCCGCTAATGTTGGAGGTTTTTTGTTCTTTCTCTAATTGCTTTAGGTGCAAGGTTAGGTTGTTCATTTGAGATGTTTGTTTCTTAAGGTAGGATTGTATTGCTATAAACTTCCCTCTTAGAACTGCTTTCGCTGCATTGCCTAGGTTTTGGGTCATCGTGTTTTCATTGTCATTTGTTTCTAGGTATTTTTTGATTTCCTCTTTGATTTCTTCAGTGATCTCTTGGTTATTTAGTAGCATATTGTTTAGTCTCCATGTGCTTGTATTTTTTACAGTTTTCTTTCCTGTAATTGATATATAGTCTCATAGCATTGTGGTCAGAAAAGATGCTTGATACGATTTCAATTTTCTTAAATTTACCAAGGCTTGACTTGTGACCCATGATATGATCTATCTTGCAGAATGTTCCATGAGCACTTGAGATGAAAGTGTATTCTGTTGTTTTGGATGGCATGTACTATAAATATCAATTAAGTCCATCTTGTTTAATGTATCATTTAAAGCTTGTGTTTCCTTATTTATTTTCAATTTGGATGATCTGTCCATTGGTAAAAGTGGGGTGTTAAAGTCCCCTACTATGATTGTGTTACTCTCAATTTCCTCATTTATGGCTGTTAGCATTTGCCTTATGTATTGAGGTGCTCCTATGTTGGGTGCATAAATATTTACAATTATTATATCTTCTTCTTGGATTGATCCCTTGATCATTATGTAGTGTCCTTCTTTGTCTCTTGTAATAGTCTTTATTTTAAAGTCTATTTTGTCTGATGTGAGAATTGCTACTCCAGCTTTCTTTTGATTTCCATTTGCATGGAATATCTTTTTCCATCCCTTCACTTTCAGTCTGTATGTGTCTCTCGGTGTGAAGTGGGTCTCTTGTAGACAGCATATATATGGGTCTTGTTTTTGTATCCATTCAGCCAGTCTATGTCTTTTGGTTGGAGCATTTAATCCATTTACATTTAAGGTAATTATTAATATGTATGTTCCTATTATCATTTTCTTAATTGTTTTGGGTTTGTTATTGTAGGTCTTTTCCTCCTCTTGTGTTTCCTGCCTAGAGAAGGTCCTTTAGCATTTGTTGTAAAGCTGGTTTGGTGGTGCTGAATTCTCTTAGCTTTTGCTTGTCTGTAAAGGTTTAATTTCTCCATCGAATCTTAATGAGATCCTTGCTGGATTGCATAATCTTGGTTGTAGGTTTCATCCTTTCATCTCTTTAAATATGTCCTGCCACTCCCTTCTGGCTTGCAGAGTTTCTGCTGAAAGATCAACTCTTAACCTTATGGGGAATCCCTTTTATGTTATTTGTTGTTTTTCCCTTGCTGCTTTTAATATTTTTTCTTGTATTTAATTTTTGATAGTTTGATTAATATATGTCTTGGCATGTTTCTCCTTGGATTTATCCTGAATGGGACTCTGCACTTCCTGGACTTGATTAACTATTTCCTTTCCCATATTAGGGAACATTTCAACTATAATCTCTTCAAGTATTTTCTCAGACCCTTTCTTTTTCTCTTCTTCTTCTTCGACCCCTATAATTCGAATGTTGGTGCATTTCATGTTGTCCCAGAGGTCTCTAAGACTGTCCTCAATTCGTTTAATTTTTTTTCCTTTATTCTGCTTGGCAGTAGTTATTTCCACAACTTTATATTCCAGGTCACTTATCCGTTCTTCTGCCTCATTTATTCTGCTATTGATTCCTTCTAGAGAACTTTTTATTTCATTTATTTTGCTGTTCATCATTGTTTGTTTGGTCTTTAGTTCTTCTAGGTCCTTGTTAAACATTTCTTGTATTTTCTCCATTCTATTTCCAAGAATTTGGATCATCTTTACCATCATTACTCTGTTTTTCAGGTAAACTGCCTATTTCCTCTTCATTTGTTTGGTCTGGTGGGTTTTTACCTTGCTCCTTCATCTGCTGTGTGTTTCTTTGTCTTCTCATTTTGCTTAACTTATTGTGTTTGGGGTCTCCTTTTTGCAGGCTGCAGGTTCATGTTCCCGTTGTTTTTGGTGTCTGCCCCCAATGGCTAAGGTTGTTTCAGTGGGTTGTGTAGGCTTCCTGGTGGAGGGGACTAGTGCCTGTGTTCTGGTGGATGAGACTGGATCTTGTCTCTCTGGTGGGCAGGTCCATGTCTGGGGGTGTGTTTTGGGGTGTCTGTGACCTTATTATGATTTTAGGCAGCCTCTCTGCTAATGGGTGGGGTTGTGTTCCTGTCTTGCTAGCTGTTTGGCATAGGGTGTCCTGCACGGTAGCTTGCTGGTCATTGAGTGGACCAACTGTGAATAGTAGTAACTCACCTAGTCTATTAAATAATAGACTAGGTGAAAATCTTGCCAGTAGGATATCACCTCTTATTCTTTTTGAAATTGCCAACAAAAATTGTCAACAAATCAGACACTATATTTTGTTTTGGGAATAAGTGAGGAATCACATGGATTTAGGGAGAAAAATCAACCTAAAATAAAATGTGTACAATAGTATTGCCTTTTATTGTAAAGTACTTGCATAAGTAACAGGAACATCATGATGCCTAATGTAAATGTCCGAAGTATAAGAGGGGCTACTCACATGAAAAAGTACTATGAATTTTCACACGACACATTCAGACCATAGCAGATACATAGTTGCATTCCGTGTGAAGCTTTGAGTGAAAATATGACAAGAGGATCAAAAACAACTGAAATCTATGCTTGCAATTTTCATCCAAATCTCTCAGACGAGTCAACAAAAACCAAACACACATTTTAAAAAAAATCATTTCCATCTCCTTGTAGTTTTTGTTTTGCTTGTGCTTTTGGTGAATTGGTTTTATATGATGCTAAGATCTCTGAAACAGCAAGGCTATCTTCCAAATTTAACCACCATCGAGTGAGGGAAAAGTGTTTCTAACAAACCTGTGTTTGCTTTTAATTATTTATTTACTAGGTTGGCCTTTCTTCAGAAGATAAACAGGAAGACAATAAGTCAACTTACCTTGAATGTATTTTTATCAGTTGAGCCAGAAGGATAGGTTGAATCTTTGTCTCAGCAGGTAGGACTCTCTAGGAAGAAGAATCACATGAGATCAGGAGGGGACAAGGCAGGCAATTTACTAAGGTCCTAATTAGTAACCAACCAGGAAAATCTCTGATTAGGCACATTATGAATACTGACAGCAGTTAAGGTCCAGGCATACAGGAAATTTATGTCAAAAGACCAAACCTATGCATCAGGTAGACATCCCAGAAATTAGGCAAATCATGAGATCGGTGGAGACTAGACAGGTATATCTCTTCCCTTCTGACATACACCTGTATGGCTGCCACTGGCTGTGAAAGTTATCTCAATTTACCCAAGTACTTCAAGCTGATTTGTAGCTTAAGGTGAAGTTTTCCACAGTGCTGAAAAGTGTTCTGTTTCCTCTTGCTGATTTTCATGTAAATTTGTGGTTTCATTTTTAAACAGACTTATTGAGATATAATTTAAATATTTGCTTAGTTTTTGATATGCCTTTCTTCTTGGCACATATACCCTGTAAGAAACTAGAGGTCTCTTTCTTTTTTTAGTATCCATGACACATTATTTTCTCCTTTCCTTAAGAGAGATTTTTCTACTTAAAATGTATTCTTTATCTATCTGATGTAACAGCTGTCATTTTTCCATCCCTATCATTTACAACCTAATTATTTCTTGGACTAAAACCTGTTTATAAGGAGATATGTTTGCCTGTTTCATGCTGCTGACAAAAGATTCATAGTGATAGTAGGCAAAGCAACATGTTCAGTTATCAATTAAATATACTAAGGCAGGGGAAACATTAAATATAAGATCTAATGACCTAGAGGCTAAGCAGCAGATTGAAAACACAAGCTACAGTTGTGAGTATTGAGCTCAATTCTGTTCTGAGCTTGCTCTCTTTGCTTCAGCTCTCTCTGCAGAAATGGAGTAAGTCATGCTAACCAACCTTCAAAGATAGTTGTGAGGAATGTTGCTAAAAATAATAAAATGTAATAGTCACTAACATAATTTTCTAGAGAAATTGAAATGAAAAGCAAACTGAGTATCTAAGAAATAGTTTTTCTAAAGTTTATTCAGAGAACAACCTTTCTAACAATCATCTTATTTCTCTTTACGATTATCTAGTTTTACCATATTAGTGTTACCAAGGTGCCATATTATGTAGGATGAGTCGAAAACTTGAATTCTGAGCAAAAATTACATTTTAGGTTTTGTAATAACATGAAGCAATTCAAGATATGAGATTTGTGTTTGGTTATTTACATCAATATTGAACACACTGTGTTTCTTTTTCCTTCTAGTAGATGTGATTTTTAAGGTCATTTACATTAGAGCTTTATTTTTCCTAACACATACACATAACTATTATTATTTTTTAAGTATAATCCATTGTACAGCCAAATTTTAAAATGTTCTGAAGGAGTTTGATAGTACCTTAAGTTCAATGAATAGCAATATTGGATACTATTGGATACCAAATGCATTGGGTAAATTATTTGTCATAGAGCTTTATTTTTAAAGTACAGTTTATATTTCAGAAAATGCACAGTAACTAAATTACTTCCCTACACTTTTCCTGAATAACCTTTTACTGTATTCTGGTTTTTTGGTTGTTGTTTTTTGTTTGTTTTTTACTTAAAATGTTACTTAGTAACTGAAGCAGTAATGCAAACAATAGAGCTCCCTTACAACATCCTTGCATTATATGTTCATTTTCTGCTTGGATTTATAGTATTCTCTATAGTCTGTGGATTATCAGAATCATTGAACTCTATTTTTAGTCACACTTCATTAATTCAGAATGGACATAAACTGAGGATGACTAAGTAAAAAACAAAAGAAAAGTATGGGGTTTAGGAAATACTCTAAATTCCTTCAGAAACAGTAATGTTGTTCACTAGAAACTCCAGGTTTCTTTTTCCCTTGAAAACATTTTTTTTTGCATCATGCAAGATTTCTTAGCAATGTGACTGTCACATTATATCAGAACAGACAAGTGAGATGATGGGGCACTGTTAATTTGATCTTGAGCAATGATTTCAAACATTCTATAGTATTCAATGATATCTATTATTAAAATAGGTTACAGCAAGACCTTTGCTAGTTACTTCAATCATTACTTGTTATCACTATATAATTATGAAAATAATTTAATAGTTTTACATTTTTATAATTCATGGTATCATTGAACTATTAATCATTTGTTTCTTGAGTTTTAAGTGAACTCTGGGCACTACTAAATAGAGGAAAACAATGTCACATTGTGGGGAGCTTAATATATTCAAACCTGTAAGCAACAGTTCTATTACACTTATGTTCTTTTTGGTTTTGTGAATCTATTGTATGTTTTTGATTTGTAGTTGTAAGCAACAATTCTAAATAGTAGATTATGAGCTAATCTGAAAATAATACTATCATTTATAGAATCTGTTGCTTTTTAACAATAAAAGATCCCTAGAGAACAACAATAAAGTATTGCTTACAACAGTGCATTCAGCCGTCCCCCGGATCTGTCTTTTGCTTCAATGGTGTTTGAACAGAACAGACCCAGGGACGCCCCTTGCTCCAGCCTCAACCATCCTCCAACCCTTTTTTCCAGTCGCAGCTTTTGGAAACAGCCACTCAGCCATCCTCAGCTTTTGGGACCAGCCAACACCATTTTTTGAGCTTAACTCCTTATTGCTGATCAGCCACGAGCTCCCAGATTCCTCAGAATTATTCCGCTGAGGTGGAGGCCGCCGCCAACCTCCTGGTCAACCTGCATCTGGGTCCTCCTACACCTACTTCTCTCTGGCCTTCTATTTCCACCGCGAGGATGTGGCTCGGGACGGCATGGGCCACTTTTTCTGCGAATTGTCCAAGGAGAGGCATGAGGATACTGACAGTCTCTTGAAGATGCAAAACCAGTGCCACGACACTACCTTCTTTCAGGACGTGCAGAAGCCGTCCCAAGATGAGTGGGGTAAAACCCAGGACACTATGGAAGCCGCCATTCTCATGGAGAAGAGCCTGAGCCAGGCCCTTGCGGGCCTGCAAGCCCTGAGTTCTGCCCGCAGACACGTACCCCTGTGACTTCCTGGAGAGCCGCTTCCTGCAGGAGCAGCTGAAACTCATCAAGCAGATGGCGACCACCCGACTAACCTCCACAGGCTGGCTGGTCCCAGGCTGGGCTCGGCCAGTATCTCTTTGAAAGGCTCACCCTCAAGCACAACTAGGAGCCTCCAGAGCCCAGAGGCCTTTGAGGAGCCGCCCTGGTGTCAGGGCTTCTGCCTGAAGCCAGTCTCTGCAGCCACTAGGGCTTTGTAACCACCCTGGGGCCCTCTCCCAAGCCTTGGACCAAATGGAAACAATAAAGCTTTTTGCAGCAAAAAAACCCCAATTATTTACACATGACTTTAATTCTGCTCTCTGTGAAAGGATACTTGGTTTCTGTCTTTGTTTTCCTGAGACCTTGAGAATAAGACAAGTAAATTTTGGAGAAGAGGATTTCTTTAGTTGTGTCTCATTTTTTTTTTTAATATTAGTTACTGAACCTATTTGTAATCTGGCATAAACAATTGAATTATTGAATTAATCTAAAAGGAGCAAAGATCAGGCATCTATGTTAGGAAGCTAACTTATTTGTTTATTCCTCAATCCAACACTCAAAGCTTACTCTTTCCTTCCAGTGTCCTATAAAAGATATATTGATACTATAAAATATATACTGACTTGTATTTTGAGGAGTCTAAACTAAATGAAAATAGGAGTAATTTGGACTTTGGAAACCTTATGAGAATATTTATGTTATTTATTATATGTTGAGGCAACTGAAGGTGAAACTGGAGCTGTGGAACTAGATGGCATTGAAGTCAAATGCAGCATTAATTTCTAGGAAGCCAAGTAACCAAATTGGACCCAATTAGCTTTTCTCAGTGTTGTGACCACAGATTGCACACAGGCTCTCTTCCAAATGTGTGTCACAGACCCAAGGCAGCTATGGAAGGAGTCAGACTGTGTGTCCTGATTATGAGCCAGACACATGACCTTTACTGATAGGCAATGACATATTATGGAGTGTTTAAACATTTCTAGACATACACAAACTTTTTAAATGTTTGCATTCCAATAATTTTAGCTAAATTCATTTACATACTTTCTTCTTATGTATGGAAAAATTTACTTTCCTCTAGTAAAACATATCACCTATATCTGCCCATGTCTTGGAAGAGAGGACATACTAAAACTTCTGCTTCACTGATACTGAAGAGCAATATATGCATATATCCACAATACAAACATACATTAGATTTACTAAACATAGTAAATAATGAAAGGGTTTTAATATCAACATAATAGACTCTCAATGACAAGTCCTATGATTTTTTTCCTTCTCAGTACTTTTTCCTTTGTACAAGATATTGCCTTATGTTTCCAGAATGAGACTGATAATGGGTTTATCCTCCTAAAATAGATGCCTGATCTATGCTCCTTTTAGAGTAAAATAAATTCTCTTAGCAAGAGCCTTACACAATAGGTTTGAAGGTACTTTGTGAACACGTTTTGAGAATACCTGAAGTTAATTACTAATCATCTAATTCAAAATGACAGGTACTCTGATTTACTTTTACACCTCACCCACACATTTTTAAAAATTTTTTTAAATTTGTATTTAGCTCTCAGAAATTCTGTGAGGGAATCCATCCCCTGAAGGACCAAAGTTCTATAATTATTTAAAAGATGTGTATTTATAGCTAGATTTAAATTTAAGATAGGTGGGTGCAGAACCTGAAAAGGCATAGATAGGAGTAAAAGTAGGTTTTATAGCATGTGCCCCAATAAGTAAATTCCACTCCATACACTTCCTTCTTGCAAATACTCTAAATCCAGTGTCATTCTACTGTGTAGGTGCAAAGTGCATATCTCATAACCATTGAAACAGTAATATAATCATAAAAATGAGTACCAGGAATGATTTTTCTTTGCCTATAATATTTCATAAAGATGCTCTTATAACCCTTCTGCTTGGGAGGATCTAAAATTCAAAATGGAAGGGAGATTATACAGTCACAATAGTTCTTTGGAATCATTTAGCTATTTCAAGTAAAGTTACATATTTAAGACCAAAAATTAACTTCTACTTCAATAAAACATATACATATATATGATATAGTTCAGGCTATTTTCTAAACCAAGTAAGTTTTGAAGGGTAGTGGTACTGCTGATGTACAGGGCATGAAGAGATATTTTCTTTCAAATGACTTAGAGAGGTCAAAAGTAAAGATGCTTGTGTTATGCTTGCGTTATAGTATATTTTCTATATTTGTGTCAATTTTTGATATATAGAAGAGCCTTTTTGCACTCCATTTCCTTTCAACAGGTCTTTTATTTTATAAAGTGCATTTTAATAGGTAAGATGTCACCGTAAAAACTGATAAAAAGGATAGCAATCATACGGTGGTTTTAAATCTTTCAAATTAAGCTAAGAATTATATTCACACATAAATAATTTTCTGGTAATAAATTAGAGTTCTCTCAGCATGTGAAATATTACTTTAATTTGATGATCAGGTTGGTATATTAGAGCTCTTTTATTGGAGTAGAAAAACATAAAGCCTAATTCCCTGGTGATTTATGTAATAGTGCCCAAGCCATTACTAAGCCCACTTTGTCTATTAATTAGAATTTTGGTGATCAGATGAATTATGAGTCATTTAATTGAGTATAATCATCATCAGGTAAGCCAGTATGAGCCATGCCATTGAACAAATTAAGCTTACTAAGAATACCGATTTCAAACTAATATAATATTGCAAGTCAACTATACTTCAATTTTAAAAAACCGCTGGTTTCAACTCTTCCCGTTCAGTACTTGCCAAACAAGATTATATCTTTTCTCTTTAAAGTTTTCTTTGCAGAGAAAAAATAAATGGTGACCTTGGTATAACAATAATTGGTTATTTCCAGACTCTCCTAACCTACAGATGAATTAGTTGAACCTCTGAGCTACAAAATTTTCCATGCAACTTTCATTTCTTCTCTGCGTACTGGGAACCAAGTCAAACAGTTTTTTAAAGAGACTTTTAGTTAGAATTTACTTTTGAGTAGTACTTTTGAAAGGATATAGTTAACTATTTTATTGATGAATACATACATTTCTACCCTTTAAGCAATGAGTTGAAAGAATACTTTTGTGCAATAAACTAGGAGTGTTGTGCACTGATAACAGCTCACATTCATTGAACATTTACTGTAAGCTCAGAATCATTCTAAGAGTATTACATGCATTTTTCACTATCTCTTCCAACAACCTTTTATGATAAGTTTTGCTACTCTTTTAAAAGATAAGGAAATAATCACATAGAAGTTAAATAACTGGCCCAAGATATACAGCTTGTACACAGCAAAGCTGAGATACCTCCTTTAGCAATTTATGGCATAAAGTTTTCCATTTTTATGCTCAGAAATCATTCTTTTGTGTTTGGTCTTTATTAACTATGTAAATATCATACTGACCTTTGCCCCAAAGCAGTGCATACTTACCCTGAAATAAGCAGTTAAACAGCTGTACAGTTAAAAGAGAATTGATATTTTTCTTCTCAGCCTAGCATGCAATAACACATCTTATGGTGTTTACTAATCTAACAATGTGGATTCACTGTGTATAATGACTCTGTATTGACCAAAACTGAAATTTATGCAGTATATTAAATTTATCATTAAATATATACATTTGTGGCAGGTCGATGATTAATACCCTTGCAAGCAAACCCACAGACTGTTATTATGAGTTGGCCATGTGTTTGCTTTTAGGCACTTTGCCTGAATAAAATGTATTCAGGACCAAAATATTCTTCTCTTACACAAAAGTAGTCTGTTTTTTATAATTAATGTATGAGTTTAACTGGAGAACAGACCTGAATAAAGAATGGACTTAAAATGTATTTCTATTTAAAGTTATTGGAAGCAGTCAGAAAGAGAAAAACAAATACCGTATGCTAACACACATATATGGAATCTAAAAAAAATATGGTTCTGATAAACCTAGGGGCAGGACAGGAATAAAGACGCAGAAGTAGAGAATGGACTTGAAGACATGGGGATGGAGAAGGGTAAGCTGGGACGAAGTGAGAGAGTAGCATTGACATATATACACTACCAAACGTGAAATAGATAGTTAGTGGGAAGCAGCTGCGTAGCACAGGGAGATCAGCTCGGTGCTTTGTGACCACCTAGAGTGGTGGGATAGGGAGGGTGGGAGGGAGGCACAAGAGGGAGGGGATATGGGGATATATGTATACATATAGCTGATTCACTTTGTTATACAGCAGAAAGTAACACAATATTGTAAAGCAATTATACTTCAATAAAGATGTAAAAAAAATAAATAAAATTACTGGATGCATTCAGTGAATCATCTATTCTTGGTTATCTATATATATGCATGGTGGCATGCCATGTAAACCATGGACTAGCCTCATCATCGGACTTATGGTCTTTATTTGATATTTTTTGGTCAATGATTTTAATTAGGACATATCCAATATCTTCCACTTTGTGAAACTGTTTCTATACAGTTCTTAACACACCATGGGGGAAATCAAGCTGAAGATTTACATTTAAATATTCATGTATGCCCACTGGTATTCACTGATGGAAAAAATTCTAGAGTGCTTTCTTTACTGAAATTTATGAATGGTTCTTGACAAATAAATTTCATCAATTTCAGATAAATTTAAGTGAAAATCTGGGCTTTCCCGGTGGTGCAGTGGTTGAGAGTCCGCCTGCCGATGCAGGGGACGCGGGTTCGTGCCCCGCTCCGGGAAGATCCCACATGCCGTGGAGCAGCTAGGCCCGTGAGCCATGGCCGCTGAGCCTGCGTGTCCGGAGCCTGTGCTCCGCAACGGGAGAGGCCACAACAGTGAAGGGCCCACGTACCGCAAAAAAAAAAAAAAAAAAAAATTAAGTGAAAATCTAATTAAAATGACAAAAGCAATTATATGTAAATATAATTATATGCCTTGTTTTCAGATCCCAGATGCCCAATCCCCAAATTACATAAAAATCATTGTTAATCTCAGTAACAAATATTAAAATGAGCATTTTGCTGCATTACTGGTATCTTGCACTTTTTAATCAATAGACTAAAAATTCAGAAGATTCGGGTTTGCAGCATTTAGACTGCTTTGGATTTGACTTTAACTGTTAATTCAGCTATTTTTACATTTCCATCGTGATTGATGTCGTACAACAATATTGTATTTATTTCTGCAGTTGTTAAGCTGATCTATGATGGCTTAGACATTGTCACATTCCATAATGTGTAGATCTTTTGAAATACCATAAAACTTTTAGAATATTTCTTTGATCATTAGAATTATTCAATGCTAGTCATTGACATTATTGACAGGGACCATATTTTTAAGAATTTGGCATGCACAGTATTGGGCTCAGGCATTACCATTATTCATAGTTGACGGTTCATTGGAAAGTAAAAAAATATTCAGATACTATTACCGTCTCTTCTCTAAAAGTACAGACAGTCCTCAACTTACAGTGGTTCAACTTATTGATTTTTTTCAACTTTACTGATGGTGCAAAAGTGGTACAAATTCAGTAGAAACCATACTTCAAATTTTGAATTGTAATCTTTTCCTGGGCTAGCAGAATATAGTATGATACTCTCCCGTGATGCTGGGCAAGCTGCAGCTCCCAGTCAGGCATGTGATCACAAAGGTAAAGAACCGATACACTTACAACCAGTCTGTTTTTCACTTTCAGTACAGTAGTCAATAAATTACATGAGATATTCAACACCTTATTATAAAATAGGCTTTGTGTTAGATGATTTTGCCCATCTGTAGGCTAATGTAAGTGTTCTGAGCATGTTTAAAGTGGGCTAGGCTAAGTTATGGTTAGATGTATTAGGTTAGGTGTATTAAATGCATTTTTGACTTACGATATTGTCAACTTACTATGGGTTTGGGCACATAACACCATTGTAAGTTAAGGAAGATCTGTATAGATAGTTGTATTCACTTGTAACATACTTGAGAATGAGTCTAATATGCACTTGTTATAGAGCCTGTTCATAGAAAATGAGCAATGACAGTACCCAAACATTTACCTTTTCCTTTCTAAAGTACAGAAATGAAAATGTCAGGGTTCTGTTAGACATAGGCAAACAAAAAACAAGAAAAAAAACACTCTTTGGGAGCATTTACCTTTATAAGAGAGAAGTGTTAAATCTTAGAAGTAGAGTAACTTGGACTACAGAATTAAATTTATCTGAAATACACTGTAAAATAATATTTCACATCACTTGGATAAAATCACTTAAAAATTTCAATTCCATTTTATATTTTGGATTAAGTAACTTCACGCATAAGCATTTATTTATACAAAATAATTTTTAAAGGAATATGCTAGCTATATGACCTTGGGCAATTTACTTAGCTTTCCTGTAAAATAAGTATTTCTCACCTTTAAAATGGGGATAACCCATTTTAAGCTTTGATGCAAAGATTAAATGAAATAATATAATTACATACATAGTTTTAAATAGCTACAGCTAATATCTACATTAACAATATTCACAACATATACAAACAGCCTCAAATTGAGGCACATACACGTATTCTGTGGATTTTCAAATATGACTTTGGAAAAATGGCAGCCATATGTACACATATGTATTAAAGTTAATAGGCAGAAATTGAGATTATTAGACTGTGTTACAATTTTCTGTTCTTGACTACATCGTTTGGTCAGTGTTTCCTGCCTTAAATTTTCATTATTAAATGAAACATGAACAGCATAGCTATGAAGGCAGGTTATCTTCATTTAACTATAACAAGATTAATATGGATCAGGAGACTTATCTGATTGCACCCTTAAGATCACCAGGATTTAAAGTGCTGCTTCCCCATGCATAATTGGGCTTTAAAAATTCTATGATTCTCCATTAGTGAGCCAGATATTCTCAGGGCAAAAGCTCTTTCCCAGTTGTCAAGTAGACAAACTTGAAAGCTATATTAACTCTTTAGGTTGCCAAAGAACTATAATTGGCCTAAGGTAATAACTCACTGAATCTCACTTTACTGACCTGAATTAATTAGAAATTAACTTCAGTTTGGGGTAAACCTTATATTAAATAGTAAATTCCAAGAAAACAAAAACACTAAGAGATAAATTATTTCACTAAATTATTCAAATTTTTATTTTAAACTTTATTTGTATCTTTATATTCCTATGACTATTTTAATGGATTTGATGGAAAATATATGATTGATAAATTTGACAAATATGAGCACTCACTTCAGCAGCACATATACTAAAGTTGGAATGATACAGAGACACTTAGCATGGCCCCTGCGCAAGAATGACACACAAATTCATGAAGCAATCCGTGTTTTCAATACCTTTGGACTGCAAAAAAAAAAAAAAATGACGTATGTGATATTAAGCTAAAGAAACCAAGATTTTGAAAGCAACATTAAGAAATCTAAGGTTGTTACAACTCACCTTTTCCTTCATATAAACTCAAAAAAGCCTTTTGGCCACTGCCTCTTCTCAGGATCTCCATCCTTAATGGAGGACATGCAAATAAATTCAGAAAAGGAGAAACACATTCATCATTTGGCATTCGATATTCTTGAATTCTACTATTCTTATTATAGACTATCTGGCATCATATGGCAATGTGAGGTTTTATTTTCAGTGAAAAATCTCAATATTAAGTAGAAAAATATGGCTATGAAATGATACATTTTCTATTTCATCTATGTGAAAATATACAGAAGTTTAAAAGTCGTTATATATGAGCGTTAAAATCACTTGGGATCTTTATATTCTTTCTCTTCTGTTTCTCAAATTTTATATGCTATATATGTATACTGTTTATAAGCAATGGAAATAATGTGATATCTTAAAACATTGGAAATTTTTTTGCCACAAAGACCAAAAGGAGTCTCAAACCTTTTACTTCTATAACTAAAATTTTCTGTCTCCAGATCTCTCAAAATACTTACATTAATAATACATTATATTATAATATATTCTTTTTTTAATAAATTTATTTTATTTACTTATTTATTTTTGGCTGTGTTGGGTCTTCGTTTTTGTGCGCGGGTTTTCTCTAGCTGCAGCGAGCAGAGGCCACTCTTCGTTGCGGTACGTGGGGAGAACAGGCTCCAGGTGCACAGGCTTCAGTACTTGTGGCACGCAGGCTCAGTAGTTGTGGTGCACGGGCCCAGCAGCTCTGTGGCATGTGGGATCCTCCTGGACCAGGGTTCGAACCTGTGTCCCCTGCATTGGGGGCTTAACCACTGCACCACCAGGGAAGCCCTATAATATATTCTAATAAGAAAACACATTAGCCTCTGGCTGCTTCGAGGCTATATTTGATAAGTTTTTGAACTCCCAGCTTGTTATGGGCAGTAGGGAGAATAGCTCTGTTCTCAGTAGTTGTGTTTTTCCCGACAGTAGCTCCTCAGGGCAGTGCACAGACACCTTTTAACACATGAACAAATGTGTTTGTGGGTTAAACAAGATCCAGGCTCTGCAGTCATGACCCAACAAAGAGCTTCATAACGTGTCTTTCCACCTATTTCATAGTCTAGTTTTTCCAAGATATACTCCTAAGAAAATCCTTACCAGAAAAAAAAAAACGAAAGAGTGGCGTACGGTTCATTCTATCCAGTGTCTGAAGCTGTGTTTCTATGGCAACATTTAGAATTTGAAACACTCCAAGAGCCACCATTTCTCCTGTTAAACAACAAACTTTTCAGGGAAACTGCTGAGCTCGTAGTGACTTTTTTTTTGTTTTTACAGTGAGACGTTTTCAAGATTTTTTTTTCTCTAAGTCTGCAGTAGGCAGGAAAAAAAAGGAAAAATGTATCTTCTAACACCCCTTTTTCTTATCTGCTTTCTCACTTCAAACAAGTTTCTCATTGTGTTTCTGTCCATATTTTTCCAAATCCTAAATCAAAGAATTTGAAATAATATATTTGTGGTAAGTACTCAAGGCTGATCAATGTTCTTAAGTCAAAATGTACAGCACAATAAGAGATACTTTATATTACATAGTGTCTTATCCTTAAAAAATTACGTCTATTATTTCATTTGAGCCCCCCAGTAGTGGGACAGTTATTATACCCACTTAACAGATGTGTGATTAAGTTATGAGGGAGTGTTTTGCCTAAAGTCAAAAGCAGTGACTTAAAAGCAGGGGTGGTTCTAGAACCCATGTTTTCTGACTTTAAACTCTGCTGTCTACCAGATAATCTTCTTGATACTCTATTCATTACTGAGGTCTAAGAAAGTGGTAGATCTTAGATCCTATTTTACAGTTTCATACTCTGTTCACAATGGACCCTGAGCGCAAAATCATACTTATCTAAACTTTAGAAAAATATGGAACTACACTTTGTCTGATTACAGCTAAACATAGGAGGCACTGTGCCAGTTGCTGCCTTTTGCTCCTACATTGTGCCTACAAAACAAGCAAACTAGTGGCTTTCTAAATATTACATTAACATTTTCTTCAACATAGATGTATTATAAATAATCTAGTGGCATAATTATGAGAAAAGCTTATATATTCAGCAGCAAATATTCTGTATTATTTAATACATCTGTGGTTAGCCAGTTTAAAAGGTTGTATATATGTGATATAGGTACAAAAATATTCCTTCTTATAAATATTAGACAAATTAACCTCAAAACAAGTTGACTTTGTTAAGTTGGAATAGTCTGGTGACACAATTTCTGGTTAAATTCTTTTTGTTTTTTTAACTTCAATGCTTATAGTTGCACATCTTTCTAAAATGCATAAGTCTTCTGTTCTGGTTTTTATTCAAATATCTAATCTGTCGTTTACATTAATGGGAGAATTCCAAGGAATACCAAAGAGGTAATCAATCTATATTTATAGGCTCAAGAGTAGAAAGGGACCCGTGGAATGGCACAGTCTAATTTTCTCTTAATGTGTTATACTTAGTTTAACACATGCTTGTTGAAAGGTTATTTTATGTTTTCTCCTTGACAGTTCCAGTTTAAGGATCTTTGGTATTTACATTATTCCTTTTATTCCCTGGAGTTTGTTGTAGTACAGTGAAAAAATGAGTCATCGAATAACATGTGATGACCTGAAATAGTTGCTTTAGCTTCCCAAGAGGCCAGACATAGAAATAGTTTAAACCCTGACATCTTGATCATTTCATTGGACAAAAATTCAAAGGAATAAAAGTTGCGAAAAAATATGAACAATTATTGCAATGTTGAGAGATTTTTACAGTTTTTAAGGGTTGTTTTGATAACCATATCTAATAGTGAGTAGGTAAATATTAACTCTGAAAATCATTTGCCTGTAATCGTAAGTTTTGTCTGTGGGTGTCTAACACATACATGAAAATACATATATAAATGAAATTGATTAATCTACTAAAATGACTAAGCAAAAAGGCTTGCTCTCTAACATTCAGAATTCTCCTTAATCTTGTGATATAATCACCTTCGATTGCCCATAGCCATTGTTCCATGCTGAAAATAGAAATGTGTTCCACTTCTGCTTTCTGAGGGAAGAAAAGACCCACTTTTGAAAAGGAAATTAAAAGATCACTTGGGCTGCAAAATGCAAAAATATTTCCATTTTTATGCACATTGGAAAAATCATTGCTAAGAAATCATTTGAAAAGAAAGAATTCATTGCGAGCTACAGGTGTGACAACTGTTAAATTGCAATACAGATTTTTTTCTTTCATGGGGATTTATTAATTGCTGAAAGAATTACTCATGAGAGTTTTAAAATAGAAATGTAGAAAATTACTTCTCCCCAAAAAAGGGCTTAAGTAATTTGTTATTATTGCCCTATGATACTCTGTTTTTCAGTCGTTTGCTTGCTTGCTTGCTTTTTTACTTTTAGAACAGAATGAATATGCTCTATATGAAGTTTTTTTAATCCTTAGAAAACCATCAAAAGACTGCTCTGGAATTATCTACTTTTGAGCTAAAAACTAGTCAGATAACAGGTGGCCTGAGTGGGGGAGTGTGAAATTCAAGGGCTAGAAGAAGAGGGAGATTTGCTTGCTTAAAATCTTCCTCTAGTTCAGTGTTTGAACTCCTTAATTTAATTAAAATACTGAGCAATTGTATTTGATTTCCTCTCCGTAATAATAAAGGTATAGACTAGTGAAAGTGCCTGACACATTCAAGAAATATATTATGATTTGTGTTAGATGTGTGTGCATGTGTGCATTTGTTGTGTGTTTGCAGGGCCACTATTGACGGTGGAAATGAGAAATAGGCTTTGGGAATTTTGTGAAGGGCTAAAAATTTTGTTTGGACTTTATTCTGTGGTTAATATAGATTTCTTGAGCTGATGGATAACATGATCACATCTCACACAGGAATTAAGCTATAATGGCAATATTGAGAAGAATTGGAGCAAGTAAGAATCTAGAGGCAAGGGGAACTATGTGGAGACGATTGGAATAGTCTAGACAAAAGTTGATGAGGGCCAAGAGGAAAGGAGGGAACAGATCCGAAAATATTGATATTTTGATAAGCTGATGCCTTAAACTTAAGTCATCTGGGAAAACTACCAGTGTATAATATCTCAATGAAGTACTGATTGCTTTCGTCTTCTCCTTGGAGGGCAAACCTCATTTAACTACAAGAAAACTTTCAGCCCTAGAAAATAATGAAGTACTTACTGGTACTTTAACCATGACACAATGAAACAGTATATTGGACGGAGTTAAAAATACTATTTTTCAGCCAGCAGCTTCTTAATGACAAATAAGGCCTTATATTTTAAAACACCAAAAGACTTGGAGATTTTAAAAACTAAAGAGCTCAGATGATAATCCTTTGCTAATAAGAAATCACAATGGACTGTAAATAATCTTGAGTACTTGTCAATAAAGGAGAAAAGAATGATAATTACAAGCAGGCTAAACTTTTTGCAATTATTATCTGCCTTCTTAAACAGAACATAATCAAGCTCAATTCTATGTATCTGAGATTAGGAAAAAATGAAAATATTACTATACCTATTTCTAATATTACCATTTTTTCCCTTTTATGATTTGCCAAATTATCAAAATGATCCTCTAGGCCATAGCTAAAAAAATAGGTATCCTAAAGCACTCTATTTTTTTGTTTTCCTGAGTTCTTATGACATACAAGGACATTAAGTACTGCTACGAAACAATGCCATTTTACAATTAAAAATTTATTAAATTACTTCTGAACCAGAAGGTCTGGCCATCCTCCTCTCCTTTTTCCTGTTCTTTGAATTATTTTTGGACCCCAGCATAAATCAAGGTAAATAGACCCTGTGAATAGAGTATGGGCAGAATGATTCTTCTTCTGAACATGTAGTAAATAGTAAAGGTTGATCAGACAGTATGTACTTGACAAGATATTTTAAAACTGCATATTTGGGTTCCATGCACAAACCACGCACGAGTGCACACACACACTCACACATTTATAAAGACTGATGCAAAACAGAACCAAATTTAAAGGATCAAACTAACCACCCCCTCAAATTCTGTCAACCTTCCCACCTGTATTCTTACTTCCATGTTCCTAACTCAAACTGGAAAAAAAGTGATAGGCATAACCAGAAAATGCTGTTGTTGATTTAGTAGTGAGGATGGGAACAAGAGAGAAAATAAAGTTCTAGTGTTGCAGTGGTGTTGAAAATTAGCAGCCAGACCATACTGGGGAAGGAATAGAGCCTCAATACTATTTAAAAAGAAAGATAGCATTTACTTTGCTTTTTTCCTCTTGTTTCCAATTCTGGTGATCTTGACCTTGTGAGGTTCAAATGAGATGATGAATGTGCAAGTGCTTTGCAAACTGTAAAATACCATAGATTTTAGGAACATTACACATTTGGGTTTAGGTAACATTTCAAACGATGTAGTAATTTTCATCTCTCCTACTCAGATTTAGTTTCTCAGTTACCCACATGTCACTTTTAAAATGTTAGCCTTAAGCCATTGCATTTTTATTATGTCACTACTAAGAAGAGCTATGAATTTAGCTAGTAAAGTGTTCTTGCTGCCTAAGTAATCTGTCAATTAGAAGGAGTATTTTCACCCACTAAAAGATGTCCTCTTAGACTTCCACAAGAGTTTCCTAAAGAAAAAAAATTAAAATATAAATAAAACAGGCAGAAATATAAAATATTGGATAAACAAATCTGCTAAACCACAAATTGGAAACACATTGTTAGACTTCTTACTAAAATGATTATGTAAACAATTCTGAATTGAGCACCTTCTATGGGCATGGGCTTGTTTATTTCTTTTTCTCACTCCATACTTAATGTACAATTGTTATGTGTCCTGTGTCCTTTCTTTTCTTACATATAATGCTGGCCAATCCTTGGCAATCTGAAAGAACATTACTATCACAGAATTTTCTAAATGAATGTGAATTTAGAGATTATCCAGTAAGAAAATCACACCCATCTGGAAGGTAAGCTCTGTCAAAGTAGAGGCCATATTATATTTACAGTATAGCTGTATTCCTAAACCTAATAGCTTATATATAATGCATACCTGATATTTATGGAAGAGGAAATTCAGTTCTAAAAAGATTGTAACTTGCCCGAGTTCACAAAACTAGAATCTAGATCTTCACTCCTAGCTTAATGCTTTGCCTGACATGCCACGGAGTTTCTTTAAGGATCCGATATCA
Source organism: Aethalodelphis obliquidens (assembly GCF_003676395.1). NCBI lineage: Eukaryota > Metazoa > Chordata > Mammalia > Artiodactyla > Delphinidae > Aethalodelphis > Aethalodelphis obliquidens. The sequence continues at coordinate 6,643,631 of NW_020838010.1, forward strand.
TCTTCAAATGAGTAAAATTTAGGTAGGAGAATAATATTTTCTTGGTTATTAATGTATAACTCACACTAAATTAGTAACTCTTGAATCTGATTATGTTGATATATACTTGGTAAATTACAAACGATACCTACTTCACTTGGTTTATAATTGGACAATATTTGATTACAATTTCTCGACTTAAATTTGGAACCATGGAAAAGACAACAGAATTAAGTGACCAAAATAAAAAAAAAAAGGTATTGTTGTCCCCTTTAAACAAGCAGTAATTAATTACTAGATCTGAAACCGCTTCTAATATCCAAGAAGTTTATTAATTATCTTGCCAAGAATGAAAGCTAAAAAAAAAATCTCCAGAAGAAAATTATGCATAAGATTAGTTGATAGGTTATATTCTGTGAAGATTAAAAGTGTTTAAGTGAATAATATATACCAAAAGACTCGTACAGAGACTCTTTGTTTAAAGCAACCTTTGGTGGTAACAAAAGTATTGTTATCTCCCTGTATCCTATATGTCCCAAAGTTTTGCAATTTCAAGCTTTACACGTTTCACAGAAAAAGCCTGCCATTGCCTTCTACTGATAAAAATATTGCCACGCAGATCATGGTGCCCATATTCTATGTTTAATTAATTTAGACCTTAGAAGAGAAAGTACTGTACTATACTGGTTAACATTGGTGACAGCCATATGGAAACCTCATTTCATCTGACTATCCGTTTTGCACTCCATCCAGAAACCTATGTCAATACTGAATTTTTTCAGTACCCTTCTTTCTTATATTATAGTTAAATATGTTGTTCCAAAAAGTTATCCTCTTTCACTTTCTATCCCCTGAGGAGATTGAGGACAGTTGGTCAACTTATTCTAAGTGAGATTACTATTTATATTTAGATATCATTATGAAATCACTGCCTTGGTCATTGCCAGCCTTAATAATTATTATAATATACATCCATTGAATGCTTTCTAGGTGCTATGTACTTGCAGGATTCCATGGTTCCCACAACTCTTTGAAGTAGATATTACCCTATTTTAAAATGGAGGAAACTGATGTTTTGAGAAAACGACTTGTCCTAAATCAACGAGTGGTCGATCAAGCCTTAACATTGGGTAACAATGCAAGAAACGAAAGGATAAAGGGGGCTCAAGTTATGATTCGCAGTTGGGTTTTCTAACCTCTACCTCCAAAGTGAGGAAAAGGAAATAAGAAGAGGCGATGGTGTTGGGGCAGGGGGATGAATTGGGAGATTGGGATTGACATATATACACTATTGATACTATGTATAAAATAGATGACTGATGAGGGCCTGCTGTATAGCTCAGGGAACTCTACTCAGTGCTCCATGGTGACCTAAATGGGAAGGAAATCCGAAAAGAAGAGGGGATATGTGTGTACATATGGCTGATTCACTTTGCTGTACAGCAGAAGCTGGCACAACATTGTAAAGCAACTCTACTCCAATAAAAATTAGTTTTAAAAAAAAGAGGCAATGGTGTCATCAGTAAGTTTCATTCAAACTTTTGAATGAAGTTATCACCTTTGATCATACTTTTCCTTGTTTGTCTTTTACCTCTCAAATTAATGAAAAGTCTCAGGTATTTTAGTGATCTAATCCCAGGAGATAATCATGATTGTCAGCTCTCTTCTTTCTATAGTGGAAACCTGTGCTGAAGGGACTATCCCTAATGTTTCTGTAAACAGTTAGAATATACTAGAGCTCTCTACTGTCAAAACATGCTCCTCAGGGGCTTCCCTGGTGGCGCAGTGGTTGAGAGTCCGCCTGCCGATGCAGGGGACACGGGTTCGTTCCCCGGTCCGGGAAGATCCCACATGCCGTGGAGCGGCTAGGCCCGTGAGCCATGGCCGCTGAGCCTGCGCGTCCGGATCCTGTGCTCCGCAACGGGAGAGGCCACAACAGTGAGAGGCCCGCGTACCGCAAAGAAAAAAAAAGCTCCTCTCTGCCAGTCTGCTTTCTATTAACCACATTCCCCTTCCTTCAAACACACATATTTATGGCTAGCAATGTCACAAAAGAAATGAGGAAAATGCAATCAATAAAGTGGGATATGGGACACATGGATTCCTTATTTTAATTTTTAGAAGGAATTTTTCTATCTTTACTATCTGAACAATTTAAATTAAGACTTATTTTCAGTCAAGTTTTGCCACCTCTAGAAATTCAATTGTTAGAGTTACCATATGATATATGATCCAGCAAATCCCACTCCTGGGCATATATCCAGAAAAAACTATAATTTGAAAAGATACATACACCCCACTGTTCATAGCAGCACTATTCACAATAGCCAAGACATAGAAGCAACCTAAGTGTCCATCAATAGAGGAATGGATAAAAAAGATGTGAGATATATATATATATATATATATATATATATACACACAATGGAATATTACTCAGCTGTAAAAGAGAATGAAATAATGCCATTTGCAGCAACGTGGATAGACTGAGAGATTATCATTTTAAGTGAAGTAAGTCAGACAGAGAAAGACAAATATCATATGATATCACATATTGGGAACGTAAAAAAAAAGACACAAATGAAATTATTTTATAAAACAGAAATAGATCCACAGACATAGAAAACAAACTTATGGTTACCAAAGGGCGGGGGGAGGGATAAATTAAAAGTTTGGGTTTAGCAGATACAAACCACTGTATATAAAATAGATAAACAATAAGGTCTTACTGTATAACACAGGGAACTATATTCCATATATTGTAATAAACTATAATAGAAAAAATCTGAAAAAGAATATATACATATACATATATATGTAGAACTGAATCACTTTGCTGTACACCAGAAACTAACACAACATTGTAAATCAACTATACTTCAACAACAAAAATCAATTGTTTACAATGTATACATGCCATTGATATATAATTACCTTGCATTCAGAGAAAGAATTTAAAGATTAGGAAACTCATTCCACAAGGTCACACTTATTTTTTCAATAAAACAAGTAATGAATACCTAGAACCATAAAGAAGCATATGTTAAAAGCATTAATGGAAGAATGATAAAATGAATACCTTTAAAATGCTATATTGAGATTTAATTGGTGTAGAATAAAGTTTGCCATTTTTCTCTCAACAATAACCTTTTAGATATATTTTTTAAGTGAGTAGTACTATTTTAAATAGAAACTGAATCTTTTATAAAACTGGACTACTTAGTATCTATAATTAGTGGGTGGTAACACATACTGAAATTTCTAGATGACATTTTCATATGTAAATGTGCTTTTTATATCATTTAATATGCTGCTCTTTTCAGAATTTCAAAGTTCAGGGAATGAGGTTGTCTTAGAAATGAGATTTGTCATTCTCTTAAAAGAATACTTCATTAGCTTTCTTCTGCTTATTAAGTTTTAGACTAACACCTTCACTGAAATAAACCTTTTCTTTTTTTGCCTACCCAGAAAAAAAAAAGAAATCTACAATTCATTTAGAGATCAGATCTGTCTCCCTGTCTCCCTCCCCGCTCCTTTGTACCCACCCAATACCTTTTCCTTGTGGCTCTGAAACCCAACCCGTGTATAATAGGCTTCAGCCAGACTTGTCCTTAAGCTTTTTTGTTTTTTTTTTAAGAAGCGTAACAGTCTATTGCGTATAACTATTTGAAAAGGAGCAGTATGCCCTTAGTCACTTCATCAAATGTTTCCATTAATTTAACATTATTCGTATATAAATAGAAGCTCCTCTTTCTGCCAAATTGGAAAATACACGTACTCATACTGATGACACCAGGTAAGCAGAGCTGGAAGCATAATATGAGGCTGTAATTATGGCCATAAGATAAATAGAACAAACGTGCCAGAGATGTCACAACTTTGTGTCACTATTGGAAGTTTGATGAAACACTTCAGTATCTGAAACACAGGTTGACTTTTTACCTATTTTTAACTCATCAGTGGTTGCTACATATACAAAGATGAATGTTCTCTTGGTGATTTTCTTTGTAACACACGTTGAAATACAAATAATGAATATAATAGATTGAGGATAGAAAGAGATAACTTATTTTTTTTTACATCTTTATTGGAGTATAATTGCTTTACAATGTTGTTAGTTTCTGCTGTACATCAAAGTGAATCAGCTATATGTATACATATATACCCATATCCCCTCCCTCTTGAGCCTTCCTCCCACCCTCCTTATTCCACCCCCTAGGTCGTCACAAAGCATCGAGCTGAAGAAAGAGACAACTTATCTTTATACTGCTGTTCATCTATGCTAGTATATCATTTAGCCATACAAAACACTTTCATACACAAAATGTCCCTGAATGCCATATTTGCACTTCCAAATTTTGCATTCCTAGTAAATGTAAGCTGAAGTTTCACTGAAGTATGGGTTGCGGGGGGGAGGGGGCATTCATCATTCATAAAATTTGTACACTGGCAAAGAAGAATAAGCCTTTAGGAATCCCAGATACTCTATATTCAAAATGCTTGACTTCTGAGAACTGTATTTTTTGCACTCAAAAATTTTGTTATGAGAATTACCTTTTAAAATAACAATATTCTCTTTACAAGTTCATCCAACTGCTAAGGTACATCCCTTTCCCTGAAAAAAAATAATAACCCTTGGCAGCAGTGAATATATTTAATTAATATAAATATATTTTTATGACATAAGAAAGCAGCTTTATATTGAGAACCCTTTGAGATACCAGGTTATATTGATAACCCACTTGGTTATTATCAACTACTTACCAATTTAGTATTTTTATATTTTTGTATCAGTTTTACCTTAGAATTCCACTGAAGTATTCTAACATACTTTGTATCATGACTGTTTCTCACATTTTGTAAAATGATTTGCTTACCAAGACTGAAGAATGCAATAAGAGGACATTATTCACTGACCTTAAGTAAAGATATTGCTCTAAGAACTTGTGGCCAAGCATAAATGTAGCTGGACAAGAATCCAAAGATTACACTTATTTAGAAAGAAGCATTGATTATACTAAAATTAAATATTCTTTATCAAGAAAAATTATGCTTTGGAAAGTGTTTTCATTTTCTTCTTCCAAGCCAGGTGTTTAATAACAGAAAATACCTCTCTTATTTCACAGTCTTGAAATTTGTAAAATCTAGTTTTGTTTAGTAGTTACCCTGGTTCTCTTGCTTATTTCGTGGAAGGGGGAGATATTTTTCTAAAGAAAGACAGACAATTTCCACTTTCTTGATACTATTTAAAAACACACTAAGAATAAGTACAAAAGCTTTTTTGGCATATAAAGTATTTCAGTTTTTTTGAAAAATATCAAATTTATGAAAATGGGAATGAAAGTCAGAGGATTTTATTTCTCCTCACATACTTTAAAAATATACTTTTATAGAAAAGGACTAACACAAGATACCTTTTAAAAAATCACCATGATATAAATGAATTTGCTATTTTAAAAGTTTAATCAAAAATAGCTCCTTCTAAAATCAAAAACCTCTACTGTAAAACTTTTATCTCTAAGTCTAGGCAGGTGATAGGTTTATACAAATATTTTAGATACAATAGGTCAAAAGAGTAAAATCTTTCAACAATAATGAGGTGTAATTTGATGCACTGGAAAGAAAACTAGAAGAGCAATAATAGAATCTGTGTACCGCAGTCAAAACACTTTAGTAAACTAAAATTTGGTGGGTATTTTTTTTCTAAAGGCGATATTCATGTTTTTTTAATTATTGTTTTATTAATTCTACCATCTATATTATAAATGCCATTAATTTGCATCATTAATAAATAGCATGATAATGTATTAGTGAACCAGTTAACAATAGCTGTAAGATTGATGAATACTTGAACTTTTATTAATGGTTTCTAAATGCCCTGGACTAATTAAATCTTCTCATCCCACCAGAACAATGTTTAATTATCCTGACTATACAGCTTATAAGCAAGATATTAATAGAGTATTCTTGTTTCACATATTCAGTGGTACTTTGGCATTTTAGTACCTTCAAAAGCCATAAGATGAATGAAGCATAGTTCTTTATATCCTTTAATCATGGAGACCCTGTCAATAAAACTATCACTTTGCATTGGTGCCACTTCATTGAACCAATCTCACGAATTCTGAATTCATCAATGAAGTAGTAATCTATTACTGGAACTGATGTAATTTTTATTAGTACTATGTGTGATTATATGTGCTGATACAGCTTTCAGGAGTTGATTTCTTGGCCTAAAACAAAACTGAAATTAGAGGAACCCATTACCAGGGAATTGTCAGTCCCTGGATGGTCTGTCAGAGCCACACATTTATCTGAGACAGGTTATAACAGTAGGTTAGCATAGATTCCTAGGACTTTATAACAAGAAGGAATGTAGCCCAATTGTTTTATTTTACAAATGAGGATTCAGTTAAGTGTTTCTACCTAGCCCCTACCTTTTCCTCATTAAAAATGTTGCTATGCAAGTCAATGAAGTGTAACAATATTTAGCCTTCAATAAAGGACAGTTGATATAAAGCAAATCCTTTTAAAATAAACAATATAAATTAAGGTCATTTTGGTAATTCTCTGACAGCCTTTCCCTGTTAGTATTTACCATTTACTCTAAATATTTTATTGTCCTCAGACATGATTAAAATGCATCTTTCATTTAAAAAATTAACTTTGTTATCTAAAACTTTTGACCAGATTAGGATATGAGAATCCTCTAGCAGAAGGAAGAATTTTTAGCTACTCTACTTTACAGCATGTTTCAGAAACAATTCTCCATTGGTTCCACATTCCTCAGAGCCCTTCCTCCGTGGGCAAATAAAAAGAGAAACAAGGAATGTCAGCACTTTGATGCTACTGAGCACGTACAAATTTTGGAACTATTTTTCTCCAGTCAGAAAGTACTAACTTTGGGCTTCCCTGGTGGCGCAGTTGTTGAGAGTCCGCCTGCCGATGCAGGGGACACGGGTTCGTGCCCCGGTCCGGGAAGATCCCACATGCCGCGGAGCGGTTAGGTTCGTGAGCCATGGCCGCTGGGCCTGCGTGTCCGGAGCCTGTGCTCTGCAACAGGAGGGGCCACAACAGTGAGAGGCCCGTGTATCGCAAAAAAGAAAAAAAAAAAAGAAAGAAAGTACTAACTTTGAAAAGTACTTACTTTGAAAAGGCATTTCCAGTGGTAACGCTTGATGATTTATTGCTAGAATATTCATCTTCAGTTGAGGCTGAAGTTTCAATGTGAGAATGTGTTAGGAACTTACTTCTGAGAGGACAATAGGTCTATTGGGGGAAGAGCGAGGTTCTTATTTCTAATTTAACATCTTGTGAATTATTTTAAAATATAAGTTTGTTAAAGTGTTCACAATTTAAAATGTTTAATTTGGAAAGTAGGCAAAGGTAGAAAGGAAGGAAAAATTTACCTGTATTACTTCTATCCAGAATAATTATATTTTTATTAAAACAATTAAAATAACATTTAAAGAAGATTATAAAAGCAGATTTATGATACATATAAAGGAACATAACTAAAATAAATATACTAAAGAGCCATTGTGTGAATATATTATAGATACAAACTCACCATAAATAAAAATAACAATACCTTCATAATATAATATTTCAGATAAGAAAAAAATAGATTTAAAACCTTATGAATTGCATTTTATTTTCTTTTTGAAAGAAGAGTGAGAAATTTTTTAAATTACTTTATTTTAATATTTGATATATCTTATATAGCTGAAGTTTTTCTTAGGAGAAGTAAAATTTGTATGTAAAGTCAGTGCCTGAAATATCGTTTTGAAAATACAGCCATAGTGGAATTCATGGCATTGACTTAACTATGCTGAGGTTCAGAAGAGATTTTGTGAATTAAAAAGATTATTCCTATCGTTTACACCAGTTATATTTTCTTCCGGTAAGCATTTAAAACTTGTTTTGGAAAGTGGTATGCAGAACAGTTACTTGGTATATATTATGAGATAAAGTGGAAAATACATATGAAAAACAATATTCTGAAAACTTACATTGTTCAGAAAGCAATTAGGTTTCTGCTGGCTGATAGACACAATTATATTTGTACTTTCACAATACATTATTTTGTGCACTTTTCATCATTTAATAATGTATCCATGTTTTATATGTTTTGTGTACTTGCACTGATTTGGGAATTTGAGTGTCTTTCAACATCACCTCAAGGTATCCTAAACCCTAGCAATTAGCAGTGCATTGCTTATAAACTGTCATGTTTGTTGTATATTTTCTATAAAAGCATTTATAATTCCTTTAGCAGAGAGTAAACAAATGCTTAAAATCTGTTTTTACTTTATTATGAATTTTATATAGCTAACAATTAAGATTAGGTTTATCTAACCTCAAGACCAATCTGGTATGATCTATGAAGTTTAGTAGCATAATTTCAGAGTAATTTATTTTAAGTTTTGAAAAGTATTATTTCTTAGTCAACAAAATACTGGTATAGATGACTCATATTTATAAATGTAAAGTGCATTGGAGATTCTTAACCTTATGGTCTTTTAATGCAAACTTTATATTATTAGATTTCCTTTATAAATTACAATTCCATTCTTTGTCAATTTTTAATGTCTCAGGCCCTTCCTTTTGTACTATGCTTCTGATCTTCATTAAAGTCATCTGTTAGAGTGTAATAAATGTTAAACTAGTCATAAATACTAAACTCAGTTCCAATTGTTTTATGAAGCACAGATCTGTTTTAAAAATCTGGAAATGAAATTCACATTAGCATTTGGGGAAAGTGCTATATCAACACCATAGTAATTGGCCTACAGGCACACAGCTGGCTAGAAAATGAATTATGATTACCAATTAATGATATACATAATGTACTGTGACATAGTAAAAAAAGCTGTCTTATAATTTAACAGTCAAGTTTAATAGGTAGTACACTTAATTTAGCTGTTGCTACCTGGGAGGAGAAAGCTATTTTATCGTTCATTCTTTGATGAAAGCCTCACTGAAATAAGGAAATTGAATAATAGACAGATGAGGAGAATTCTAATTTGAGCAGATTTTTATTCCTGGTCATAGAAGCGCAGATGAGAATTTTGTCTTCAGATCTAAGTACTTATTATGTGGGAAGATACAATACTGAAAGAGCAGAAGAGAAAAAGGGAAGAATCAAATTTTCAGATAACACTCCTCACCCATATCCTAAGTCCCTTTTTCTAGCCAACTCTTATTTATGTTTCAAAACTCACTTGCTATAAGGAAGTTTTAAAAATTCCTGTCTTGATGAGATGTGTTTCTTCTTAGCTCTCATAACACCTTGTAGGTACCTCCATCATAGTATGTAAGTCACTGACCTGCAATGGCCCACTTATTTTTCTGTTTCTCCTACTAGACATTTCTCTCAAACAGGATGATTTAATCTTGTATCTTCAGAAGTTAAAGTAAGCACTTATAAAAAATGGTACATAACTATTAATTTCCAATAACCAAATTTTATTGTACAAAATCTATGAAACAACCATAAAGGGCTTAAATAATAGCCTTTATTAATGTGTTGTGGGCACCATACTGTCCTCACAAACCACGTTTGCTGAACTTGCCCAGTTTCTATTAGTATCTTAAGGGGATGGTGCGTCTTCATAAGGTAATGTGGAGTCTTTGAGGCAACTACAACTTGGATAAAGATTACATCAGTCATTAGAGCTTTAATCAGCTCTTCTTCTAAAGCAATGGATTTTTTTATTCAAGTGATTGAAAATAGAAAAAAAATGATACCTTTGTTTTCTGTCCTGATAAAAATTCACAAGAAAACCAGATACTGAAGAGGGAAAGGACCACAGCCTTGTAGAATCAGAGCAAACCTAGTAGCATTTTGTTTGAACCAGGTCTACTTTGCATTAGAATGGTTCAGTCTAGACCAGAGGCAAATGGTACTTCTGACAATTATTTTTTAATAATGGTTTTAAAAGGAGAAAATCTCTACAAATGCTTCCTTTCTAAAAAGCTTGGAAAATTCAGACAACTGCACTTTTAAAAACGTCTGGCCACTGAGAAAGAGAGAGAGTTCAATTTTTAAAAAGCAAGATTTTTGGTGGCAAATGTCTCATATTCCCCAATAGTACCTTGCCATACAAATTTATCCTCTAGGGTGTGAGTGTGATCCAAGAAAGGTCTACTTAATCTGGATAGAAAGTTCATTTTGAGGCTAACACAGTGTCATTCTGGTTCTATTTTCATTAATGTCACATCAATTTGGCTTCCAAAATGACTCAGTTCCTTGAAATAAGGAGATATGAGTATATTTCCTTACTTTAATTTAGTAAAATAGGCTTTTTGTTGGACAATTCTGACTCAGTTGCATTTGTCAGTACAATTTGGCTGGCCAGAGGCTTATTAATAAATGGAAAACTGGGAACACTTGTGTAACTGTGGTGTTCCCAACTACCATATCTGTGTGACTGCAAAGACATTTTCTCCAAAATGGAAGACACCTCAGGATTTGTAACACATCAGATGATTCATTATAACCAAAACAATGCAAAGACATTAGACTATAAACTGGATTTCACTGGAATTTCAATACAACACTAGTCCTGATACTAGTAACTTAATAGTTCAAGTGAAGTACAATATGGTTTGGTTTGTGATGCAGTAACTTTTTAAAGTGAAATTAAGTTTACAGTTATTACTGGGAACATTTCCTGTCACTTGTAAGATAACTCAGCTCTCATTTTTTTAAAACAAATCACTATTAATAAAAGTTATCAATTTGACAGCACTTCATATTTTTTTATTCAAATAATAAGAACAGCAATGCTGCAACTCTGTGTAATTTCCAACTAAAGCATCTGTTGTGTCTATCACTATTTTGAAAAGTCTGTTTCCTGGGTGAGGAATTATTTTGGTCAGCATATCTTAGCAGCACCCTAGAAAGGCAACCTTTTTTCCTCAGAGCACTAAAGATGATCATGACACTTCTTGACTCTATGAGATACAGATGTAGATCTGGTTAAGAATTTCCAATTTGCAGCTCAGCCATTTCTTCCTCTACAAATTGAAGGCAAGAATTAAATATCTAGACATGTGGACATTCCTAGCATAGTGCCTGGTATTCAGTAGTACATGACAGTTTTCCTTTCCATTTTTCTTTTCCCCAAGAAACGAAAACTAGCACTACCTGATTTTGATTGCTTGACTGTTTTCCATCTGCTGCAATATCTGTAAGATGTTTTTCTTTTTTTCTGTATCATCTTCTTCTGATCTAACAAAAGAATTCTATATAAAAAATGGAATACAAAGAAAGAACTTTAATTAAAAGACTACATTATGGGAAACAACTCACAAACAAAAATAGATGAACCATAGAGGATTCCTTTATGCCATACTGAGTAAATTAGTAACTAAAAAGGCAGTCATTGATTCTGGGATAATAGAGCAAGTACTCTTTTGTATATCATTTGATGGTTAGCTTGAGATGAGCATTATAAAAATAAAACTCAGTTAATAGAGATTAAAAACAATAAGCATGCAATATTTTACTTATTCTCTGTGATGAAAACATTAATGCTTTAATACAATACTGGAAAAAAAATGTCTAAAATTATTTAGCAAGTTTACCGTGTTATGAAAAACATATAGCCTGAACCCTAGACTGAGACCCCTTTTGACACTACACTGCATCCTATTTATAGACACGAGTTGTCTCATTAAACAGGTATCCCTTGAATGGGTATCACTATTTATGTTTTATCATCACAATCATATTAACAACAATAATAATCTTAATTTCTATCATTCTCAATCCTCATAACAACCCAGCGAGATTGATGTTATTATTACCTCCATATTATAGAAGAGGAAATTGAGGCTAAAAGTGACTAAGTACCTTGTAGAACAAGGCCACACAGTGAGAAAGAAAGGAATTTTCTTTAAAGGAAATATTAGAACACTTCCTTCTTTGGTCTCCTTGGAAATTATTATATGAAAATCAATTATAATTACATGGAAATCAATGGCAAACCAGTGTGTGCGAACTAGAAATAGGCATATGCTCTTCAGTCTTATACACAGGACTGAGGTAACATAGAAATCACACCAGCAAATGCCCCACGCTGAACGTTAGAAGTGACAAAACAATAGTGGTGACATAGCCTACTTAACATTGAAACTAAGTTTATTTTGCTTTAGCACAGACTGATGAGAAATGTGAGTTAGAAAGCATTTCTGTATAAAACCAAAGCTTACACATTTATCATATAACCCTTTGCTTTTTTGTTAGCTCTTTATCTTTGACAAGGCATATTTTTGAGCAATTATTTGAAATTTCTTTCTTTTTAAAGTATTTTCTCTGTCTGGCATGCCTCCTTAATTCTGTATAAATTCTTGAGAAAATCTCAACTAGTTTGAGAAATTTCAATAGTTTCTTCATTGAACAGATATTTACTAAACTCCTACTCTATGCCAGGTTCTGTCTTAAGGAATTTAATGTCAAATGTCAAATACCTACATTGATAATCTGAGACATGGTTTGGATTCACTTTGGCATCTTTGCGTGTTAAAAACAAATTAGTTCCAAATGTATTGGTACAAATAAATAGGTTGTTTCATAAAATGTGTTTGTCCCAGATGGCTACTACTTGTTAGCAAAAAATAGCATCTATATATCTTGTTGATATCATCACTGCTAGCTTGGAATTCTTGAAACATTAGGAGGAAAAGAAATGCAACAACAGAAAAATGTTCTTCACTAAAAGAGAAGTACTACGTTTTCGTAAATTACTATCTTTTACAGAACGAACTCGTTCAGGAGAAGTGACTATCAATTTTTCAGTATTTGTGCCTTTCATGTAAGAAGAAATGAAACAGGAATTAAGAAATTGGGGTTCCTACTGCTGGCTCTACAGGCAGTAATATGTTCTAGTTAGACAAGTAGGAAGGGAAAGAGTTGGACACAAGCGGCAAATAAGAACTTTCTTTCCCATATAATGCCAGAGATCAAAAGCTTATCAAGCACTTGAGAGCCAAGAAATCAAAGTTGTGCCTAGGGAGCTAATGCATCTGTAGTCCCAATCTGTACAAAAGTCTTAAAACTGGGAAATGCAGGTGGAGTTAAACAATCGGAGGCATCCATTATCAGGAGCAAATCAGGTTTGGGGCCGTTTGATAATAGACGTAGAATTGGATGGGAGAAACCTGACCACAGTATTCAGCGGAAGAGTCCAAAATCCCAGAATGTCAGTTTAGAAAAGAAAACAGGATTCTGAGCCTGATAGTTTGCTTTCTGATCCCTTTTCCTGCTTAGAGTAGGGATCCCTAGTGCCGCAGGTACATAGATGAAGTAGGAAGGAATCAGCTAGAGAGAAGGAACTGGAGGACTTCAGGTGTACACTAATGCGACTCTAGGGGTGTTAGGAGTTTGGGGATATGGTACAGGAATGATCCACTAATGTATGGAGGATCTTTGTACTGTCATTTTCCCAATCTCTTCATTGAATTCCCAAGCCTGTCTGTTTAATTATCTCATGGGAATGAATGCAACAATGAGTTAAAAATGTTTAGGTCTCTTTTGGTGAAAAAAGTTCTTTGAGTTCAGGATGTTTAGGTTAACCAGAAAGTGTTAAAGAATTAAATGATTCTCATTTTAAAACAGAAGAATGAACTCAGGTAACTGGACTGTGATTTTTTTTTTAATTTATAGTTTGGCTAGGTGTTTTGCCTCACTTTAGCATCTCCTTTATTACAGCATAAAGCCAAAGACTATATTGACCTATATTTCCATATTACTGTACTGAAACATTTGTTCTTGGAGGAAGAATTGATTGGCAATAATTGTTTCCAATAATATAGTTTTTGCTTCCAATATTAGGTAGTCCCAGAAAAAGCATTTCACTCAGATCTAAAAGTTTGGTAAATTATAGGTTATACATTTTATTTCAAGAATATCATGTTAATATTCATCAGGCACCATTCCTGAAGACTATCATTTTTCAGCCAAAAAGAAAGTAGAACATTTTAGAAGTATTTATTTCTATGTACTTATTTCATAGCAAGACTTCAAGTAAGTCACTGTCCATTATAAAACAATTAGTGAGTTCTTATAGCCAGCTAGATAGAAAATGTCAGTTCTTATGGACTTTTCCAGAGGGGATAAGCATGCTTAACTTTTTCTTTTCAAAAATTAAGTAGTTTTTGTTATCACATATGGTTAAAAGATTTAAGAATTTAGTGTAAGATCTTTTGTCTGTATACATTTATTAACCAGAGGTGTGTGGCTTGGGCATCATAAACTGAGTTGGTATATTCTTTAAACTTTCTGCCTCCTCTTTTGTCACCCAAATACTATATGGCATGTTTTGTATATGCTATAAACCTTCAGTGAAACTTTTCTTTCAAATTTAAAATAGCTTTCTAAGTGCTAAATAATATAGGTATTATAAGTGTTGCAACAAAAGATCATCAGCAGAAATGCTGCCTAGAAGATAAACTTGAAAGCTTAATTAGCACACCAAACAATGTTAGTCCATTTCAATCTTAAAATACATAACTTGCTTTTCTTGAAAGCCAGTGGTTTACAGAAAACTTATTCAACAAATATTTCTTGAGACTGCCTCTATATCCAAAGAACTCTCTTACGTTTCAAAATTCTCAGTTTCTGTAATTCTACACAGAATATTGAAATTGAAATTTTCCAATGCTACTGGCTGTGAAAAACCTAATTTGATATAATCCACTTAATGTTCACTTAAGATCAGTGAATTAACCTGACTACAAGAAAAAAACACATGAAGAAAATAGTCATTTTTAAAATATGGTTGAATCATGAATCACAATTGCTAAAGCTAAACTGTGGTTTAAGATCCCTGGAGCCCATTATACCTAAGGGGACTTTATTCTCTCCACTAAAGACTAAATGGTATGCAAGGGGGAAGAGATACGGGAACATATGTATATGTATAACTGATTCACTTTGTTATAAAGCAGAAACTAACACACCATTGTAAAGCAATTATACTCCAATAAAGATGTAAAAAAAAAAAAAACAGACTAAATGGTAAAGAAAGTTAGATTTACTGAATGTACTATCACGATAGCAAAGTATCAACCCCTTTCAGCTTTTGCATCTGTATTAAAGACAGAGTCTGTCCTAATAGCAGCTAAGGCACTGCTATCCAAGACAAGATTAACAATGGATGGGGTCCTACCTCACTCATATCACTGTCATAATTGGTTGACTTAGCATATTAAAATTCAGATTAAAATATACCTAATAGTGTTTAATTTGGAGAATGGTACCTTAATTGAAACTTTAGTTACTATCCACTGTAATTTGCTTTTAAATTGTTTAATGTAGCACTGACGTTATAATTAGAAAAATTAATCTGAAGAAACAACGTGCTCTAAAGGCTATATTTTGTTCTATGTCTTAAATAAAATGAAGAATAAAAATTGAATTAAAATGTGATAATGGATTTTTTAAAAAATAAATGACTTTGCTTGGGTGAGGAGGCTTCAGTAGATGATTGTCTGCTAGACTGCTCCATGTTGTTAAACATAATCAAGAGATTAGTGCATTGGCCACCATATTTTGAAATGCTAGTGGGCTAACAGAACGTTGTATTTAATCTAGTGTTCATGATGAATGTTGGGAATAAAATGGCATCATTTGAAGAATAATTAGAGGCATATATAATGAGTCATGAAAGAGAAGCACATCCATACTGAGAAATATAAATTAGCTTTAGATGACTAGTATGAGACTTCTATGTAAAATGTCCCAGGACTTCCTGCTTCTTAAAAGATGATAATGGCAAATAGATTATAAAGAGCTGATATATGTGAAATATATACCACTGAATACAGAAGCCTAAAGTCTCTTGCTAAAGAATTACTATAAATAAAAAAGGACTAAATCCCTGGCAAGGTACAGCTAGACCAGAGTTTCCCAACCTCGGCATTATTGACATTTTGGACCAAATAATTCTTTGTTGTGGGAGCTGTCCTATGCATTGCAGGTAGTTTTGCAGCATCCCCAGTCTTTCTCCACTAGATGCCAGTAGCAACATTCTTCCAATTATGACAATCAAAAATGACTCGACATTGCCAGAAGTCTCCTGAGGTGCAAAATCACTCTCAGTCAAAAACTACTGACTTAGACCCTAAATATTTCCACTGGAGTGAAGGAGACGTTTAGAAAAGGAAGAATAACCACTACCCCAAAGATATCCACAAAATAAATGCTATGGAAGAACAGAAATTATTACCTAATCTAGAGATGTGCAACTCTCCCTTATTTAAAATGACATCCATGGATTATTTAAAAGCATCTCTGATGGACTTGCTTGGGCCTCCTTCTTTTTGAAGAAAAATGCTGTTTTTGGTGTCTATGAGTAACAAAAACAGAAGCTATCAAGGCCAGCAACTTTCCATTCATTCTAGCCCCAAGTGAAGTCTTTTGTTAGTGCCATCCTGACTAATGCGGATGAAAGTGCCAGAAGAAATTGGGATGAATTCATCAAAATATTTAGTTATAATTTGACAAATGTAAACATTTTCCATGCCTTAGTTATTCACTGTTATCAATTAGCCATTTTTCCCCCACCATGAGATACTAAGATGAATGTTTGAGGTTGGCAATAAGGGTAGACAGTGTTACCCTTTATTAAAAATAAAAACAGGGAGAAAAGAGAATCATAATGAGAACATATTATTCTTTGGTACAGTTTGAAATGCCTTATGTCTGAAGCTTAGTCATTTTTTTCTACCTATGAAAAAGTAGGCAAATAATAGTATGACCAAGCAAAATGCTAGAAAAAAAGAAAATGTTATTTTGTGTCAAAACATGGTTGTAATTAGCAATCAAAATTTATTGCATTTTTTTCTGAAAGTTTTAACAGATTTTGTCTCAGATTTTGAAATTACTCCACCTACCTTTTCCTTGGCAACCTCATGTTTCTCATCTAAAGAAAAAAATCATAAGATAATTCATGAAATTATTTATTTTCCTTCACTCTTGAAAGCTTGAGGAATAATTTATTTTATTCTATAATTTTTTCTTGGCTTCCATTTATTAGCAATTTCCACATGGTGAAATCCAGGTGTTTTACATAGAATTTCTTTATTATTATAGACACCCAAAATAAATTCCATCTGCTTGGGCTTTATAAAACCATGGATTACATGTGTTCCAAGCTCAGTTTATTTCATTCCATGACTAAATATTCATTGGACAGTTTTAGGGTAGAAATGTCCAACAAAAAGTATACAGACAGATCAGAGGAAAATATTATTGCCTACTGAACACAATTTTGCATGCTTAACTACCCCATCTATTCTGTTTTTTCATAAACCTAGTCTAGCCCAGTCATTTTTAATTTACTTCCATCCCTTTTTCATTCTTTTTAGGCCATCTCCCAAATTAGTCACTTTAGAAATCATAGTCAACTCAAGATGATTTATGAGAAATACACAGATAGGGAATCATGTAGTCAGCAAGGTGATTAATTTTTGGATGTAATAATTTGCTACTTGTTGAAATAATTCATTTTCTCAGCAAATGTAGTTTTCTTTCTCCGTCACTTTTGATCCAATTCAACATATCTCTCTTGCTATGTTTACCAAGGATCTAAATTTTTCCATCATGAAATAAAATCACAATTATTTGGATTATTCATGCTACTTTGGGAGATTTTTCTTATTATTATGAGTTGCTTTCTATACAGGTGGAGTATTTATTTGGCACATTGAATAAACAAAATTTATTTCAATTATCCAAATATACCTTTAGATATATGTATCTAATGTATATGCTCAGATTTTTGTATTATCTCAATATTTATGAAACTGTAATCATTTCTAAAATGTCCCTTGTACAAATGATAATGTCTTTCCTTGTATAAGTGGACTTCTGATTGATCCTGGAAGGAATGCTGTGCAGTTTTATGATGAAATCAGGAGCATATTTGATACTAATAAAATGGTCAATGTTTCAACTCAGGATCTAGATTTTGGATTTTCCTCCAGGATGTAATTAAGGAACTCTCCCCCTATTAAGATAGTGCTGACCTCTAACATGTTTCCAAAACAAAGATAGTAGAATCTCATTTGAAGGAGAAAAATGTGTGTGGTTTGCAGAATAATTCAAACACATGTATCATATAAGCTCTGATGTCAGCATTAACTAATGGGAGATTTTTTTTGTAAGCATACAAATAAATGAACATTATCAGAGCAGAACATTTCTTTCTTAATACAAAAAATTATTTTTATAATTTTATGTGTTTTTATGAGACTAATATTCAGTAATAGTCACATTTATTACTCTTCCTTGAGCAGCTTCCTGGGAAGTAACGCATTCAAAATGATAGCATCTGTGATTTATGTACATCATTACATATTTTCTGAAAATTGGTGCATTCAGTTGACTGCAGTCTTCATTTTAAGCTATTAAGAGAATTTTCTTTATGGACGACTTTTTGTAGGAACAAATGAAAAAAAAATACAGTTATCATTTTAACTGTTTCGTTTGTAAGAAATAGTTTTATATCTCTGAATGTTGAGTCCTTAGATTATTTGCAAAGCCTTAATGAGTCTCAAAATTCTAGTTGAGGAATAATCTTAGGTTGTTCTTGACCCCCTGGTTTAACTAACAATGTAGTCTTCTACAATTGTCACTTTACATTGAATATTTTGAGAATCATATCTTTACTATGGACTCTGCCAGGTGCTTTGTCTATTACTTCATTTATTTACTTTCTCATCCCCATTCTAACTTGCTTAGCCATGATGAACAACATATTCTGAACTCAGCACATCTTCTAGGCAGCAATCCAGTGACTTCCTCCCCTCAGGTTATTTGCCCTGAGTATATTCAACATTCACTTTTCTAAGCTCTGTGTTTTCTGAGGACACTCAAAAAGTCTTAAATTTGTGGAGAAAATAATTCAGCTGAGCAAGTATCAGCAAAGATAAGCGATCTTTGCTGTGAATTTTTCGTACAAGATTATGAACCCTTTGTTGATAAGGACTGTGTTTTATTTATTTGTTGGTCCCCAGATGTCTGCCATGATGTGCCTGGCACATAGCAAACAATGAATTGAGTGAGCTTGTTGGTATGAACATTTTTGTGAATAATTTGTTTCCTTTACAAAATTATATTAATTATTTTCTGCAATATTAAGAATTGGTATTTGTAATGTTAAAAATGGCTTCTTGAAATTGTTTTTCCAGCTTTTAATCTTTGGACAAAATAGGTATTATCTATGTTTCATATATTGGGCAAATCAAGGCACTTGACAGAGGACACAATGAGGAATGATAAGATCATTTGTTGTCAGTCAGTGCTTCATTGTGTTGAATGCTAACATGGTATTCTCTAAGTAGCCTTTTAAACTTCCTCTAATAACATTATGATCTTTGAAAACAAGCCTTTGAAAAGTGTTCCTGGAAAATATGAGCAGAAAGTATCAGATATTGTTATCTGTGTGCTTTTGAGAGTATTATTTTATATATCTAATAAGGTAATGTTAGAACAAGCTTAAATAGTTTCTCTAGTCTACCTAAAGTTGGCATTACAGTTCAATGTCAGTATTCTTCACCAAACATATTTTTTGTTAAATTGTGTATTTGAATAAGGATGCAGTCAAAATACTTGCACATGTGCTTCAGATTACTTAACGTCACCAGTTAATTTAAGATGATTTATCAGGGTGATTTGTACTAGTAAGATAATTCCAGATAAGAAAAATGCAGCTTCCCAACTAATTTTTTATTCATATTTGACTCCTCATTCTTAAATTGATATGGTAGATTAAAAATAAGTAATCAAGGACTTCCCTGGTGGCACAGTGGTTAAGAATCTGCCTGCCAATGCAGGGGACATGGGTTCGATCCCTGGTCCAGGAAGATCCCACATGCCCCGGAGCAACTAAGCCCATGTGCCACAACTACTGAGCCTGTGCTCTAGAGCCCGTGAACCACAACTGCTGAGCCCACGTGCTACAACTACTGAAGCCCGTGCGCCTAGACCCCATGCTCCACAACAAGAGAAGCCACGCAATGAGAAGCACAGGTACCACAACAAAAAGTAGCCCCCAATCACCACAACTAGAAAAAGCCCGTGCACAGCAACGAAGACCCAATGCAGCCAAAAATACATAAATAAATAAATAAATATAAAAAATAAAAATAAGTTATCAATACAGTGACTTCACAGAAGACTGCTCATATATTTCATGAGAACTTTGGAAATCAGACTTTCTCTTCCAAGTCATGATTTTTCGTTAAAAATTCATATTCAGTATGGAGGAAAAATATGGGGCAGTTATAAATTTGTCTGAAAATATATTATATTCCTAGTATTCAAGAACATCTTAGTAGTAATAGTAGTAGTAGTCATATTATTCTGCATTCATTCCCATGGTCGGTTTAAAACCAACATTGCCTATCTTCTTGGATTATGCTCTCCCATCTTTGTAATAAAAGTTGGCTAAAATGGAAGGTTAAAAAATAAAACAAAACAAAGAAAATTCATCAAAACTGGAGACAGAATTTCCCAAAGAAATCTAAGGGTATTCAATGAGAGTTGATTTTTTTAAATACTGCCCCAAATCATCAGCAATTCTTAGACCATGACCTGCTTCTTTTTTTACTCTCCTTTTATTTTTTGAGACAATAACCATAAAACCCAATATGGAAAGTGACCCTATGGGTGCAACCACAAAGTTTCAGTGAGAAAATCATTGTTAAATTACTTTCAAGAATCTCCGAATTCCTGGTACCAACAGTAGACATCGGTGTCCTCCACAACTCCAGTTACATCCAGGTCAAGCCAAAGTAAGATTTTAAAGACTCTAAGCACTGAAAAGATTATGGTGCCTTCCCAGATAACACTTAGAGCACCAGGAAGGCAAAATAAAAAATTTAAACTAATAAGGCAACATAATTTAAGCATATTTCTAATGATTGATTAAATATTGCATAAACTCAGTGCAGAGACAAAATATTCCTTTACCTGAGACCTTATGGCTGCTGGGAGGGTTTCTTTTAATTATCCCTAGCACACTAAAACAAGGAATACTTATTCTAGCTAGAACTATCTATTAATTTGATTTTTCTCAAATATATTCTGTAATATCTGTTATGTTTATGCTTTCTAGGACTGCTAGGATTATACTGTGTTCAAAGAAATGTTTTTGTTCTCCTTTGCTTTATAGATTCTCTTTCAAATCTCACTAGTAGCACAACGTCCTCTGTATTTCTAACCAATAATTTAGAAATTACTGCTGGATCCTGGGAATGAGGGGTTGCAGAGGGATAGAAAAGCTTGAAGTATTTCTTATTTTAATATTTTCAGTTAATTTCACAGCTTCCCACTAAAGCTTTAAAGTTTAAAGGCAAGGATTATTGATACCTTGCCTCTCTTTAGGCTTGTTATCTAGAAGATTGTATCTTTTGGCCTTTTAAAACTAAGAGTTTCCTGTCTGCAATATCATCCCCTAAGGGAAGTTTGTCATACAAAGCAATTATTTGAGTTATTAATGCCCTTAGAAATTTCATATGTTTTTAACAATGAAAACGATTATTTGATGGGGAAATTTTAAATAGAAACTATCTTTTAGTTGCATTAGAACTCCTAAAGTGAACCACGAAAAAGAAAATATGCCAATAATTGTGTGATGGGAACATAGGCCTAGTTCTGGGTTTTGTTTTGTTTTTGATACTATAGACTCAGATTCCTTAGGTAAGATTTAAAATATGTTTGTTTGTGTGTGAGTGGGGACAAGAGACAACAGAAAAAGAAAGCTCTTTAACTTTCCTAATGCTGAATATCTATGTTTCCTAAATAATCAGCTCACTGTCCTACTGCTCTATCTCAAAATCAATTATTTTCAACCTCATCATGTTTCTCTCCCTTTACTTCCACAAGTTCATTGTAATAAACACAAGGAAGTCATTTTAAAATATTGTATTATATAATTCCTAGCACCATGATCTTTATTCACTGACAAATTTTGAAGAGCTATGAATTTTTAATAGCAGAATTACAAAAATTAAGTTTTGTCCCAGTCAATAGTAAACACTAGTTGGGAACCACCAGTGCTATAGTGAACAAATAATTCCTCCGAGGTTTTGTAAACTTTTCAACTTGGTTAATTGAACAATAGAGTTATGTGTTCACCCTGACTCCCCAAACTCAGTAGGAGAGTTAATATGAGTGCATTTGTTTTGCACATTGCAAATAAGAAGTGCCAGATAAATGCACCATGATAATAATAATGATGAGCTGCAGTGAAGCTTAGTGTCATTTAATTATATCTTAAGAGTTGATTTAGCAAACTTTCCTCTTTTCATTAACATCAGAAATCATATATTCACACTAGGAAACAAACAAATGTCACTAACGAAACAATTTTGTTCAAGTAGCATGCTTTCAAGTCAATTCTTCAAAGGCATATAATGGAGCATACTTCATACAGTGTTGAACAAGATTATATAAGCATTAGTCCTTCTCCCTGACTTCAAGTAAGACCACACCCTAAGCTCACTAGAAAAAACTGAAATACGTCCGTTTTCTAAAAGCTGAGATAAAATATGATTCACTGGTACCTCTTGTTAACTACAACAGTCAGGTCACCCATCATCATTTGCAGTATAGTGACTTCTAGGGTATACCTGTATCTGCTTTACCCTTCTTCTTTTCACCCGTACTTGGAAATAAAATCTGTATCTAATCAATAGCACCTACTAAGATGACGTTTCTAATTTACTGAGAAACCAGTAAGTATTTGCAGAAGAAAAAAGAAGTCTTACATATGCTACTGAAAATCATGAAATTAAGTGTAGCATTTACCTATACCATTTAGGGGTGGAAAATAAGTTTAGAAACACTGATACAATGCCAAGAATCCATAAAGATGGACTGTAATAGCAGTTACAGGTGCAAAACTGAATGAAAGTACACCCATAACAGGTTTTTTTTTTTCATTTATCTTAAGTTCAAGTTGAGAGTGGTTTTATTTTCATTGTTTTGGACTCTTAAAGATTTGTGACACAAGAGGAAAAGGATTTGATGATTACTGATAAAACTATACAGTGTTGATCATTCTTCTTGTTCATCGTTCTTCTGTTTCCTTAGAGCATGAATTCTCTGTGGGCTTAGCATTTGCCCTCTTATTATATAAACCCTAAGGAGAAGAAAATAATGTCTTGTTCATAGTAGTTGCTTATTAATGGCTTTCTATAAGGTTTCACTGTGGGGAAAGGAATTAAAAACTTAATAATCCTGCTAGTTCTCTGAGCAGTTTAGAGCACAGGAGATATTTAAAGTTTTATGGCATTCTCCTGGGAAGCCATCATCTCTTTGCCTTTCCTCACATTTAAGGTTTTAATTGCCTCAGTGTTTCAATAACAATTACAGCCTATTCGGAATTTTTCTTTTCATGATCTGACAGCTCTGAGTTTTAAATTCTGGGAATCTTTCCTGAAGTAGGTTATATTTGTTATCCAAAGTCTCAGAGGAATATCACTCTGTGCAATATGCGATCAATTTCCCATTTACTTGCTTTGGAGCCATCAGTCTTTTACCTGATTCTGTATATTAAGCAAGCAAAGCTTTTCAATGTTTCCATTTCCTTTTGTGCCACTAATCTAACAATGTACTGACTTGATCACTTGATTTCTTAGTCCACATCAATCCAAATAAAGTGCCTTCTGCTTTTTTTGGCATAAATTTAATTCAATTCTTATTCATGCTTGTTCAAATCTAATAAAGCTTCTCTATTAAGATGGATTGTGACAATGTACAACTTCTAATTTTTTCCCATTTTGAGCCTGATTTTCCCATTTCTATCAAGGAGAATGCCAGAAAAAATGAGTTAAATAAATTAAAATGTAAAGGTTTTAAACCCATTTACCTAACAAGGAGAACAAGACTTCGCCTGCTACATCTTGTGATTATTCTGTTCCTTGCCTCTATTCTCTTCTAGTCAGTTTTCTGAGACTCTACTTTTTGCCCATGCCATCGCCCTCACTCTTCTACCTTTCCTGATATATCACAATCATTCCTACTCCTCACACTTTGATTCTATTTGCTCATGTCTCTGCCCCTATAATAACTGAACATTTTCCCCATGCCTCTTATATTAACTGTATTGATTAATTGTATGTTTTCTATTGCTGTGTAACAAATTACCAAAAACCTAGTGGTTTAAAACCATACCCATTTATTAGTTCACAGCTTTGTAGGGCAGAAGTCCAGGGACCTCCCCTGTATTCTCTGCTTAAGTTCTCAAAAGGCTGAAGTCCATGTGTCTGCTGGGATGAGCTCTTATCGGGAAGCTCTGGAGAAGAATCTGCTTCCAGACTCATTCAGGTTGTTGGCAGAATCCAGTTCCTTAGGGCTGTACGACTGTAATCCCTATTTTCTTGCTGGCTGCCAACTGTAAGCCACTCTCTGCTCCTCGAGGAAACCCACATTCATTTTCACATGGCCCTCTCTATCTTCAAAGCCAGCAACTGCATATAGAATCTTTTCATGCTTCAATTCTCTTCACTTACAAACTAGAGAAAATTATCAACTTATAAAGCACTAATAGGATGAGATTAGGTCCACCTGGATAATATCTCTTGCCGTATAAAGCAACAAACTCATGGAAGTAATATCTCATATTTACATGTTCAGGTCACACTAAAAAGGAGGGGATTATGCAAGGGTGAGTGTCACTGAGGTCATTCTAAAAGATTTGCCTACCATGCAAACCCATTATCATGGAAAGCCTTCTAGTGCCTTTCAAAAATTTTTGATTGATATCCATAGTATTGAAATACATTGTAGTGTGAAACTCGGAACACACACATACACAGTTTCACAAAAGAGAATTCTTACTATGTGCAATAAATGATGTTATTTTCTATTTCATAAAAAGAAAAGATTGCTTTAACCTACTAAATTTAGGGCAAAACTTTTTTTAGCCAAATTGGGAAAACCAGTCACTTCTGTTTCCATTTTTGGAAACCCATTTGTAATTTTGGTGATCTGCAAAATTGATCTATGAAAATTGGGATGAGATAACATTTGAAGTGAGCTCTTTTATTTTTAATAGTAACTTATCCTATTCTCCTTTTATATTAGTATTTTTGCCATGTGCACATGGAATTACTTTTCATGTAAAGAAAGAGGATTAGGAATTCAATACGTAGATTGTTGTATTTAGGTGGGAGCATTTTATTCTGTGTAAAAACCACCATACGGCCTACCAATATAAATGACGTTTTTAGTAGTTATTGTGGTAGTCACTAGATGGCAGATGTGTATTGCCCAAAATAAAAGGTTCCCACAAGCCAGCAAGGATCTCATTCAGATTTGATGGAGAAATTAAAAGCTTTACAGACAAGCAAAAGCTGAGAGAGTTCAGCACCACCAAACCAGCTTTACAACAACTGCTAAAGGAACTTTTCTAGGCAAGAAACACAAGAGAAGGAAAAGATCTACAATAACGAACCCAAAACAATTAAGAACATGGGAATAGGAACATACATATCGATATTAACCTTAAATGTAAATGGACTAAATGCTCCTACCAAAAGACACAGATTGGCTGAATGCATACAAAAAAAGGACCCATATATTTGCTGTCTACAAGACACCCACTTCAGACCTAGAGACACATACAGACTGAAAGTAAGGGGATGGAAAAAGATATTTCATGCAAACGGAAACCAAAAGAAAGCTGGAGTAGCAATTCTCATATCAGACAAAATAGACTTTAAAACAAAGACTATTATAAGAGACAAAGAAGGACACTACATAATGATCAAGGGATCGATCCAAGAAGAAGATATAACAATTGTAAATATTTATGCACCCAACATAGAAGCACCACAATACATAAGGCAAATACTAACAGCCATAAAAGGGGAAATCGACAGTAACACATTCATAGTAGGGGAATTTAACAGCTCACTTTCAGCAATGGACAGATCACCCAAAATTAAACTAAATAAGGAAACACAAGCTTTAAATGATACATTAAACAAGATGGACTTAATTGATATTTATAGGACATTCCATCCAAAAACAACAGAATACACATTTTTCTCTAGTGCTCATGGAACATTCTCCAGGATAGATATGTCTTGGGTCACAAATCAAGCCTTGGTAAATTTAAGAAAATTGTAATTGTATCAAGTACCTTTTCCAACAACGCTATGAGACTAGATATCAATTACAGAAAAAGACCTATGAGAAATACAAACACATGGAGGCTAAACAACACACTACTTAATAACGAAGTGATCACTGAAGAAATCAAAGAGGAAATAAAAAATTACCTAGAAACAAATGACAATGGAGACACGACAACCCAAAACCTATGGGATGCAGCAAAAGCAGTTCTAAGAGGGAAGTTTATAGCAATACAAGCTCACCTTAAGAAACAGGAAACATCTCGAATAAACAACCTAACCTTGCACCTAAAGCAATTAGAGAAAAAAGAACAAAAAAACCCCAAAGTTAGCAGAAGGAAAGAAATCATAAAAATCAGATTAGAAATAAATGAAAAAGAAATGAAGGAAACGATAGTAAAGATCAATAAAACTAAAAGCTGGTTCTTTGAGAAGATAAACAAAATTGATAAACCATTAGCCAGACTCATCAAGAAAAAAAGGGAGAAGACTCAAAACAGTAGAATTAGAAATGAAAAAGGAGAAGTAACAACAGACACTGCAGAAATACAAAAGATCATGAGAGATTACTACAAGCACCTCTATGCCAATAAAATGGACAACATGGAAGGAATGGACAAATTCTTAGAAAGGCACAACTGTCAAGACTGAATCAGGAAGAAATAGAAAATATGAACAGACCAATCACAAGCACTGAAATTGAAACTGTGATTAAAAATCTTCCAACAAACAAAAGCCCAGGACCAGATGGCTTCACAGGCAAATTCTATGAAACATTTAGAAAAGAGCTAACACCTATCCTTCTCAAACTCTTTCAAAATATAGCAGAGGGAGGAATATTCCCAAACTCATTCTACGAGGCCACCGTCACCCTGATACCAAAACCAGACAAGGATGTCACAAAGAAAGAAAACTACAGGCCAATATCACTGATGAACATAGATTCAAAAATCCTCAAGAAAATACTAGCAAACAGAATCCAACAGAACATTAAACGGATCATACACCATGATCAAGTGGGGTTTATCCCAGGAATGCAAGGATTCTTCAATATATGCAAATCAATCAATGTGATAAACCATATTAACAAATTTAAGGAGAAAAACCATATGATCATCTCAATAGATGCAGAAAAAGCTTTTGAAAAAATTCAACACCCATTTATGATAAAAACCCTGCAGAAAGTAGGCATAGAGGGAACTTTCCTCAACATAATAAAGGCCATATATGACAAACCCACAGCCAACATCGTCCTCAATGGTGAAAAACTGATAGCATTTCCACCAAGATCAGGAATAAGACAAGGTTGCCCACTCTCACCACTCTTATTCAACATAGATTTGGAAGTTTTAGCCACAGCAATCAGAGAAGAAAAGGAAATAAAAGGAATCCAAATCGGAAAAGAAGAAGTAAAGCTGTCACTACTTGCAGACGACATGATACTATACATAGAGAATCCTAAAGATGCTACCAGAAAACTACTAGAGCTAATCAATGAATTTGGAAAAGTAGCAGGATACAAAATTAATGCACAGAAATCGCTGGTATTCCTATACACTAATGATGAAAAATCAGAAAGTGAAATCAAGAAAACACCCCCATTTACCATTGCAACAAAAAGAATAAAAAAATCTAGGAATAAATCTACCTAAGGAGACAAAAGACCTGTGTGCAGAAAATTATAAGACACTGATGAAAGAAATTAAAGATGATGCAAGTAGATGGAGAGATGTACCATGTTCTTGGATTGGAAGAATCAACATTGTGAAAATGACTCTACTACCCAAAGCAATCTACAAATTCAATGCAATCCCTATCAAACTATGACTGGCATTTTTCACAGAACTAGAACAAAAAATTTCACAATTTGTATGGAAACACAAAAGGCCCCGAATAGCCAAAGCAATCTTGAGAACAAAAAATTGAGCTGAAGGAATCAGGCTCCCTGACTTCAGACTATACTACAAAGCTACACTAATCAAGACAGTATGGTACTGACACAAAAACAGAAAGATAGATCAATGGAACAGGATAGAAAGCCCAGAGATAAACCCACACACATATGGTCACCTTATCTTTGATAAAGGATGCAGGAATGTACAGTGGAGAAAGGACAGCCTCTTCAATAAGTGGTGCTGGGAAAACTGGACAGCTACATGTAAAAGTATGAGATTAGATCACTCCCTAACACCATACACAAAAATAAGCTCAAAATGGATTAAAGACCTAAATGTAAGGCCAGAAACTATCAAACTCTTAGAGGAAAACATAGGCAGGACACTCTATGACATAAATCACAGCAAGATCCTTTTTGACCCACATCCTAGAGATATGGAAATAAAAACAAAAATAAACAAATGGGACCTAATGAAACTTAAAAGCTTTTGCACAGCAAAGGAAACCATAAACAAGACGAAAAGACAACCCTCAGAATGGGAGAAAATATTTGCAAATGAAGCAACTGACAAAGGATTAATCTCCAAAATTTATAAGCAGCTCATGCAGCTTAATAACAAGAAAACAAACAACCCAATCCAAAAATGGGCAGAAGACCTAAATAGACTTTCTCCAAAGAAGATATACAGACTGCCAACAAACACATGAAAGAATGCTCAACATCACTAATCATTAGAGAAATGCAAATCAAAACTACAATGAGATATCATCTCACACCAGTCAGAATGGCCATCATCAAAAAAATCTAGAAACAATAAATGCTGGAGAGGGTGTGGAGAAAAGGGAACCCTCTTGCACTGTTGGTGGGAATGTAAATTGACACAGCCACTGTGGAGAACAGTATGGAGTTTCCTTAAAAAACTACAAATAGAACTACCATATGACCCAGCAATCCCACTACTGGGCATATACCCTGAGAAAACCATAATTCAAGAAGTGTCATGTACCAAAATGCTCATTGCAGCACTATTTACAATAGCCCGGAGATGGAAACAACCTAAGTGTCCATCATCGGATGAATGGATAAAGAAGATGTGGCACATATATACAATGGAATATTACTCAGCCATAAAAAGAAACGAAATTGAGCTATTTCTAATGAGGTGGATAGACCTAGAGTCTGTCATACAGAGTGAAGTAAGTCAGAAAGAGAGAGACAAATACCGTATGCTAACACATATATATGGAATTTAAGAAAAAAAATGTCATGAAGAACCTAGGGGTAAAACAGGAATAAAAACACAGATCTACTAGAGAATGGACTTGAGGATATGGGGAGCGGGAAGGGTAAGCTGTGACAAAGCGAGAGAGAGGCATGGACATTCATACACTACCAGATGTAAGGTATATAGCTAGTGGGAAGCAGCCGCATAGCACAGGGAGATCAGCTTGGTACTTTGTGACCGCCTGGAGGGGTGGGAGGGAGGGAGACGCAAGAGGGAAGAGATATGGGAACATATGTATATGTATAACTGATTCATTTTGTTGTAAAGCAGAAACTAACACACCATTGTAAAGCAATTATACTCCAATAAAGATGTTTAAAAAAATAAAAAAATAAAAATAAATGGTGCCCACAGAAGGGAGTCTATTTATTAAGTATTAGAATTGTACCTCAGACATTCTATGGAATCTTGAGATTGTTCAACAATAAAGCAAGCCCTAACATGGTATAATTTAATGTCGTCTAGTCTTCTTTGAGAAATATTTATAATAGCTTTTTCTTTTATTTTAAGCTATGGCTTTTTAATATACTCATCTTACAACCCCAGCACTATAAATGGATTTGGATCTGCTAAACTTGAGACTGACATACAATTTTTTTCCAATAACCTTGTAACCAAATGAAAAACTGGCATGGCATGAATCCTTCAGATCCCAGTTAATTGTTACTTCTTTAAAAGGCATATTTGACCAACCAATATAAATTAAACTCTCTCCTAGCACCCTATCCTTTCCTTTCTTAGCACCAATCACAACATCCAGTGATATGGAATTGGTGTGATTTTTCATACAAACTCTGTTATATGCAATAGACTTTCTTCTCCATACAAAAAAAGGATGTCTATTCTGCCTGTCACCATGTCACCAGCACCTAGCATAGTGCCTGACACATAAAAGGCCCTCAGTTAAGGCTTATGCAATAAATTAATGATGGATATGAGTGTGGATTCTTTTCTTTTTTCCTCATGAAGTGCTTTTTTGTTAGAGACCTTGCTTTTTCTCAGGGAGTACCAAGGCTAAAGTGAATCACTTTTACTGTCATTGCAAAAAGAAGGCAACTACTTTAAGGTATAGTTTCAAAAGTCTGCCTGTGCAACTTTTTAATTAAAATGTTGATTTTTTAAAAAATCCTTTCATGCATATAATTTTCATGGAGGAAGAGAAGAAATATCAAACTGCTAGCCAATGTGTACTTTCTTGAAACTGTATTTTCTGTGATCTATCTGATTTTATATGACTGCCAGTTCCCTCATTAACATCAAAGGTTACTGCCACAGATATTAGTCTGTTGCATTTCTTATGATTCAATATGAATTTCTTGGCAAGGAAAGCATGAGTCTACAGATTTGAAAGTATATATAATATTAGCATAATAAATGTTTCTCTTCATTTCACTCTAGCAGTTTATACTGGCAGGTGATTTTGTACTCATTCATAATTCTTCTTCTTTTCTAATAACATAAGTAATATAACGAAGCATTAAATTATTCCTTGAAGTGGAATATGAATTATGCTGAGTGTAAATAGGACTGACATGCTACTCTAAATCATTATGAATAGATGTGAAGGCATGTGATTGTACCTGCCTTTGTCAATAAAAAAATGCATTCTGTCATATTTTAAAGTTTGATGGACATAATACACCTTCCCTAATTCACTGGCTCTTCATTTTATTATTGTTGTTTTATTAGAATAACAAATGCCCTGCTGAAATAGAGGCCTCAAGAATGTTTTGCTGATGAGCTTTGAATCCATATAAAGACTTCAAATAGATTGGACATGCTCATTTTTTCTACACCTGCTTGCCCTGATTTTTTTGAACTTGAAAGTAAAAATAACCCAGTTATTTGACTCTTTTATGCTCATTACAAGATTTAAGAGCAAAAAAGAATTGTGATCTGTTAAAATCGGTTTGCATAAATACACTCTCCAGTTGGCTTAATCCTCTTTAAAATAGGCTGGGGCTTCCCTCGTGGCGCAGTGGTTGAGAGTCCGCCTGCCAATGCAGGAGGCGCAGGTTCGTGCCCCGGTCCGGGAGAATCCCACATGCCGCGGAGCGACTGGGCCCGTGAGCCATGGACGCTGAGCCCGCGCGTCCGGAGCCTGTGCTCCTCAACGGGAGAGGCCACAACAGTGAGAGGCCCGCATACCGCAAAAATAAATAAATAAAATAAAATAGGCTGGATTATAGTACCATCTCATGCTGAAATCTATAGTTTTTGGTAATCCAGTCAAAAGAAAAGTAGTAACCAAATGATCACGTATAATTTATTTTAAAAATTATTATATGGTAATAAATTGAAATGTAATCAATGAGTGCTTTAAAAAAATAAGATTTTAAGATTTGTCCAGGCTGTTTTTTTCTAGAATTTATTAAAAACAACCAAACAAAACAAAAAAGATTTCAACTGCTGTTGTATATATAGAGAAGATACAAACTGTCAATGAATACCAGCCAGCCACCCTAACTTAAATCAGAAAAAATCTCCAAGAACTTGTTATCCTTAAAACTTCAACTCAAAAAGCTCAAGACTATTTTTGAGTGCTTACTATATGTATGCTTAAAAAATGATGAAGTGGGCTTCCCTAGTAGCGCAGTGGTTGAGAGTCCGCCTGCCGATGCAGGGAACACGGGGTCGTGCCCCGGTCCGGGAAGATCCCACATGCCGCGGAGCGGCTGGGCCCGTGAGCCATGGCCGCTGAGCCTGCGCGTCTGGAGCCTGTGCTCCGCAACGGTAGAGGCCACAACAGAGAGAGGCCCGCATACCGCAAAAAAAAAAAAAAAAAAAAAAAAAAAGATGAAGTGATAGAAACTTCTTAAAGGAATTTTTACTCAAAATATTATTACAGACATTTAGATTAAAAACATATATCTATCATATTTTATAAAGATGTATTAATAGTGCATTGTTTCAATGGGACTATAAACCTAAAGATCTAAACATCACTTTAAAAACCTGCAGAAAAGGCCCATCAGTTTGAAAGCATGTGCTTTTATAGTAAACCATCATGATTGTTCAGTTACCACTTTCCCTTGAATGGATTGCCGAAAGCTAACGATTTCAGCTCAGGATGGTACTATAATCCAGAGGATTATAAAGAAGATGAAGCTGACTGAAGAGCGTATTTTATGCTGCATCTGCTACTAAAGAGTGATTTTTTTCACTATCAGAAATAATTTCTCCTTCTGACGGTCCACTTATTCCCATATTTCAATTCATGGCTTATGTGAGTGACTTTCTTTCCCTACCCGTGTAAATTCTCAGTGTTTGCGTATCTCCTCATTTGAGTATCATGGAAACCCTGTTGATTTCAGTTCTAGTCAGGCTTGAATACAGTTAATTCAGTCTTTCTGTCAACTTTGCCCTTTTTTTTGAAAGTAAGACTACTTATACATAAATGTATTATAACCATTTCTAAGTGGCATGCCTCCCAATCTTTGAAGACAAAGAAAAAACTGTAGATGAAATAAATGTTTATTGTGAGTTGTTTCATTACGAATCTATTGTATTAGAGTTGCATATTAGGAAATCAATCAACGTTAACTAAAATAGTTTGGTACCTAATCATGTTATTCTGACCACGATTTTAAAATAATTAGATGATTCTATTGACTAATTTCAGAAAATGCACTTACTCACTAAATCCACATACCTCTTTAATATCTGCCAATCATTTAGCTTTTTACAGAGCAATTTCACATTTACCAGCTTTTTGGCTACACACTAGATTTAAAAAGGCACAGAAGGATTAAATGAGTTGCCCAAAGTTATAAAGTTCAGATGTAAAAGTTGTACTCAACTTTCTATCTTTGGACCGCAAAACTCAATGCTCATTCAAATGCAGCATACTTCTGTCTTCCTTTAATACAGTTAAAGTCAGCTTATCCCAGTATTTTATGCACCTTATCTTAAAGGTTTAGAGACATAATGTCCTCCAAAAGTTGGTTACCTGACTCAAAAATTTTAGTATTATTCAGTTTCACGTGAAATGGACAAAAAACTTTCTATGCGTACTTAACTATGTGACCCAGAGGGAGAAGGCATTATTTGGCATCTCTTAAACTATAATAGAACACTTTATTGCTTGAAAGGAGTCTCTGCTTTCAAAACTACTAGTGCAATTAGTTTTTTAAGATGAAAGGCAGTGTCATCATGTGAATCACTTGGGTTAATCCTAGTGCACCAAAGCTAAAAGCTATCTTTCTTGCTATTTAAAACCTTCCTAGTGGAGTTTTATTTTGCCTATAATTGTGTCAATTATGCTAAATTCACAAACTGTATTAAACTAATAATCTAGGACTGTTGGTTGGTGGGATTATCTCCATACTACTTGTTTGAATACATAAACTAGTGTGTTTTCCAACAGAACAAAATTGCCTTCTTTACATTTTTACTCTAGTCATGGAAGTGTTAATTGTATCTAAAAATCACTTTGTCCCCTTGCTATTGTTATCAGTAAATTAAATGATCAAGAAAGCAACTGTGAGATTTAACAAAGTTTTGCATAAACACTAACTTATGTTTGAGAATAGCCCTGCCAGCTATTCCTGAAGAGTTAGTCCCTGGAACAGTATGCATAACACAACCATGTGGGGCTTCCAGACATCCAGGAATTAATACAGATTTGAAAACAATTTTCTTTCCCCTTCTTCCTTCTGTTCCCTTCCTCTCTCTCTTCCTCCCTCCCTCCTCCCCTTTCTCCCTTCTCTTTTTCTTCCTCTCCTTCCTTTCTTCCTTTTTTCTTTCTGCCTTTCTGCCTGACTTCCTTTTTTTGAATATTTAAAGAGTGAGGTGTTCAGGAATGCATTCCAAAGTAGCTTTCTACTGCGTTTAATTGTGTAGTCTATGACATTTCCTTCACTTCTTTTATTTAAAGGGAGGATATGAGACATTGGTACTAAACATTATGCATAAACTAGTGAGACTTTAAACATCTGTGACTTTTAGAGGCCCTTTGCTCTTGGTAAGGCTCAGCATCAAAGGACTGGAAAGAGAATAGACTTGCTTCTAATCTTGGCACCAACAAAAATTAACATA
The DNA here is from genome assembly GCF_003676395.1 of Aethalodelphis obliquidens. Lineage (NCBI taxonomy): Eukaryota > Metazoa > Chordata > Mammalia > Artiodactyla > Delphinidae > Aethalodelphis > Aethalodelphis obliquidens. The sequence goes on from NW_020838010.1 coordinate 6,677,983, forward strand.
AGGACATTGGATAAGTCATTTATCTCTTCTGGATCAGTTGCTTCAATCGTCAAAACAGGAAGTTGGATGGTCTTTGAGTGTTTCCTTCAATACCTTTCCTGAGAGCGTACTTATTAGACATAGAAATTGACAGGTATGATGTTCAACTTGGAGAATGTTATAGTTTCTTATAGGAATCAAAGAACCACTGTAAGGGTTGGTGGTACAAAGTGAAAGAGTATAGACATTGGAATGAACAATTTTGAAATTGAATCCATCTCTACCACTTACTATCTATATGTGATATTTTAACATCTCAATTTATTTTTTAATTTGGTATTGCATTGTTATCATGGCCAAGATTAAGTGAGAAAAACTATATGAAGTATTTCTCACAGCATTTGGCATACAATAAAAAATTAGTAAATGGAAACAATTATTATGCATCCCCTTTTCATATTCTTTTTTTATAAATGTATTTATATTTTATTTACTTATTTTTGGCTGCTTTGGGTCTGTTGCTGCACGTGGGCTTTCTCTAGTTGCTGGGAGCAAGGGCTACTTTTCATTGTGGTGCACGTGCTTCTCATTGCGGTGGATTCTCTTGTTGCAGAGCATGGGCTCTAGGCACGCGGCCTTCAGTAGTTGTGGCACGTGGGCTCAGTAGTTGTGGCACATGGGCTTAGTTGCTCCGCGGCATGTGGGATCCTCCCGGCCCAAGGATCTAACCCATGTCCCCTGCATTGTCAGGCAGATTCTTAACCACTGCGCCACCAGGGAAGTCCCTCATATTCTTTTCACGTTGAGAAATTTCTGCAGGGATTACTCCATCAGGAAGATCCTTTATTCTCTCTACATATCTTAGGGTGACAAATGGTGACTTAGATACTAACATTTCCCAGGGTATATCACAATGACAGATTCAGTGGCATGAACTTTATAAAGTCCTGTACTGAGATTTTCTCTACTGCCAGATGCAAAATATCAAGCCAAAAGGTACGTGGGAAGCTGATGAATAAATTTACACAAATATTGGCAAGAGCTGAGTACTTGTTTTATGAATGTAAATTCTCAGTTTTTGGCAAGTTAATTGCAATGACCATTTAGATAATTTCTGGCTTTCTCTGAGTAGCAGGTGTTCTCTGGAATCTGTAGAATTTTTCAAACCTATATATATATATGTGATGTAATATGATCGGCTATGGAGGCACTATATTGCCAACTCTTCTATCTTTGGCTTTTATTTTTTTAAGTTGCTTTTCTACACAGATGGATTTAATTTGGACCAAAATATTTTAGTAATTTAAAATAAGATTGTAAAACTCAAGGAATCTTTCTTTCAATAACAAGTAATGTGGTGACAACTGGTTTTATTTCAGAACTCCAATACCAGCAGATGGTGGGAAAAATTGTTTCAATAGAGAACAGCAGTGAATATAAAATCACAAATATGTTATTCGGTAACCTTAAGGATTGAGGTAATTTGGCAAAAGTAGCTTGCAGAACTTTTATTCTTTTATTTGTAGAAGAGATGAGTAAAATCTTGAAAACATTTAGAAATTATACCAATTTATTTTATCATATATTCTCCATTAAGAAATAATTGATAATCAGTGGAAAAAACAAGAATGTAATCTCTACATGGGCAGGGGTCTTTGCTTTATTTACTGTTGTATTCCAAGTGTCTAGAATATTGTCGAGCATATACTAGGCATTAAATAAATGGTTGAATAACTGAACAATGCCCTGATGAGCACTTAAGCTCTCTGCTTATACTGTTTTTCTAAATGTGTTGGTTTTTTAATCCGTAAAATAATGTTTTAGAATCTTGACTTGTTATTTACTAGGAAAAACTGCTTAACCTCTTTGAATCTAGCAATTTCTTTTTCTGTAAAATGAGTTGTGGAACTTCAAATTAGGTGAAACTAATTGTCATAGTGCCTGGCACACAATAGGTGGTCATTAAATGTTTGTGGATTTTGTTTTATCAGCACTGTACCTGCATTTTGAAAAAAAATAGACCCCTAGAACTTTAACCTAGAAATTGCTATTTGTAAAATAAGAAAATAGGACTCCTGTGACAGTTTTTGAATGTAACAATAGAAGTAACAACACTGCCTATGATTTACTACTTAAGAAGAACAAATGTCCATGTTGATGCATATATTTTTGTTAAACAAATGCATAATTTAGTCAGCATCATATGCCGTTTGGAAAAATAAAGCATTATTTAAATGCCATTTCTGTGATATCATGAAATACTGAGCCCCTGAAATGAGAAAAAAGAATAAAGTACTCTCATTAACCTATTTCCCAGCATAATTTCAAAGGTCTATAAAATCACATATGAGGCAAAGGGGTCACACCGTACCTCAGTGAGGATTAGCACAAAATACATTTTCCTTTATAAATTTGCTGAGTGAACAGAGGTTTCCAATGAGAAATTAATACATTTAATCAATGCAAATTTTCAATATATTTAGTCACTGTTAAAAATTATGCCCAGTCGGGCTTCCCTGGTGGCGCAGCGGTTGAGAGTCCGCCTGCCAAGGCAGGGGACACGGGTTCGTGCCCCGGTCCGGGAAGATCCCACATGCCGCAGAGCGGCTGGGCCCGTGAGCCATGGCCGCTGAGCCTGCGTGTCCGGAGCCTGTGTCCACAATGGGAGAGGCCACAGCAGTGAGAGGCCTGCGTACCGCAAAAAAAAAAAAAAAAATTATGCCCAGTCATGCACAATGGAACCACTTTTGAATTTACAGCTACTAGAGAAATTCATAGCAAATTTAAATATTGTAATATGCATATTGCATGTGAAGCTGTCAGAAAACCTTATTTACAGTCAGTCACCCTCCTCTAAATGATCACATTTCTGTCCTGCAAGAATTTTAAGACCTTTACCAAATTAGAGCCATGCCCTGTATTTAATGAATCACCATGATTGCGTCTCCCTCGATAGCTTAAATGAGAGAGTTCAAGTTGTTGTAAGCTGTTGTTGAAGTGGAGAGGGTGTACTGATGAAAAGACTTTAATGAATTGGTATTTGAAATGTGGTTCACTCAAGGAGGCTACTTTTCTCAAAATACACTGTCATAATATCCACTGGGAAGAAAGCTATCAAAGAAGAAAGAGGCCTAGATAAGTTTACAGTATCTAGAAAGATCAATTTTTTTCTAGAGAAAATACATTGTCTTCATCATATTAGAGATGGCTAAAATAATGTTTTGTGTTTTGTTTTTCTTTTTAACAACTGGACTGGTGGCATATTACGGTGCTAAAAATAAAAACTGGGTTGGGCATAAAACAATGAATTCTGTCATCTTTGAGAAAACTAAATATTTTTCATGCTATATAACCTGAAAGCATATCTCATTTGTAGTTACAATTTCCTTTGAAAAACTTTCAAACATACACAGTAGTAGAGACAATAGTATAATGATCCTTCATGTACCCATCACCCAGATTTAATAATTAATAAAGTTTTTCAATGCTTGCTTCATCTATCCCTTTTTCTTTCTCTCCCACTCTCTTTGTTGAATTATTTTAAATGATTTTGCTTTACTTCAGCATGCATTTCTAAAATTGTGGGTATATTCTTACATAACCATGATGTAATTATCATACCTAACAATTTTAAGAATAATCCATTGGTACCATCTACTATTTCAGTCCATATTCACATTTTCTCAATTGTCTCAGAAATACCTTTTTATATTTTTCTTCTTAAATTTACTTTAACTTTGGATGAAACTGTAGAATAACATGGTGATATTTTACCAAAGTTGCCTACAGTTGGTCTATATTACACTATGAATCTATGTGATAGAAAACTGTCTCTACTGTACATGAGTGTGTGGAACAGTCGTGACTGCCTATATATAGAATAATCTTTCAATGAGATGTAAAAACCGGTGTTGCTGTTATGAAGCATCTGTTATTTCACAAATTGCTTATTTCTGTCAAATGTGCAGTAATCAATATTTCATAGACTTTTAAAATTAGGTAAGTTAATTCTCCTGCTTGAAAAACATGAATGAAAATATTCAACCACTCAAAGGGGCTTTGAATCATCATGAAATGATTTCAACTTATGAGATTATGGTGTTATGGGGGATGATAAAATTTGTATATTCATAGCACCTTTCTTTTCATTCCCCAGCTCCAAAATATACACACACACACACACACACACACACACACACACACACACGTACACACTTTGAAATCATGAGCAAAAGAGTTTGAGGATTTATGTTGGTTCGAACTTCTTGACAGATTGTATTTTTGTAAACTGAGTTGTACAGGATGTACTCTGGGAGGGCAATTAGAAGAATTCTTCATGCGTCTAGTTAGGAAAAAAGTGAAAACATATCACATATCATTTGTGGTCTGATACTTTCGCTTTAATGTCACTGAAAGGAGTTATAAAACAGGCAGCTCTGTTTCTCTAAATATTAACACCATCTGATATAAAGTTCACAGAATTGGTGCAAGAAACAGTATTTTCAAAGTTGTCGAATTGCAGTACCATTTTTCTTCATAAATAAATAAAAAGGAAGAAGAGTACACAAAGCAGTAAACAGGTTTTAGTTGAGCATTAGACCAGCAGAAGTGAAACTTTAGATAACCACGAAACTGGCCAGTACTTCTTATACTTCACTTTTCTGTAAAGTATCCTAGGCATAAAGACGTTTTAAAATCAGAAAATCACAAATAATTTTGTTTTAAAATTTGTGTGCATCTGGGTAGTCTCCTAATTCCTTGAGAATGAAATACATATTTAAGAATCATTTAAGGAAGCATAAAGAAGAGATGGGACAGAATACATGCACATTAATTTGCAGGCTGCATCACAAGAAAAATCAAGGTAAAAACCACTTTCACCTTCCTTTCAAATCAAGAGGCTTTCTCAGATGAATGTCATGTCCTACATTTCATTGGCAATAAATAGAAGTAGAATCTAATTGTAACCAAACTTAGCTATTTAGAAGCATCTTACTTGTAAAATAGCATAGAATAATGTTCAACATTTATGAAGAAAACCGGAATCACAGCCTTTTGGAGTCACAAGGGATAGAGATCCTTTATCACAACCCTTTCATGTCATGGTTGAAAAAGCTGAGGCCCAAATTGGTCCAGTGACTTATCCTAAACACACATCAACTAAGTGATAAAATCAAGACTAGAACCGAGGTCTCCTACCTCTCAGCCTCATGTCCTTTTTGCTATACCTCACATATAACACCTAGGTGACTGAATAGTATTAGAATGATGTATACATTATATAGCTTATCAGTTATACAATTAATTTCAATTTGGGCTCAATTTTTTGAATTTGTGATATATTTTATTTTCACATTATTAATTTGTTATTTAATAGTATTGCCCAATTTTAGGGATTTATATGCATTGTATAATAATAACTTATAAAACAATAGTAGGAGTTGCTTTTTGTAGCTGGGGCAGCAGAACCAGCACTAGATGGATCCTTCCACTCCAAAGTGGCTTTTTGTTTGTTTGTTTCTCTTCCCTTTATATAGGTGATTCTGAAGCTGTGAAATGAATAGCTATTGGAAAGAGGAGAAGTTAAGAGTTCATTCAGCTGTCCAGATGTATCCAAGTACCCCGATACTTGGCAATAAATACATCTGGGCAACTGATTGAATTTTTCGCTTTTCACGACTCGACTGGAATCCTCTACAGCCAGAAGGGCCTGCTATATAGCAAAAAGTTTGTGATCTCTTAACCTAATGATATGGGATGTGGGAGTGGCTTATTGGGGAGGAGACAACAATGTAAATATAAGTGGGAAAACATTTTAGTTTGCAGCTCAATTGAATTTTAAGTATCTTAGCAAAAGATGAAGGAGAGTTTCCCACCCTAGTTTGCAAAATTAAAATCAAACTAACAGAAAATGTTGAACTGTTCCCACCAATGACACTTGTGTGCTTAACTCACCAGTGTAAAAGGACTGGATTTTTTATTGTGATTGAGAAGGCCCAGCAAATGCTGGCTCATATTATTAGTATACTATAATATTTTTAAAATATCTAACCTCAAGCTATGGCTACATACCCAAGTCCATCTAAAGTATTTCCCCCAGTCACTCTTTATCCCATTATGCCACTCCATTTTACTCATATCAATTCTTACCATCTGAAATTATCCTACTTATTTGTTTAGATGTTTATTGTCTGTATCTCCTACTAGAATATAAGCTCCTGGAGAGCAGGGACCTGTTCTACTTTGTTTGCTACAGCACCTGGCAGAGTGCCTACCATATAATAGGCAATCAATAAATATCTGAATTCATGAAAGTGCTGTTATACAGAGTTTTCAGTCCTGCAAATCAGTCGGAATTGGTCTCCAACACAGAGATTTAGCATGTGGTTTGCTCCGCGAGCTCCCCTGTTTAAAAGCCTTCAATTTACTCTGCTATGTGGATACTTATGTTGAGATAATTCAGGGAGAGTTCTGCTGCCACCTGTGGAGAAAGCAGCTTCCAATCGCTGAGCACACTGCCCACAAAGCCAGATTCTCTCAATGTCTGTTACTACTGTCAGGAAGTAGTTTACTTCCATTTACCCTTCTACCCTTCTTGAGTTCTTGTTGCTGGACTAATAAAATTGTCACAAGACACACTAACAGGAGAAAAAGAAACAAATTTTAATTCATGCATATGAAGCACTCATAGAAATAGGACCTAAGAAGTGGCTAAAGCAGGCAGCTTGTATAATTTTTAGACAAGGAGACAATAAATTCGTGAGGAGTTGACAGGACAAAGAAACTTAGGCTTTGGGTGCTTAACTAGTGAGGAATCTAAACAGAGTTTGAGCTTAAGATAGTAAATTAAAGAAGTAACAAGGTTTGTTTATACAGACTTCTTGGTCCCAAATTCCCTATCTCTGGCAATAAGGATGTCCTACTTCCAAATGCAAGGAGTGCATATGATATTTATTTCCTGCTTTCAGGGAGACAGAAAGGAGGGTCAGAGTGTCCCTCTTGCATTGGCTGTTTCTTAATTTTAATTGAAAATAATCAATATGCCATTGAAGCATATTTGGGGGCAGCCTGACCTGGGACCCAACACTACTATCACGAAGTGAGTTTGATAGCTATTTTAACTCTATCAATTTGGAGGCTATTTTGTTTTTGAAGTATTATTTTAGGTAAATGGAATAGGTCTAGCTGTGAAAAACAGGATTTTATATACTGTAGATTTTAGGAGTTAACTATCTTGTAATGTCTTACTAAATTAAACAGTAATCATTCTCATGAAATATGTAAAATGCAAGCAGAAGCATTCAGTAAATACAAATAAGGAGAAACTCTTTCATGTTTCATTTTAATTTCAAGTACAAGAGGAACAGTTGAATTTGCTTAAACAACCACTTAACATTATCTTGAGGGGGTGGGGGAAGGAAATGACAGTAATGACACTAGATCTGCATTCAGATAGAATAATCACCTTATTACCAGATCTAATGAAATGCCCAAGAGAGACCCAGAGTCTCATCCAGTTAATGCTCCCGGCCCCCAACCTTCACTTACAAAAGTATCTCAGTTTGGAGAAGAGATTATAAAATCACCCAACATATATAATTGCATATTCAGAAAAGTTAGAGTTCTCAATGGCACTTTATGAGGAAATGTCCATTTCTGTGTCTGAACGGCTGCATTCTCAGGCAAACCAAAGAAAGATGCAGTAAGCAAGTTGCTAGTATCATATTATCCTGTGATATAGATACTCAATTTAGTAAGGAACTAATCACTCCCATTGAAGACTGTTAGCTTGAGGCTTTTTGCCTAATATAAAGTAACATTTTCTGGCAAAGCAGATTGCTAAACATTCGAAGGTCATGAAATTGCCTTTCCCAAAGGTCGTTCTAAAGAACATCAATTATCAAATTTCTTAAAGTAGATTAAATATAGGCCTGTCTGAAGGCAGACGACTGGATTATGTGATCACTCATAATTTTTTCAGCCCTAGGAGTTCTGTGAATTCATAATTGTAGAAGAAGTTTTGAATTTATTTAACTTCCTAGAATAAATTTCTAAGTGAGCCTAACATGCTTGAAAATCCTGGATTGACTGATGGAACGGCAGGGTTTCTTTTATTGTAGAAGAGTTTTTAATCACACTGATTATAACTGGATAACTTAGCAATTTTTATTAAAACCATAAATAGTTATTATCTGATTTGACTGTAGTTAGCAAAGGTGAATTTTTCGTATGACAACTGTATATTTTATTAGAAAATCTCTACAGCACATTTGAAGTTAAAAGAAAATTCCTACAACATTCATTAGTCCTAAGAACAATTTTTGAATTAAAAGATTTCCCCTCAAAATGTTGTAAATCTGTGCCACATTAATATAGTCTTCCCAGGACTAATTTAAACATTTGTGACTAATTCACTTTTTTTTTTTTTTTAAATTCTGCACACGGGCCTCTCACTGCTGTGGCCTCTCCCGTTGCGGAGCACAGGCTCCGGATGCACAGTCCCAGCAGCCACGGCTCACGGGCCCAGCCGCTCCGCGGCATGTGGGATCCTCCCGGACCGGGGCACAAACCCGTGTCCCCTGCATCAGCAGGTGGACTCTCAACCACTGCGCCACCAGGGAAGCCCTGACTAATTCACTTTTGATCTAGCCATCTGCTGAAAGCTCAGAGGCTATAGTAACCAGAAGGAAGATTTATATTTTAAGATTATGAGTCCATAATTTCTGAACAGAGAAAACTGACAAAAATTAAACCTCTTCGTATATTATCATTCAATTCTTAAATGCTTTATTATAAAAAATCAGAGAAGAATGATCTCAGTTAACTGTCTACTCAATAATTTTTAACAACATTTAGTGTCAGATGTAGGCTCTTCGGTATGAGAGAAACCAATCTGCTGCATCACCATGATGAGCTTGTGGAATTTCCAGAAATCTAATGTAAACTACATCTTTTTATGGGTTACTGTATACCCCCCAAATTTTGTTAAAACGTCAAGTAGAAACACTGGCATTTTCTTTTTAGCCTCATCAATATTATGTTTGACCTTGTCTGGGAAAGAAAGAATAAGAAACAGTTTGAGGACAGAAAATGCGATTGAAACATGAACAATCTTTCTTCAGTGTCAAAGGTGGAAAAGGTAATAGTAAAAATGAACTATAAATGGTTAGCTTAGAAGGTGCAAGGAAATGTCCACGGTTTTCAATAAAGTTGTAGACTTTTATCATCTCCAAACACAATTTGGACAAAACCACAGCTCTCCCTTTATTCTTAGGATATTTTGATGTCACACCTTAAATCATTTCAATTCTCTCCCTTTCTCTTTCCTTCAATCAGCCAATTACTTTGTACCCAGCACTTCACTAAGGAATGTGGGAGTTACCTGGAAAGTACACTTAGATGGTTCTTCCTCTCAAAAAGTTGTCTTTAGTACACATTTAGTACACATCTGCCTCTGCTGCATCGGACAAAACCCTTTGAACATTTTCCATTTCCTCACCAACCACCTCCTCTCATCTGGCTAGTCCTCTTCTCTTCCCTTCATCCAACTACATTCTAGATCCTTTCTACACTACTTTATTGAAATGGTGCTAAGCTCACCAGCAATCAATCTCCTTTTAGACAAATCACACCGTATGCACTCTGTTCCTTCTCAAAATACATTCCCTTGACATTTTCCCTTTTGCCTATTCTTTCCATTTTATTTGCTGCCCTCTCCCTTTATTTTTTTTCTCTAATGTCTACTCTCTACTGGTTTAACAGTTGACTCTTAAACCTAATCCTCAATTATGACTTTACTGGAGACCAAAATCATGGGTTTTTTTCCCCTTGTTGTTCTTGTTATTACTTCGAAAAGAGAGCAATGTAGATGCTCTTTTATCAGCTAAATGTGTGTAAAACTGAGATAATGTGCAAAACTGATTTCCCTTCCTCATCTTTGTAGTTTTCACAAATGAATTTAATAAGTATTCTATGGACCACAAGGATGGTCATATATCTCCCACCACTTGGATGGCAAATTGGCGTGGAAAACTAGGTATCTCTTAGAGAGAGCATGGTACTGGTCTTCCAAGTGAATCATCACATTATTGCCCAATGAAGGCAAGAGGCATAGCATGACTAAACTCATGACCATGAAAAACCCTTATAAGGTCACTAAGAAGAAGTCAAAATCAAAGCTGTGTGCTGAAGAAATCTTAGCCAGGTCCCATCATAGTCATTCTTAAATTTAGAGCTAAATGAGAATCACACCAATTAGCTATTAAACTAACAAATTCCCAAGTCTAGCCTGCAACCATGTTGGAAGAGTCAAAAATAGCTTTTGTTCTTTTTAATTCATGCCAGCCTTTCTTCCCCACAGTGTTTTTTTGCTTTTTTTAAAAAAAGCAAGATGATTATTAATAATGGCTTTTAAGTATTTCTATGAGTGATACTGATTCTGATAGTTTGAAATTTATTTCTGAATATAGAGTGGAGATCCTATTTGGGGCCAATTATTTTCAAGTGCTCACACTATTTTTGATGATGTATGCTATATGACAGGTGACATATGTTGACATATGGGCACAGATTTCATAGGCATCAATTAAATACAATGCTCAGGATATGAGTTTTGCTTAGTTGAAATTCCACATTAACTGAAGTTATTCTGCAATATCTTGTGTACTATTAAGAACTATATGAAAAAAAAGAACTATATGAAAACTAATATTTGTCCCCTTTTTTGCCTTAGCAAACGTAGTTACTGTTAGTGATGCCTGAAGATCTTACAGAACTTTAGAGAGAGCATGAAAAGATTTGTGATTTATGTTGCAGAAAGAAATGAGAGATTGGTCTGAATGTGTATTTACTGATCCTTTACTTATTTCTGTGACTTAATCTGTAATTTTCTCTGCATGCTTGAGACAATTTCAGGTTAATCAATACTTTTCTTTACACAAAATTTTATATATATATTTATATATATACACAAACACAAATACATATATACATACGTACACACATATAAATGTGTATATATATTCTTATTATGTTGCTACATGATCATAGTTTCTATAAGAATCACAAATTCTCATTAAAAATTAATCAATTACTCTGTCAGTTATCCCATGTGATTTTTAAATTTATTTTATAAAACACAAGTCCTCCCAAATTTGAATACTTGAACTCACATATATTTTTGTGTTTGTGTTCACACAATCATGAGAATTCCGTTATGAAAGATTGGTGGAATCTGAGAGGTATGCAGATCAGTGTTCAATTAGAGTTGTTTTTGTTTGTTTGTTTCTCTTCTTAATTTCTTATCCAAGGCTTTAAGAGATTTTGCATCCCCTCCCCTTTTTGTAGAATTACTCACAGAACATTTCTCATACTGTAGTTAAGGGGATGATTTGGGGATAAATTTTTGTGTAGGTAGCACTAAGAGAACTCACAAGTGAGAGTTGAGGGATAAGAAGTGAGAAAAAATTAAATTTGTAGCTTGACTGACTAGAAGAGTGCTGTTGAATAAGATGGGAAACATAGGGAGGTGCAAGTTTTTTTGGTAAAATTTTATTTCCAAATTTCTAAAAGGAACTAGAAAACATTAAAAAAGATTACTGACAAATTTGTATCATATTCCTTGAAAATACTTACAAATTAAACAAAAGCGATGACCTTTCAATATTCCATGTTCTCAAGCTATTCAACTCTCTCTTTCTCCCTTTCTCTCTCCCTTTCTCTCTCTCCCCACCCACAAACATACACAACTAAATTTTTCTCATTGACAGCCCACTACTTGCAAACTTAACATCACAATCTTGACTCTCATAATAGCTTGTGATCCCCAAAAAGAATACAGTTACATGTTTGGTATGAGAAGAGAGTAAAATCAAAATCCAAAAAAAGAAGATATAGAGAAGGCAACATGAAAAACAGAGAGGTTTACCTACTCTATTCCCAGTTAAGAATTGCTATGCAGAAAAACCAAGGGGTCTCTATGTTAATCATTAGAATTCACTCTGGGTATTTCTTCAATATCAATGTAAAAATTCACAGTGACACGTTTTACTCCGTGTAAAGATATTATTTCCACAAGGAGCACAGCAGAGATCCTCAGCAAATTTGCATCCAGTCTACTCTTGGCCAACATTTTAGCACACTGAATATAGTGAGGGCTAAGTGGTGAATAATCTCTTATGTAAATGTTTGGTGGGGTTTTGCATTGCAACCAATAACTCCTTCAAAAATAGCCTACAGAAATCAAAGGTACTCACTCTGAAATTCTTTGATGTTTGTAGAGTGTTCATGTTTCCTTCCTAATTCCTCTGAAGATGCACTGTCAGTTCTTAATCAATAAATGAAACTAAATTTTGTTTTTCAATCATCGAGTGCAACTGACCTTTTGTTTGCAATTTTCAACATTATCCCATGTGCTCTGACTGCAGCATATTATCTGTTGGATACTAACTAGTTGGTTCATAGGGTTGTTGCTATATTTAATTAGGTAAACTTAATCAACTCATTTATTTTGGTATAAACCTGTGGCTACCCTCTGGATAATATTGTTGGTTCATGCAAAAGTATAAAGAAAGCTATCTATGAAAAAGCAGATTGCTTCACTGGAAAAAAAAGTTAGAAATGTTGTACAAAATATGTTCACTTTATAAAAATGCTTAAAACTTGTTTTAGTTTTTCATTGCTCTATAAGATGAAACCTTTTTACTTTATACATGCTACTTAATTATTAGATCACAAACTTTCCCCCAATAGTTTGCAAATTAAGAAGCATATATTCTTAATTTCTTTTTCAAAACACTGCTTTGTACTCCAGCAGGGGGAGATTTAGTAGAAGCCCCATATAAAGAAAGTATATACAAGAAATTTTAGAAAAATTATGATGGTTGTATATTGGTAAATAAATGAAAAATCTATTCTCCTTGCCATTTTTTATCACTTATATAATATGCTTGCTTGTTTGCTAAATTTAGTATTGATTATTTCTTATCACTTAATAAATATATTTATTTTTATTTAATCAAAGGTTATTAAAGTTATTTAAACTTTTAACTAATTCTCTTTTTCTTTTTTCTCTCCCCAGAAAGGATGGCATAATGAATCCAGTCTGTTAAATTTCCTCTTCTCAATTTTAAACTTTGGTTGCTTAAGACTGAAGCAATTATGGTGAACCTGAGGAAGGCAGTGCACTCGTTCCTGTAAGGATGTTATTACCTATTATTTTTTTAAAATAACTTTTCATAGTAGTTTGCTCAAAAATGTTAAAAAGGTTTTTATATGATTATTCAGCTATATTTGCCTCAATCTGTATAAATGACTTGCATTCCAATAGACTAATATTACTGGTGTTTTCTATTCAAAAACAATAAATGGGAAAAAAACCAATAACTTGAACTCCAATTAAACACAACCACTCATATGTTCAAACAAGTAATATCATTCAAAAATAATTCTGATACTTGTGGTTCCTTTCTGTATGGTTAAAATGTAGAAATAAGAAAGGTTCTTTCCTCTTCCTTCCTGCATGAACTAAACAGCCAAGAGAATAAATGTCTTTACAAGTCTCTGGTTCTATGAAAAATAGTTAAGGTTGCAAAAGAATGAGCGAGAGGTCAGGGAATAGGGGCTGGAGGATGTAGCTGGACAGGATGTAGCCTTGAAACAATGAACCAGTAGTTAAAGTCAATAGAACATAACATAAAAGTGATAAGGAAAGCGTTGAATTCAAGCACTAAGCAATTCAAAACATGATCTAATCCAGGTATATCTTCTTTTTAACTTAGTAAAAGGTTGGGTTGCTTTCTTCTAAACCTACTCTTTGAGGAATGGGGTCATGGAAAACAAGATCCAGGGCTCTGTAAACTCTGATCAGTACAACTGAGAAGCCTTGAATCACCTTGCTCCTGCACAATCTCCTCTGTGATTTCTATAAAAGTGCTCACTGAGGAAACAGTTTACAGAGCAGTGTAGATAAAAAGTACATCAGCACTGGATCCTCTGCAATATGCACCATTATAGCCCATCTTGGATGTCATTGTATATTGTAGTGATGATAGTCTCAAGGATACGTGGTTCCAAGAAAACTAGAGCAGAGAGGAAAAGGAAAGGGTGAAGGACAGTGATAAAGAAGGGAAAAAAAGAGCCAGGTCTGGGAAAATGAAAGGACAACTTAGTATATAGGCCTTGATCCATATACCAAATGCAGGGCTACCTTAAAGAGTACCAAATTATTCTATGGAATTAAAGAATTCACATAGAAGTTTTTCCATTACATTAAGAGAAACAAGGGATCATTCATCTCTTCTAATAATGCCCGTTGTCATATGCCATGCAAAAACTCAGTAGATTTAAAATGTACTCAGACTTTTAAATCAAATTATAATTTTGTTTATCGACTAAAAATGTCAGATATTTTCATTCAAAACTTAGTAGCAATTAATAAGTTATTTCAATTGTTCAGATAGAAATTGTGATTTTTGTGCACGTATTTTATGAGACTTCTGTGGCCTTAATAGCAATCAGCATAAGCTTTAGAAACAAGACCTAGATTACTCCTCTTCTGTAAAAGGACTGTATGTTTTTCACTGAACATGTAAATGTTACAAATTAGGTTTAATTAGAATACAGCCAATTCTTGATTATAATACTGTAGAAAATAGGACTGACTGCAGTAAAAATCATACTAATTTGCTCATAAGTAGTGCTCAATAGGAATTTATTAAATTGAATTGAATTGAAACCAGGAAACTGAAGTAAAAACTCTGTCAGGATTTTTCCCAACACCATTACTTTATTTAATAATTCACAAAAGATATATTTAGATTCTACAAGCTTCCTCAATAATTCAGTATTTGTTTCATGGACTCTTTAATAAAAAGTAAAAATATATTTGACCAGCAGAGGTAGGCAAGATGAATGTTTTAAGTGGTTTTCTACCCCAAAGTTCTAAGATACTCAAATCATAAAATTCATAATTGGACATAGTTTTTCGTGTACTTTTGTTATATACAATTTTATTTTGTATTCTTCTACTATTTTTACAGAAATGTGAAAGGATTTAGATGTTTTCACAATTTACTGAGAAAATTTGAAGTTGCATTGCATATCCTGTTAGGACCATATTATCTAGGCTTAAGAATAAATATATTTGTAATTCTGCAACTGAAAATTGAAGATGCAGCATATCACTGTGAGCATAAAGTCTTGTGGGACTACTTGAAATGATCATCAACTAATTTAAACCAGAATTTTTTTTTAATTTCAGAAGAACATGTTTTTCAACAGCTAGGCCAGAAAAGACCTTGGATTTAAAATTACTATCTGAGCCAGTTCTGCATAAATAAGTACCTACTTAAAGTAAAACCAGGACTTAAATTCTTGACAAATTTTGAAGTACATTTAGGGTATAGCTACCACAAAATACTTCTGTTTAACTTTGAAGGCAGAAAGAAGGTAAGCTCCAACATTTACTGAGGGCCTATTATGACAAAAGTATTATTTTGAGACTTTACATTTATCATTTAATTTTCACAACAATAATGTGATCATCCTCATTGTAAAGATGAGGAAATTGATCTTCTGAGAGGTTAAGTGACTGGTCAAAAAAAATCATTTAGGTCAAGTAGCCAGGACATTAGCCACATGCCAAATACAACAAATACAGTGACAGAGTAATCAAAGCTGAAAGCAAATACCTTGCTTCTATTTATTTGGTTCTTTATTTCAATAATTTCTATTCACTTTAATCACAAATTAATTATGATACAGATTTTTTGAATCACATATTATTTTAGCTTATTTTTTATGTCTCAGGAAAAAAGAATACATCCAGCATTGGAAAGAATTTAATGATTACTTCTCATGATTTGAAGAAAATTACTATGTATGTCTCCCACCGACATGATGCTTAGGATATCAGGCAGCTTTGACTAATGAGGAAGTAGTTTTAAGCTAAATGTCCGAAGTACTTGTAGAATGAGAAAGTCAAAATATTTTCATGATTTCTTCATTACGTTAAAATACATAAAGTATATTAACAAGGTATTAAGAGAAATAATTTTTAAATGTGGTAGAAAATTATTATAATATTTTACTTAAGTTTAAATAAGGCCAATAATTTTTCAGGTTCAGTGTTCCAGGTCTGGTTCAGAAAGTATGGTGTGTGTGTGTGTGTGTGTGTGTGTGTGTGTGTGTGTATACTATTATAGATACAATTATGATAATCATAATCATCTAGTGTTACTACTGCAAGTTTCTCTGATGATTGATAATAAGTGATAGTCAATCTAACCACACATATATTTTCCCTGTAGAAATAATATTTTTAGCTCAAAGAACAAGTGAATGAGATAATGAAATCAAAACTTTTACATGGAGAACTCATAGACTCTGGATTTTGTAATGTCATGTGTTCCATCCCCCATGCAATTTTCTTGCATAGAGAATTGGTTAGCACATATTGTACCAGTAGAGGAAATTTTCTTCTCTATAAATAATATCAGGGTTTAACAACTAGTACATCTAGTATAGTTGTTGCTTAGTATTCATTAAATAACTATTACTGAACATAGAATACACATAAGACAGTCATTCACAGATAATTCTTGCTTTTAAGCAGGAAATATTGAATATACTTATCTTTCTTGTTTATCTTATTAAGGAAAATAAATATTAGTTTCATGAGACAATTTAGGGACTTACATTAATGTATGAAACCTGAATAAATCTCATATCACCATCAGGGGAAATTAATTTGGAATGTACAAAACATAACCACGTCTGTCTCTTTTGCATTAGTCTGCCACTTGGCCTGAAATTCCTACCAGTAAAAATCTACATAAGTACCATCATGAGAGGTGTACATTTTAAATGACTTAAGAGATTTCTTTTCCAGCATAGGAAAACAGCAAACCCACAAGAGTTAATTATCACCACAAATCATTTTCTAACCTAGAACAACACCAGAAAACATAGGACAGAAATGGGGAGAGTGTCAGGTAGAAGGAAAATTTACAGGACAGATATTAAGAAATTATGGGCCAGCATAAAGTCACTTAGCAAGTCAAACAATACTGTGGTTTCAGATTGAGTGTAGAGAGTAAAAGTCTAAAACACAGGCTTTGAATTCAACGGGACTTGAGTACGGACCCTGCCCCTGCTACTTACTGCCTATATTTCCTTGAGAAAGTTACTTAACTTCTCTGAACCTCAGTCTCTCCTTATACATAATAGATATAAATCAGTACTGACTTCATGAGGATGCTATATGAGATCAAATGAGATTATACACATATATTTCAGTAAACTAAGTGCCTGACTCATATTAAGCATTCAATAAAAGTATTTGGGGGAGAGAAAGAAGGATACTGAGGTTTAATTGAGAGTAGGAATGATGATGATGATAATAATGATTGTTAAAGGAAAAGCAGTTGATTTATATAAGTAATTTATTAGGTACAAGCAATATAATATATACCTGATTATTTTTTTCTTAATTTTCAGTGTGCACCTGATTGGCCTATTGGTTTGGCAATGTGATATTTCTGTGAGCCCAGTAGCAGCCATAGTAACTGACATTTTCAATACCTCCGATGGTGGACGCTTCAAATTCCCAGACGGGGTACAAAACTGGCCAGCACTTTCAATCGTCATAATAATAATCTTGACAATAGGTGGCAACATTCTCGTTATCATGGCAGTAAGCTTGGAAAAGAAACTGCACAATGCCACCAATTATTTCTTAATGTCCCTAGCCATTGCTGATATGCTAGTGGGACTACTTGTCATGCCACTGTCTCTGCTTGCAATCCTTTATGGTAAGTACAAATTTATTAGTATTTTGATCTCAGATCATGTCATAAATCTGTGGCAGGTATCGTAAAAAATCAGAAAGTTAATTATTCTACTTGTATCATTTGGAAAATAAACAGAAAAGAAAATTGTGTGACAGAAGAAATTGGATGTGTGTATATTTATTAAATAAATCAGTAGCAGACTCTTGAAAAAGCAAAACAAATGTTTTATAATATATTAAAATCATATATAGATACTCTATTGCTCAGTGTCATTTGTAAACAATGACAATTGCCTTCCAATATACAGATTGTGACAGTGAAAGAAACATGTGCCTACCCCTAGGTTCTGGGCAGTACACATACCTAGTACCAGCTTTTATACAAAGAAGATGAAAGAAGTTCATCATCTTCATTTTTTTTAGCATCTTTATTGGAGTATAATTGATTTACAATGGTGTGTTAGTTTCTGCTGTATAACAAAGTGAATCAGATATATGTATAATGTATCCCCATATCCCCTCCCTCTTGTGTCTCCCTCCCACTCTCCCTATCTCACCCCTCTAGGTGGTCAAAAAGCACTGAGCTGATCTTCCTGTGCTATGCAGCTGCTTCCCACTAGCTTTCTATTTTACATGTGGTAGATATATACATGTAAAATAGATAGTTATCTATTTTACATGTATACATGTCAATACTACTCTCACTTCGCCCCAGCTTACCCTTCTCCCTCACTGTGTCCTCAAGTCCATTCACTACATCTGTGTCTTTATTCCTGTCCTGCCCCTAGGTTCATCAGAACTTTTTGTTTTTTTAGGTTCCATATATATGTGTTAGGATACGGTATTTGTTTTTCTCTTTCTGACTTACTTCACTCTGTATGACAGACTCTAGGTCCATTCAACTCACTACAAATAACTCAATTTTGTTCCTTTTTATGGCTGAGTAATATTCCATTGTATATATGTGTCACATCTTCTTTATCCATTCATCTGTTGATGGATACTTAGGTTACTTCCATGTCCTGGCTATTGTAAATAGAACTGCATGAACATTGTGGTACATGACACTTTTTTGAATTATGGTTTTCTGAGGGTATACGCCCAGTAGTGGGATTGCTGGGTCATATGCTAGTTCTATTTTTAGATTTCTAAGGAACCCCCATACTGTTCTCCATAGTGGCTGTATCAATTTACATTCCCACCAACAGTGCAAGAATGTTCCCTTTTCTCCACACCCTCTCCAGCATTTATTGTTTCTAGATTTTTTGATGATGGCCATTCTGACTGGTATGAGGTGATACCTCATTGTAGTTTTGACTTACATTTCTCTAATGATTAGTAATGCTGAGTATCCTTGCATGTGTTTGTTGGTAATCTGTACATCTTCTTTGGAGAAATGCCTATTTAGGTCTTCTGCCCATTTTTGGATTGGGTTGTTTTTTGATATTGAGCTGCATGAGCTGACTGTATATTTTGGAGATTAATCCTTTGTCAGTTGCTTCACCTGCAAATATTTTCTCCCATTCTGACAGTTGCCTTTTCATCTTGTTTATGGTTTCCTTTGCTGTGCAAAAGCTTTTAGGTTTCCTTAGGTCCCATTAGTATATTTTTGTTTATATTTCCATTTCTCAATGGATCTTGCTGTGATTTACGTCATAGAGTGTTCTGCCTAATGTTTTCCTCTAAGAGTTTTATAGTGTCTGTCCTTACATTTAGGTCTTTAATCCATTTTGAGTTTATTTTTGTATACGGTCTTAGTAAGTGTTCTAATATCATTCTTTAACATGTAGCTGTCCAGTTTTCCCAGTGCCACTTATTGAAGACACTGTCTTTTCTCCATTGTATATTCTTGCCTCCTTTAACAAAGATAAGGTGGCCATATGTGCGTGGGTTTATCTCTGGGAGGTCTATCCTGTTCCATTGATCTATATTTCTGTTTTTGTGCCAGTACCATACTGTCTTGATTACTGTAGCTTTGTAGTATAGTCTGAAGTGTGGGAGCCTGATTCCTCCAGCTCCGTTTTTCTTTCCCAAGATTGCTTTGCCTATTAGGGGTCTTTTGTGTTTCCATACAAATTGTAAAATTTTTGTTCCAGTTCTGTGAAAAATGCCATTGGTAATTTGATAGGGATTGCACTGAATCTGTAGATTGCTTTGGGTAGTATGGTCATTTTCACAATGTTGATTCTTCCAATCCAAGAACATGGTATATCTCTCCACTTGTTTGTATCATCTTTGATTTTTTCATCAGTGTCTTATACTTTTCTGCATACAGGTCTTTTGCCACCTTAGGTAGGTTTATTCCTAGGTATTTTATTCTTTTTGTTGCAAGAGTAAATGTGAGTGTTTCCCTCATTTTCTCTTTCAGATTTTTCATCATTAGTGTATAGGAAGGCAACAGATTTCTGTGCATTAATTTTGTATCCTGCTACTTTACCAAATTCATTGATTAGCTCTAGTAGTTTTCTGGTAGCATCTTAGGATTCTCTATGTATAGTATCATATAAACTGCAAACAGTGACAGTTTTACTTCTTTTCCAACTTGGATTCCTTTTATTTCTTTTTCTTCTCTGAGTGTTGTGGCTAAAACTTCCAAAACTATGATGAATAATAGCAGTGAGAGCAGGCAACCTTGTCTTGTTCCTGATCTTAGAGGAAATGGTTTCAGTTTTTCACCTTTGAGAACAATGTTGGCTGTGGGTTTGTCATATATGGGCTTTATTATGTTAAGGTAAGTTCCCTCTATGTCTACTTTCTGGAGAGTTTTTATCATAAATGGGTGTTGAATTTTGTCAAAAACTTTTTCTGCATCTACCGAGATTATCATATGGTTTTTATCCTTCAATTTGTTAATACGGTGTATCACATTGATTGAATTGTGTATAATGAAGAATCCTTGCATTCCTGGATAAACTCCACTTGATCATGGTGTATGATCCTTTTAATGTGCTGTTGGATTCTTTTTGCTAGTATTTTGTTGAGGATTTTTGCATCTATGTACATCAGTGATGTTGACCTGTAGCTTTCATTTTTTATGGCATCTTTGTCTGGTTTTGGTATCAGGGTGATGGTGGCCTCATAGAATGAGTTTGGGAGTGTTCCTTCCTCCGCAACTTTTTGGAAGAGTCTGAGAAGTAGGTGTTCGCTCTTCTCTAAATGCTTGATAGAATTCTCCTGTGAAGCCATCTGGTCCTGGGCTTTTGTTTGTTGGAAGATTTTTAATCACAGTCTCAATTTCAGTGCTTGTGATTGGTCTGTTTATATTTTCTGTTTCTTCCTGGTTCAGTCTCAGAATGTTGTGTTTTTCTAAGAATTTTTCCATTTCCTCCAGGTTGTGCATTTTTTTGGCATATAATTGCTTGTAGCAATCTCTCATGATCCTTTATATTTCTGCAGTGTCAGTTGTTACTTCTCCTTTTTCAGTTCTAATTCTGTTGATTTGAGTCTTCTCCCATTTTTTCTTGATGAGTCTGGTTGTTTATCAGTTTTGTTTATCTTCTCAAAGAACAAGCTTTTGGTTTTATTGATCTTTGCTATTGTTTCCTTCATTTCTTTTACATTTATTTCTGATCTGATCTTTATGATTTCTTTCCTTCTGCTAACTTTGGAGTTTTTTGTTCTTCTTTCTCTAATTGCTTTAGGTGTAAGGTTAGGTTGTTTCTTTGAGATGTTTCTTGTTTCTTGAGGTAGGATTGTATTGCTATAAACATCCCTCTTAGAACTGCTTTTGCTGCATCTCATAGGTTTTGGGTCACCGTGTTTTCATTGTCATTTGTTTCTAGGTATTTTTTGATTTCTTCTTTGATTTCTTCAGTGATCTCTTGGTTATTTAGTAGCATACTGTTTAGACTCCACGTGTTTGTATTTTTTACAGTTTTTTTTCCTGTAATTGATATCTAGTCTCATAGCATTGTGGTTGGAAAAGATGCTTGATATGATTTCAATTTTCTTAAATTTACCAAGGCTTGATTTGTGACCCAAGATATAATCTTTCCTGGAGAATGTTCCATAAGCACTTGAGAAGAAAGTATATTCTGTTGTTTTTGGATGGAATGTCCTATAAATATCAATTAAGTCTATCTTGTTTAATGTGTCATTTAAAGCTTGTGCTTCCTTATTTATTTTCATTTTGGATAATCTGTCCATTGATGAAAGTGGGGTGTTAAAGTCCCCTACTATTATTGTGTTACTGTTGATTTCCCATTTTATGGCTTTTAGCATTGCCTTATGAATTGAGGTACTCCTATGTTGGGTGCATAAATATTTACAATTCTATATCTTCTTGGATTGATCCCTTGATCATTATGTAGTGTCCTTCTTTGTCTCTTGTAATAGTCTTTATTTTAAAGTCTATTTTGTCTGATATAAGAATTGCTACTCCAGTCTTCTTTTGATTTCCATTTGCATGGAATATCTTTTTCCATCCCCTCACTTTCAGTCTGTATGTGTACCCAAGTCTGAAGTGAGTCCCTTGTAGACAGCTTATATACGAGTCTTGTTTTGTATCCATTCAGCCAGTCTATATCGTTTGGTTGGAGCATTTAAACCATTTACATTTAAGGTAATTATTGATATGTATGTTCCTATTACCATTTTCTTAATTGTTTTGGGTTTGTTTTTGTAGGTCTTTTCCTTCTCTTGTGTTTCCTGCCTAGAGAAATTCCTTTAGCATTTGTTGTAAAGCCAATTTGGTGGTGCTGAATTCTCTTAACTTTTGCTTGTCTTTAATGATTTTAATTTCTCCATCAAATCTGAACAAGATCCTTGGTGGGTAGAGTAATCTTGGTTGTAGGTTTTTCCCTTTTGTCACTTTAACTATGGCCTGCCACTCCTTTCTGGCTTGCAGAGTTTCTGCTGAAAGTTCAGCTGTTAACCTTATGGGAATTCTCCTGTATATTATTTGTTGTTTTTCCCTTGCTGCTTTGAAAATTTTTTCTTTGTACTTAATTTTTGATAGTTTGATTAATATGTATCTTGGCATGTTTCTCCTTGGATTTATCCTGTATGGGATTCTCTGTGCTTCCTGGACGTGATTGACTGTTTCCTTTCCCATGTCAGGGAAGTTTTCAACTATAATCTCTTCAAATATTTTCTCAGTCCCTTTTTTTCTCTTTTCTTCTGGAACCCCTATGATTTGAATGTTGATGCCTTTAATATTGTCCCAGAAGTCTCTGAGACTATCCTCAATTCTTTTCATTCTTTTTTCTTTATTCTGCTCTGCAGTAGTTATTTCCACTTTTTTATCTTCCAGGTCACTTATCCGTTCTTCTACCTCATTTATTCTGCTATTGATTCCTTCTAGAGAATTTTTAATTTCATTTACTGTGTTGTTCATCATTGTTTCGTCTTTAGTTCTTCTAGGTCCTTGTTAAACGTTGCTTGTATTTTCTCCATTCTATTTCCAAGACTTTGGATCATCTTTACTATCATTACTCTGAATTCTTTTTCAGGTAGACTGCCTATTTCCTCTTCATTTGTTTGGTCTATTGGGTTTTTACCTTGCTCCTTCATGCTGCATATTTCTCTGTCTTCTCATTTTGTTTAAAATACTGTGTTTGGGGTCTCTTTTTTGCAGGCTCCAGGTTCATAGTTCCCACTGTTTTTGTTGTCTGCCCCCAGTGGGTGAGGTTGTTTCAGTGGCTTGTGTAGGCTTCCTGGTGGAGGGGACTGGTGCCTGTGTTCTGGTGGGTGGGGCTGGATCTTGTCTTTCTGGTGGTCAGGGCTGCATCTGGCAGTGTGTTTTGGGGTGTCTTTGAACTTAGTATGATTTTAGGCAGCCTCTTTGCTAATGGGTGTGGTTGTGTTCCTGTCTTGCTAGTTTTTTGGCATGGCGCATAAAGCACTGGAGCTTGCTGGCCCTTGGGGTGAGCTGGGTCTTAGTGTTGAGATGGAGACCTCTGGGAGAACTCTCGCCAACTGATATTATGTGGGGCTGGGACGTCTCTGGTGGTCCAATGCCCTGAACTCGTCTGTCCCCCCTCAGAGGCTCAGGCCTGACACCAGGCCAGACCACCAAGACCCTGTCAGACACACAGCTCAGAAGAAAAGGGAGAAAAAAAGAAAAAAATAATAATAAATAAATAAATAAATAATTATTAAAATAAAATAATAATTTAAAAAAAGAGAGCAACCTAACCACTAAGCAAATCCACCAATGATAACAAGCACTCAGAACTATACTACGATAAACATAAGAAATCAGAAACAAATCAGTCACAGCCAGCAAACCCCAAGTCTACAATTGCTCCCAAAGTCCACCGCCTCGATTTTGGGATGATTCATTGTCCATTCAGGTATTCCACAGATGCAGGGTACATCAAGTTGATTGTGGAGATTTAATCCACTGCTCCTGAGGTTGTACAGAGAAATTTTCCTTTCTCTTCTTTGTTCGCACAGCTCCTGGGGTTTAGCTTTGGTTTTGGCTCCACCTCTGCATGTAGGTCGCCCTCAGCATCTGTTCTGGCCCAGACAGGACGGGGTTAAAGCAGCAGCCTATTAGGGGGCTCTGGCTCACTCATGCTGGGGGGGTGGGAGGGGTACAGTAGTTATAATTGGAATGTTGGGCAAGCCTGTGGCAGCAGAGGCTGACATGATGTTGCAACAGCCTGAGGCATACCGTGTGTTCTCCCAGGGAAGTTCTCCTTGGATCAGAGGACCCTGGCAGTGGTGGGCTGCACAGGCTCCCAGGGGGCTATGGATAGTGACCTGTGTTTGTACACAGGATTCTTGTTCACTGCAGCAGCAGCATTAACGTTTCATGCTGGTCTCTGGGGTCCAAGCTGATACCCACGGCTTGCACCTGTCTCTGGAGCTCATTTAGGTGGTGCTCTGCCTTCTGTGGGCAGAAAGGGAAAGAATCCCCTCTCCTCGCACATCCTGAAACAATGAATGGTCTTTTGCCTCTTAGGCAGGTCCAGACTTTTTCCCGGACTCCCTCCCGGCTAGCTGTGGTGCACTAGCCCCCTTCAGGCTGTCTTCATGCAGCAAACCCCCGTCCTCTCCCTGGGATCTGACCTCCGAAACCTGAGCCTCAGCTCCCAGCCCCCACCCGCCCCAGCGGGTGAGCAGACAAGCCTCTCAGTCTGGTGTATGTTGGTCAGCACCGATCCTCTGTGCAGGAATCTCTCCACTTTGCCCTCTGCACCCCTGTTGCTGTGCTCTCCTCCATGGCTCCAAAGCTTCCCCCTGCCCACCCCCTGTGTCTCCCAGTGAAGGGGCTTCCTAGTGTGTGGAAGCTTTTCCTCCTTCACAGCTCCCTGCCAGAGGTGCAGGTCCCATCCCTATTCTTTTGTCTCTGTTTTTTCTTTTTTCTTTTGCCCTACCCAGGTACACGGGGAGTTTCTTGCCTTTTGGGAAGTCTGAGGTCTTCTGCCAGCGTTCAGTAGGTGTTCTGTAGGACATGTTCCACATGTAGATGTATTTTTGATGTATCTGTGGGGAGGAAGGTGATCTCCTCGTCTTACTCCTCTGCCATCTTGAAGGTCCCCAAGGCTCATCATCTTTAAAAACATATTTTAAGTAATCTTCTTAAATATTGACAAACTAAGTGCTTGGCACATAATAAGCACTCAATAACAGCTATTCTTCTTCCTAGAGTCTATAATTCATGTTTTTAAAAGGAGACAGTGATAAAAATTAATTACTAATTATATAAGTTCAAGGTCATATTATCACAATAAAAATTCAAGCATTGAAAGTTTTGATATATGACTTTAGAGAGCTTTTAATTTTTCTTTTGGTTTTCTGCCATATCTTTGCCATATTCGTTTTAACCTAACTTTTGTTTCTAGCTAATATTTATTAAGAACAATCAAAACCACTTATACTACACTGCAAAGTTTCTTTCCTAGGGAGTTGGAGAACCCAGTTTGAATTTCATTGCCGATATGCTCATCTCACAAGGCAGTGAAATAGATTCCCTTTTCCCTGGAGTGTATAATGGAATTAGACTGGAAGGACTAATACTGAAAGTGTATCTAGTTCTCAAGTCCTAAAGGAAGATTACTGCATCTAGAAAATAATCTCTCATGGAACTTACAAATTAATTATCCTGTTCTAAATACACAGTGGTAATAAATTGTCTCAATAGGCATTTTATAGTGTTCTCAGGAAATATGCTTTCCTTATATTTACTGAGTTTGAATGATGCATTAATTTCAAAGTATAAGTATTTTACCTTCACTGTGAGCATTTTACCACACTATAGCTCCAAATTATGTAAGAAAAGGTCACTGGAATGAATGTGCTTTAGAAGGTATACTTTGTCTTGTGGTGTCTATTTCATTTTGCCAGTTTCTCCCTTAAAAATATATGAGTGGTCAAAAAATGGCATCAGCCTAAATCCAAATGTCCTAACACATCCATCACCACACCCCCAAGCAATAAAGAACAACAAAAACAAATAAAACTACACAATACCACCACCTAATTTGGAGAACATTCAAATTCCAAATTATCTGTAAGCAGAAAATAAATAAGAGATCACAATGAGCTCTCTATTAGGCTCCCGCCATGTGCTGTTGTGAAGAGGAAGGGCAGTCCAGTAAACACTAGATGAAAGAGAGAGGAGGAAAGCTAGTAGGAAGCCTAAGATTGATCTAAAATCATCATAAGAAAGAAAGTCTACCCCAAGTATGAAAATTCTGAGAAACTTCTCTGGAAGCTCATCCTTTAGAGAATTGACTTAGAAGTGTACATAGGACTCAAGAAAGCAATGTTGGAGAGGAACTCTTTGGAGGTAGAAAAGGGTTAAAAGGGAGAGGTGACTTTTGAAAAAAAATGCACAGTGAAGGTAAAAAGAAACAAGAGGGGAAATTTCATCAACTTACAAGACAAAAAAATGTCAACATGTAAGAACCCATCAACCCTCCCCCCACTGCCCTCCACTGTACCCCAAAAGTCCTCCAATAAAGAAATCATACTTTGTTACATGAAGAGAAAAGGGTGCTCCAGAGCTTGGAATCTTGGAAACTACCCACAAACCACTAGCCATGAAAACCACCCACAAACTGCTAGCCATGTTCATACAAATTCAAAGATGCAACCAACTTTCATCTATACCAAGCTACTATAAAAAGAAAGCAGAACATGAGAATAAAAAAAGCCATTTGATGAAAGTTCCCACAAATAAAGAATGATCAAAAAACAAAAAAGCTGTAGCAAAATACTTCAAGATAAACTAAATTCTCTCAAACATTTAAAGATATATCTATTAAAAAAAAAAACCTTGAAGTAGAAATCTAAAAACTAAGAAAAGAAATGGATAAAAAAATTGGTCAACATAAAGCAAAAGTTGATTGAACCCAGGAGAATAAAATAGGAGAAAAAGATAAAATCATATTGGAATGAACATTAAATTAAAAGTGCCTAAAGAAGAATAGATTAATATGAAAACTTAATAAGGGGCACTAAAGAAAAACACGGAAACAACAGAAAGAATGAAAATGAGATGAAGAAAGAAGTAAAAGAGGTCAAAAAGAAAGTGTTTGAGATGGAAGACCATCAAATAAAAGAGCCAATGTGTGTATAATGAGAATCCTTGAAAAGAAAAAAATATAATGGAACAGAATTAATATTTAGAACTATAATCCTGGAAGTTTTCCAGAAATAAAAGAGGGTCTCAATGTACATATTGATAGGGCCAACCCAGTACCAAAAATTTGACCTGGAACAGTCAACTCTGAGATATATCTGAGACATTAGGTGTTAAATAGAAAGAAAAATCTTCAGGAAAAAATAATTTACAAAAGCAAGAGAATTAGACTGGCTTCATAATTTTAAAAAATAACAAAACAAAGCAACACTGAAGCAATATTTTTATAAAAGTCAACCTCTTATATGATATTCTTTCAAAAGTAAATCTATGAAGACAGAAAACAGATCATTAGTTTCCAGGGTCTGAACATGCAATGCTGACTCCAAAGGGGCATTTACTTTGGTAGTATGGAACTGTTCTATATCTTGATGGTGGTAGTGGTTGTATATATATTTCTCAAATTTTAAAAACTATATATTCTAGTATGTAGTTTTAAAAGGGTGAATTTTACTGTATGTAAGTTATACCTGAAATTTAAAAAAGAAAAATACTCAAAGTTTCAAATCAAGATTTTGTATCCAGACAAGTTGGCCATCAAGCTGTAAAAAGTTTAATATTTTTTAAACCCAGAGAATTCTGAACCCATAAGCCCTTCTTAAGAAATTGAATAATGGATAAGATTCATCTAACAAAGGGATGATTGGGAACTTTTCCTCAAAAAGATGGATCATGAGTGTTTAATATATTTAATTTTAGAGCTAAGACAGAAATAAAGGTGGTATAAGGGCATAAGAATACTATCATATCTTATATGATATATATTATTTGTTATATAGTCTAACAACTTAGAAGCAATGCACCTAAAAATTGGGAAGAAAAGAGAAAGGGAAAGAGAAAGAAGAAAGTAGAATAATTTCAATGATTTTTCTATAAACAAAAGATGGGTGTTAATTTATATGACTCCAAAAAATGGCAAGCCAGAAAAACTAGATTTCATAAGAAAACAGAGGTCTAAGAGTATTAAACAGGATGTAAAGAAAACATGATATAAACATGATATAAGGTTAACCACTAGAACAAAAAGACAAACCTATCTAAAACCAAAAGAAATGCAATTAATAGAAGAGTAAAAAAAAAAGTCAAGTAGAGGAAGAAACACAAGAAAATAAAACAATACTCTCAACATTGTACCATGACACAATAACAGAGTTGAAAACAAACATACCAGTAATAGCAATACACTTGTATGAACCTAACTTACCATTAAAAATAAAAGATTTTCAAGTTGGCTTACAACAAATTACCCAACTATACTCTCTATATTTAGTGGAACTCATAATCCAGTGAATCACAATGGTTAAAATAAAGGGATGGGCAAAGGTATAGTAAGCAAATAGAAACACTAAGAAAACAGAAATTGTGATGTTGATATCTGACAAAGTAAATTTTAAATAAAAAATTAAAAAACCAGTAAGAGTAAAAAAAAATGATGCTTTTTTTCCCAAAAAGGATGTTAATTATGATTAAAAGCTGTAATTAACAAGTATATAGCAGTTAAGAATATCTATGCCCCCAATAACACAGCAATGCTCTTTTAAAAGCAAAAACTAAAGAACATGGAAGGATAAATTTATGGATACATTCTACTAATGGGAGACTTTAAATATCATACTCAGTACAAAAAAATTGGACATGTAGGTCTTATGGATGTATATTAAACTTTATACCCTTATCATAGAAAGTATATTTTCTTCACGAGTTCATGGAACACTCACAAAAATTAATTATCCATTAGGTCACAAAGAAAATGTTAGAAAAGTAAAACTATTATGAAAAATACTTTCTGATAAGAACACAATAACGCTTGAAAGTATTAACAACAAAAGTTTAAAGACCATCTGATCTTGACGTTATAACAAATTTTAAACAACTGTTGGTCAAAAGGACAAATGCAAACTGAAATTACAGACTACTTTAGAAATATGATAGAATACACACTACATATCAAAATCTATAGAAGATACTTAAGCAATGATCAAAGGAAAATTCATAGCCCTCATCACCTTTATAAGTAAAAATGAAGGTATACAAATGAATTAAATTCCTAGAAAGCAACCTTGAAAAAGAAGTGCAAAGTAACTCAAAAGAAAGCACAAAGAAACAAACTAAAGATAAAAGCAGAAATTAATTAGGTAGAGAATAGAAAAACAATATACCTAATTAATAAATCAAAATCCTGCTTTTTTAAAAAGCAACTTTTAAACAAAATAAAAGCACTAGCTAACTGAAACAAGGAAAAAGGAAGAAACAAAAATATTCAAAATAAGAAATAACAAGGAAAATAACCATTGAAGCAAAGTAAATTTTAAAAATTAGATTACTTTGTAGGTTTATATGCAAATCAATTGAGAACATAAAAAAAAAAACAGGTAGTTTCCCAGGGAAAATCAGGTTAGCAAAATTAACCTCGTTAGATATAGAAAGAAAGAGAACAATTTCAGTAGAAGAAATAAAGTTATCAAGGACCTACCACACAAAAAAAACATCAGATACAGATAGTTTCACTGGGGAATTCTTTAAAATGTTTGAAGACCATATAGTTGTAATAGTCCATAAATTGTTTAAGACCATTGAATAATTTTTTAAAAACCTTCCTAATTCTTATACAAAGCAAGCATAGGTTTAACACATAAACCAAATAAAGACAAAGCACAAAGAAGGAATATTATAGACTAACATCACTTATGACAAAAATTCTTTATAAACAATTGGCAAACAGAATCCAATGTCACATTAAAAAATATTATACGATGAACTGGGATTAATTCCAGTAACACTATGTTGGCCCAATATTAGGGAATCACTTAATAAAACATATTAATATACAATATCAACATTATTACTAATTAATATTTATTAATAGTTAAAGGTAAAAATATTATCAATATTGATACAATTATAATATTAACACAGCATTATATTTATAACATTAACATTAAAATATAATTTTTAAAGTATGTGATTTAACTCTAAAGACATTGAGTGAAAAAGGCTTTATCCTAAAACATTCTAGAAAAGCTAGAGTTAATGGAAATAAACATGATAAATAGAATCTTTCTGATTTCTTTGAATTGGTTAACAAATAGTAGAAGATAATCTTCTCATGTACCTAACATATATCCAAAATTTGCATACCTGGAGTTCATTCTCAAAATGAAACAATTTTCTTATTTGTGTAAAGGTGGTACCACATTCCTAGATAAATGATGTACTAGGCTCTAGGACATTGGTACTTAGTGTTCACCGAAACCAGATGCCACTATCTTGTAGCTCTTTATCTGACTTCTGCCTGCAGGTGAGTTTTGTTGTACCCTAACCAATGATTTTTTTTTTTTTTTTTTTTTGCGGTACACGGGCCTCTCACTGCTGTGGCCTCTCCCGTTGCGGAGCACAGGCTCCGGACGCGCAGGCTCAGCGGCCATGGCTCACGGGCCCAGCCGCTCCGCAGCATGTGGGATCTTCCCGGACCGGGGCACGAACCTGTGTCCCCTGCATCGGCAGGTGGATTCTCAACCACTGCGCCACTAGGGAAGCCCCTAACCAATGATTTTTGAACTTTGTAAATTGAATATCTTTTATTCAATTGTGTATGTGTTCCAACTTTGCTGTGTTTCTACTACTCCCCATTTTCTTACACCTCGCTGCCTTACTCACTGATTATAAACCTACCTTGTCCCTAAAAGCATTTAAGTTTGTGACAGGACTCACAGCTTGTGGGCACAAAAGAAACAACCTTGATATCAATACCCTAAATTCACTGGCTTGTTATCCCCATGTGCTAACAAAGTTACTCCAATCCTCTAGAAAGATACACACCTTCCCTCCAAATACTTCTAGAAGTCCCCAAGAGTTATCTCACATATGATCATGAATAAATCAATTTGCATCACTCACTGTTGCAACCGTTCTGGGCTTTCATCGAGCACGTATGTATCCACCGTCACCTGCCACCATTCACTATATCTGCTGATAATCCAACATCTCTCACTGATCATCCATCATCGCCCACTGGGCATCCATCATCATTTGCTGGGCATCTGCTGAGTACCGCCCTGTCTGTTGGGAATCCACAATCTCCCACCAGGCATTGTGGTCTCTGCTGATGCTCTGCCATTTCACCACCCGTGACTTCCATGAGAATGCTGCTTTACCTGTCTTGGGTACTGTCACCTGGTATAGCCAAACCTACAAACCCTCAAGATACCACATGGTGCTGCATTTGCTTCAGTATTAGTGTTCCCTGCAAAAATTAGGAATATGTAGCACACTTCGTTATCTAAACATGGAAAAAGCAATGCTTGTCCTTGCCCTCTTCACAAAATCCCTCTGTAAAACAACTCTTTTTTTTTTCTTTTTTACTTACTGTAGTTTCCTCAGGGCTTACATTCTATAGGACTGATCTAGAGTATATTTGCTGATGCCTTAATTTCTGTCCTCAAGCATCCACATAAAAACTTCTCCCTGAAAGGCTAAGCAGTGATCTTCTCAGTCTTGTAACCCAGCATTTATCCCTGTATCTGGTATTTTTTAATGGATAAATGAAGGTTTCTTTCCCTCTTGCAAATTAATTCATGAGGTTAGATACTTGGGATAGCCCAGCCCTACACATCTAGAACTGTGAATCTTTACTTTTTGGTTTAAATGTCTACTCCCAATATCCCCTGTCCCAATCCACATAGTCATTTCACTACAGGCTCTTTATCCTGGGGTGAAAATTTTCTTTACCAAGTAAATTTTAATTCCAAGTGTAAACGGGAAGAATGGCATTCAGTATATTTACAGAAAATTACAGTGACATATATTAAAGAACACAGTCCAGAGGTCCTGATTGTTGTTCTTACCTCTAGAGTCTGCTATCTCTAGTAATTCTTTGTACTTTCTTCTTTCCTCCTTAGAACAACTTTTGCAGATTATTTCTTTTATTCTCCAACAAATTCATAATGTAGTTTTAGTTAACATTCCAGTTCTACTTGCAAAAATCACTTCACTTACAGACAGATAGGCAGCACTAAGCTCACTAATAAGTAACACCTGAGTGCTGGCTCAGTGTTGGCCCCTATTCTAAGTGCTATACATTTACTATCCCCATTTAACAGGTAGGGAGATCAAAGCACCAAGAATTTAAGTACTACCAATGATCTATTGCCAAGTTGGGAAAAATCCCCCTATATTTTCTACATTAACAGGAAACTCTCTTCTATCTTCTCAAGTTGGGTTTGGGTTTCCTGGTAGAGTACCCATTGCTGATGTTCTGAAGATTCACTTCATTTTATCCTTTACTTCTATTTGGCTAATCCCAAACACAATTCCTGATATAGGTATTTTTTGAGTTTGGAAAATCTCATTGTTTTTCATGGAAACGTTCACTGGCTTTATATCATGTTATGATGTGCCAATTCCTAGAAAGCTAAATTCTCAGCTCTTATTTCCAAAGACTCTTTCCCCTAATCCGGTATGTGTGATCCAAGAGCCTTTTAACTTGGTTCCATGATGATGTTAAAGAAGATGATGATAACAATAATTATTATAGCTAACTTTAATTGAGCACTGTATGGGAAGGAAAACTTGTCTGGGGTCCTGCAAATTAAATTGACAAAAGACAGTTTAACAGGAGAAAGGGTTTATTACTTATGCATACTGAGTTCTTCATAGAAAAGAAGTGAAAACCCAAAGAAGCAGTTAGACTCCAAGGGTGTATGTATCATTTTAACAAAGAGCAATAAATTGTGGAGAAGTGACAAGACAAAGGAAAAGCAGTTTGGGCTTCTAGGGGTGGTAAATTGTGGGAAGGTAAATATATGTGGAAAACTAATGGAAGATAAGGGTTACGTTTGTAAGGTTTGTTATGAAGCCTCAATCTTGTGTAGTATGGGGTGATAAGTGTGTCTCCAGTGATTGAGTCATTCTCCTCTTCCTGGTAGAGGTGGGGATGCGGACACCTTCACAAAGGGAAATTTATAACCTGACTTTAGGCAGAAATGGGGAGGGTCAGGAGCTTTTCCTATTTTGGCTGTTTCTCATTTGCCTTCAGCTCAAAAGAATCCTTATGCCAAAGCAGCATATTTGGGGGATGGTATAGGTAGAACTTTACATTTTCGCCACTTTACAGATGAGGAAAACTAAAGCACACAATTTACCTGATTTTAGGGCCACGAAAGGCTAATATCCATTCTCACTTAGATCAATGACATTAAGGGCCCCATTCCCCCTGCTACTCAGACTGATATTTTTGCCACTCATCCATGGAAATGTGGAACTTGCTATATCTTCCTGAAAAACCAAATGCTGATTCTTGCTTCTGTCTTGATACAGCTTTAGACACACAGAGTACCATAACTAAGAAAATAATCTCTTGTATATCCAGGAGTAATTTCTCCAAGCCCTACAATGATAACAATAGTTCACAGTTCTTTTACACATATCAGTGCTATACACCATTTTAGCTGATAGACACTCTTTTAGAAACATAGCTTTGCTCAAAGTAATTTCTGTTCAGTACATTTTAGACTCTATTAACATCCCCTTCAGACACAGAGTTTGAAGGCCCAGGTTTCAATACCTTTGTTGCCATGTGATTAGAAAATAGAATTAAGGGGGTGTGGGGGAGGGGCATAATATATCTTCAAATAGTTGAAGGCTCTTCATGGCTCCAAAAGGTAAAACTAAAATAAATGGTAAAAGATACAGAAGGAAGCAGATTAGGGTTCATTAAAATGTTCTTTATCAATGAAAAGTTCTGTCTTTCAAAGAAAGGAACCACGCCATTACCGAGGTTATATAAGGAACTTCTGCTTTGAATAGGAAGTTACACTAGATACTTTCTGTGTTTCCTCCTATGTTTTCAGATTGTATCATTAAGTTTCCTACTGATGTCACTTTGAATGAGTTACTTGGAGTCTGAAATTATCATTACGGAAGTAGAAGGAATGACAGGGAGATGAAAAGAAGAATTACTATTTCATACAACAGGGTTACATTTCACATGTGCTTTTAAGAGACCCTGGATGAAAAACCTACTCATTAATTATATATTATTTTAACAACTCAGAAGACATTTTATCTCTTGTTGCCATCTAAGTGAACATAAAAGAAAATTTGCTTAGAATGAATGGACTGTATATCCAAAACCCTCACTTTTAAACATTATGAGATGAATAAGAATAGCCTACTTAGGCTTTATCTCAAAGGGCAGTAATTCAATCTTGAAAGCTGTCTTTCATATGTTAAATAGAATCGCTTACAACGATGAATTTGAATTGTTCTCATTTATATCTATGTATTCCTAACACAGTGCTTGAACTGTGTAGTATCCGGGTTCTTGGACTAATTGTTAAAAGTTGATTTCTTTCTTTTCCTCCTTAGTCAAACTAAATTTCTATATTCTGCAAGTGCTAAAATTTGTTTCATGTTCCAAGTAAAAGATGAGAAATATAAAATCTTTGCACTCTAATTTTCTTTTTTTTTTTTTTTGCGGTACGTGGGCCTCTCACTGCTGTGGCCTCTCCTGTTGCGGAGCACAGGCTCCGGACGCGCAGGCTCAGCGGCCATGGCTCACGGGCCCAGCCGCTCCGCGGCATGTGGGATCCTCCCGGACCGGGGCACGAACCCTTGTCCCCTGCATCGGCAGGCGGACTCTCAACCACTGTGCCACCAGGGAAGCCCTGCACTCTAATTTTTCTGCATTCAAAATATAGCAAATGCAAGCTACTCACCCATTATTCACATAACACTAAGTTCCAAAAATATACTTCATAAATTGTTTTTCCATGACTTGATGCCACTGTTTCTTTTTAATAAGAATATCACCAAGACAGTCAAGGTTAAATGAGATTTTTTTCTAGTATGGATCTTCTCACTGAGAAATATTTCATAAAATAGGTAGTGAAAGCAGAATTTTAATTACCAGCCTATGTATCTTTATTTTTATTCTTTAATTACATGGCAAGAGATATTTGAGGGTCTTTATGGAAGTATACAATTTCAAATGAGCCCAAACCATTGTAGATTATTTATCACTGTTTACTATATAATTATAAGATCAAAGCTACTGTGGATTTTTAACTCTATTCAGAATGAAGCAGGAAAGGAAGTATTCTGAATTAGTAGGTACACATGAGATAACTACATCAGGACACCTTCTGTAGAGCAAAAGTATTCCTTATTCTAGATCAAGATCACTTTGGAGCCCAAAAGAATTCACTAGCTAATAAAAAAAAAAGTTTCTCCTCAAAATTATGTAGCAAAAACCTTGAAGGGGAACTAAAAGAAAGGCATTTAATATTTATTAGGCAGTTATTCATTTTTCTATTTTATTTTAACCCCATCTTATATACTCTCAGCTTAAAATTTCTATATTTGTAGGCAGAAAGGACTTTTCTGAGTTTCCTATTTTAGGAACAAGTACAGAAGAGGAAGTTAAATGTGCGCTATTGGACTAATATAGATGAAGCTAACTTTCATGTATTTCATTTCAAATGGAAAATATACTCAAAACAGAGCACAGATAAATAATGAAAAGTAAAATCCTTATGTTCTTTGAAGTATTTCTCATGATGGGAGAGAATGAAGTCTCTAATTTTCAATTCCTCAAAAACCTAGGATTATAATCTCTGTATATACATGAATTTCTCCAGTGGGTGGCATATAAACCATTGTAATCAACCAGGGTGTTCTCTAGGAGGGAAATTGGAGTAAAAAATAAAGATAATTATTTCAAAGATTTGAATTATATTTTGCTTAGTTACCAATAAAAAGGAAACGGTTTAATAGAAAAATTATACAAAAGCCGAACATGAATATAAGTTAATCATATACGTATTTGAATTTTGATAGTTTTATATCCTTAGCTCCAATTCTGCCTAAGAAATATTGTGTTTTAACTATATCTTTTTGATCAAATGACTCCAATAATGCCATATTAATATTGTGACTATGAGCAAATCAGTGGATATCTCTAAGAATTAGATTCTCCTTTATGAATGATTAGTTTTTATTGTGTACCTATCATGCTAAGTATTTTAACCTACATTACGTCACTTAGCATATACTTTACAGGTACTTATGACTATTAAAGACCGAAAGTGAAATTATTTAGTGAACTGTAAGCCTCTACACGATTTTAAGATATTATTATTTTTAGTATTACATTAAACCAAGCCTCTATCTAAATTTAAATATAATGTGCATATGAAAATATAAACTATGTATTTCCACATCTACCAAAACAAATGTTCTGGAAGTATTTTCTTGGTTTAACTATAATATAATATAAAATATAAATTTTCTGTTTAATTATAATGAAGTAAGTAAGCTTCTTGTAGTTTAATTAGAGTAGGAAAATTAAAGGATCAGTTAGCCAAAACTTACTTCATTAAAAAA
The DNA here is from genome assembly GCF_003676395.1 of Aethalodelphis obliquidens. Lineage (NCBI taxonomy): Eukaryota > Metazoa > Chordata > Mammalia > Artiodactyla > Delphinidae > Aethalodelphis > Aethalodelphis obliquidens. The sequence goes on from NW_020838010.1 coordinate 6,714,723, forward strand.
TACAAGGCAGGGCTTCCCTGGTGGCACAGTGGTTGGGGGTCCGCCTGCCGATGCAGGGGATGCGGGTTCGTGCCCCGGTCCAGGAGGATCCCGCGTGCCATAGGGTGGCTGGGCCCGTGAGCCATGGCTGCTGAGCCTGTGCGTCTGGAGCCTGTGCTCTGCAACAGGAGAGGCCACAGCGGTGAGAGGTCCGTGTATCGCAAAAAGAAAAAAAAAATACAAGGCAAATTTTGAAGACCAATATTTCATAAATAATTTTTTTAGCATGCAATACTATGACAAATTACTCAATTAACTTTTACCATGGCTTACTCACCTAAAAGTTTAATTTTAGGTTAGTCACAATATTATTTTACACGATTAGTGAACTCTAATTAAATTAGTTATATAAATGACTGAACAAAAGAGGGGAAATATAGTGAGAGAATCTGACTGTATTTAATTCTGATGTAAAATATTGTAACACTGTAATTAAGAACTACCCTATTTTTACTGTGAAACAAACAAAAAATGAGTAAAAATATTACACTTGTAGCCTACCTGATGTTCTCTTAGAATTTGTTTTTCAGACGTGTTAGGATTACTTGAAAAAAAAGAGACAATTTAAACAGTACACAAAGGTGATAGTAGAAAAAATAAAAGAATACAGAAAGTAAAAGTGGTAGGTAGACTCACGTTGCTTTCTTACCTATTGCTTTTTTTTAATTCATGCCTAATAAGGCAGAGCTATGGCCTGAGGAAATTATTATATGCTAACAAAACAATAACACAAGTAAGACCAATAATAGTGATAGCTATGTCTATATTGGGGCCCAGCTATATGCCAAGCACTTTATTCAAATCTTATGATTTAACCTAAAAATATTACATAATGTAGGTGTTACAATTCATCTTTTACAGATGAGGAAATCTAGGTTCAGGTTGAATTTTTCTACTATGTTTTTTGAATTTTCTTAGAGGTTGCTCCAGGTCTTATAATATGCATCTCTTTATTTTCATTCCTCTTAAAAAATTGAGATATAATTCATATGCCATAAAATTCACCTTTTGAAAGTATACAATTCAGTGGTTTTTAGTATATTCACAAAATTGGGCATTCATCATTATCTAATTCCAGAATATTTTCATCACCTCAAAAAGATGCCCCATACAAATTAGCAGTCACTCCCTATAATATGCATTTTAGCTCAAAGCAATCTTGTTAAGATTAATATTGAATTTCAATAGTATATAGAAACTTTGTGCCAATATACTTCCATTCCTTCCCCCTTCTTTGTGCTATTATTGTCATACATATTGCATCTTATACATTATAACACATCAAAATAGTTTTGTAGTTATTGTTTTATGTAGTTGTCTTTTACATAATTTTTCATGTCTTTCACATTTAGGAGAAAAGTGTTTTAATTCATATGAATTCAAGTTACCATCTAGCCTTTCAATTCACCTGGAGGATTCACTTTAATAGGTATTGTAAGTCAAATATGCTGATGACAAATTCAATTTCTGTTTATCTAGAAATGTCTTTATTTTTCCTTCATATTTGAAGGGTAGTTTTACTGGATATAGAATTCTTGGTTGACAGTCTTTTTCTGTCAACACTTTGAATATGTCATCCCAATGCCTTCTGGACTTGTTGGTTTCCAATGAGAAGTCAGCTGTTTATCTTTTTTGGGTCATTTTACATATGTTGAGTCATTTACTTCTTGCTGTATTTAGAATTTGCTCCTTGTCTTTGTCTTTTGACTTTGACTATGAAGTGTCTAGATGTCTTTCTCTAAGTTTATCCTAACTGGTGTTCCTTGAGCTTCTTAGATGTGTAAATTAATGTTTTCCATCAAATTTTCAGCCATTATTGCTTCAAAATTTTTTTCTGCCTTTCCATCCTCTCCTTCCGCATACGTATTCCCATTATGCATACATTTGATGGTGTCCCACAGGCTCTGTTCATTTTTCTTATTCTTTTTTCTTTCTGTTCTTCAGACTGGATAATCTCTTTTGACTTATCTTCAAGTCCACTGATCTTTTCTTCTGCCTGCTAAAATTCACTGTTAAATCCATCTAATGAATTTATAATTTCAGTTATTATACCTTTCAACTCCAGAATTTCTATTTGTTTTTGGTTTTGTTTTAAATATTAGACTAATTTGTATCCCTCTATTGATTTTCTCTATTTGGTGAGACATTATCATCATAGTTTCCTTTAATTCTTTAAGTATAGTCTCCTTTACTTCTTTAAATATATTTTTATAGTTGATTTAAACACTTTGTCCAATAAGTCCAACAACTGAACCCCCTCCTGGATACTAGAAAATGACTGCTTTTATTCCTGCCTATGGGCCATACCTTCCTATTTCTTTGCTATCTTGTATTTTCTTGTTGAAAACTGGACATTTTAAATAATATATTGTAACAACTTTGGAATTAGACCCCTTGCCTTCTGGTGTTTTCTGTTTTTTTTCTCATTCCTGCTTGCTTTAGTGACTTTCCTAGATTAATCTTATAGATTCTATATTCCTTGCAATGTATGGTTGCTATTTTTTCTGGTGGGTTTTTTTTTTTTTAATTCTTGTTGTTATTTTTAAGCCTGGCTTCTTAGGAGTCACCCCTGAATCTGCATAGTGTCTGATCAATCAATGATTGGTCAGAATATTTCATTAAATGTTTTAAGCCAGTTATACTTCCACCCTTTTCCATGGGGATTTTTTGTGTGTGAAGTCATACCTTCAAGTTTCTGGGGGGTTACAAGTCAGTGAAGACTTTTACTTTTACTTCTTACTTGAGAAGAGAATCAAGGAAAGCAAGAGATGAACTAGCAGGGGTCCTCTCCAGGCTTTCTTGGGCATATGCACAGCCATGCATGTATGCAGCCTCTTTAGGTCTCCTAGAATATGTTGGAGCTTTTTAAAGTCCTTTATATTTGTCATATTCCTATTACAAAGGCATTCCTTCTAAACTTTTAGCCAGGTTCTTATTTGTTCCAACTGAATTCACAGCCTTACACAACTACAGTGTTATTGAATCCAACTTATTGCTATTGTTTCAATAATACCCAAGGTATAGGACTTTTTCTGAGGGACTGAATTCAGAGTCATATCAAATAGCCACATGCCCTGGGAATAGAGTGTTTCAAGGAAACTACTGTAAATATTATAAAAATATGTATAGTGCTATGGGGATGGAAATTTACAAGGAACTCCAAAACAAGTCAGGCCCCATTCCACTGGCAGCTGCTCTTCATGGCTACTGTGCTCCACTGTTGAGCTGGGAGAAGAATAGGAGCAACCTCAAGGGAAACACAGATGCCACTGTTCTTACCAAATGTAAGTAGGTTGTTTTTGAATGAATGTCTTTTAGGTTAGTTCTGTGCCTTTGTTTAAGAATACAATATCTCACAAGTCAGCTTACAAGTGGAAGTGCCCTACAGCTTTGTGAGTAGGATTTGATTAGCGCTTTTGTGTGCAGCATATATGTCTTGGTGGAGTGGGAAATGATCATACATACTTTGTTTTCCCATTCATATATATATCTTTGTTGCCATTTCCATGTTTAAAAAAAAAAGTTTGTATCTGTCATTATGAAAACAGAGCCACCTAGATGAAGCTTCCTATATAAGAGACAGTGACGGACTGTCTGGGACATAGATGGAGGGTTGGCTGTATAATAAGGAATCTTTGCTCTCCCACGTCAGGCATGGAAAACTTTAACTTCCAGGCTGGTCATCCAGTTCCCATCCAGATTCTCTTTACTATCTCTTCAAACTCCACATAAACAAAAAAAAGAAAAATGGAGAATAAAAAATATACAGGGCTAAATAATCAAAGAGAATATTAAAAGTTTTGTGTATAAATCCTATATCCTTAATCACAGACTGACTAACCTCCCCAGCATTCCATTTCCAAAGACATTTGATAGAAGATAAAATTGCCTCCTGTTGCAACATTAATTTCCAGTTGTCTACATAGGCCTTTGAGGTAGACTCGAAGAGTGCACAGGCCCAACACTGGCTCAGTGCTTTGGGTAACTTATGAGGACAATTGAAGCATAAGCAGCAGAGGTATGTTATCTTGGGTGGAAGACTATAGTTGCTATCTTAAATATTTAACCCATTCATACACATTTTTATTTATTCTCAAACAACTTACAAAGTAGATAAAACAGGTAATTTTCTTGAGTTTTCAGAAGGGAAAAAAATCCAACTAAATCCCAAAGTGGATACACACTTATAGATAGTATGTGACAAAGCAAATCTTCTTCCTCCCTTCCTCATTAGAACCATACTCATTAGAACCATAGAATGTTTTCTCCTGTGCCCTGCAGGTTGGAAGGAGAGTTAAGCACCTATTAACAGTAATGCATAATATCTCCAATGCAGCTTCTTATTTTAGGCAAAAATCCTTTAAACTCAAGCAGGATCACTGCTTCACATGGACAGTGGGGCCCTGAGCTCTTTCAGACTCACAATGCACTACTCTGGAAAGCCACTGGAGAGGCGGGGGTGTCATACTCAAAGATTAGCAGCTATCTCAAATGATAACTCTACATTTCAATAAAAATCTCTCTAGTTCAGAGCTTAGTTTCCCTTTGTGGGACCTCAACTTATTTGTAGGGGAAGTGAAGGCATTAGGTACAAGATGAGACTTTATAAGATTATTTAGCAATGAGTTCTGTTTTCTGAAATATGGCAGTCTAAGTTTGTTTGAACAACACTACCAAGCAAATATAAGTAAGGAATTATCAAGGCAAAATTTTAGTCAAGAGTGGAACCCAGACATCGGCTCAGGATGTTTACTCTGCAGAAATCTGCTTAAAAAGGAAGCTTGAGAGTATGCAGACAAGAACTCAAGCAGAAGATCATTCCCATTTTAAGCTGGCACCCTAAATGACTATACCTTAATATAAGGGTGATCCAGAGGTAAACCAGAACCACACCCTCACCCCTACGGTCTGCCAGGAAAAGTGACTTGGAATTGAGGGGCAGAGGGAACCTGTCCCTGATAATTTTTAACCATAAGCCAGAACTCACATTTTCAGTGGTCCAAAAAATTCAAGCTATAAATTTAGCTGATAATATTCTTGGAATATAGTGCCCCTGTGCATCAATAAGGAAATAGCAGGGCTTCCCTGGTGGCGCAGTGGTTGAGAGTCCACCTGCCGATGCAGGGGACACGGGTTCGTGCCCTGGTCCAGGAAGATCCCACATGCCGCAGAGCGGCTAGGCCCATAAGCCATGGCCGCTGAGCCAGCATGTCCGGAGCCTGTGCTCCGCAACGAGAGAGGCCACGACAGTGAGAGGCCCACATAACGCAAAAAAAAAAAAAAAAAAAAAATAAGGAAATAGCAAACAATGCAATTGACAAAAAGACAAAATTGAGGAGGTACTTCACAAAAGAAGTCCAAATGGCCAATAAACATATGTAAAGATGCTCAGACTTATCAGTAATCAGGGAAATTAAAACTACAATTAAGTACTGGTAAATACTCACCAGATCGGCAAAAATTAAAGTGTGACTATACTTGTGCTGGCAAGCATATGGAACAACATGAAGTCATACACTTGTGATGGGAATGTAAATTGACACAACTATAATTAAAAACAATATAACATTATATAGCAATACTAGAAAAGTGTGTACCCTATGATCCAGAAGGTCCATTGCTGGGTATATAGTATAGAGAGAGGCTTACTCCTGAGCATCAAGATATGTGTAAAAGAATTATTTGTAGCAGCATTGCTTGTAATTACCCCAAACTAAAAGGAACTAAATTGTATAAGCAATAATAAAATGGATACTTAAGTTGCTGCCTTTGGTAATATAACCAAATACTATACAGATGAGGAAGCTTAGGCACAGAGAGGTGCAGCTATTTACCCCAAATCACACAAATTTTAAGTGACAGAGTTGGGGTTTGCCTCCACGCAATCTAACCCTAAAGTCTTCAGCTATTACACTATGCTGCCTCTGTTAAATTTGTTTTGCAGGAAATGAATACTATTAGGTTGAACTATATGAAACTGGCATTTTTGCAAGTCAAGAGTTGAGTATTAGCAAATTCATATGGTTCAGCCTAATAGCTCTCCTAAATTCTAAGCCCAGTTGGCCTGAAATCACCTTGCTCGATGTATCAGCCTACTTCTCCTTAGCTCTGTCACTCAAAATGACTTTCTAAGCTGTCGTTTATCCGTGAAAAAAGTTTCCTTTGTTCTTTTCCTCTAAAAGCCTTCATTGCTAAAGGGCTGTGGTTGATTCTTTCTTCCAGTTCTCATTTTGTTAAGTGACTGTGGGGCAAAACAATCTGATTAACCATGGGGGATGGAAATGATGAAAGCAATAACAACTGTCAACATCTGCCGAGAAAAACAGTCTTTGGCATACATTTGTACTAGTCATCCACTTCTGGGCAACAGAGTCTTTCTTAACTTAAAAACTCGTAAGAATCTTTTTCTGGGTCACCCTATACACAGAATGAGAGTAAACCATCTGTCCCTGCACCTCGTCCCCTAGAGGAGTCTATACAACACAAGCCCACCAAGTTTGAAATATCCTTCCAAAATTTCATGGAAGCAAATAAGAAAACATAATGCATCAATTTATACACACAGAGAAATTTCTCTCAGAATTATAGTTCAAGGTTTTAAGAAGACAGCAGAAGATAAAGGAAGATGACAAGCAAGTCATGAAAAATTTGGTCACAAGAAAGTCTTTATGATTTCACAGACCAGAAATATCTATTTGTTGGTTATGAAAAAAATGAATTAAAATTCACAAATGCTTGAGACAACTTGTCTTAAGTATAAGAGATTGAATTAAATTAAATAATCTGGAAAAAGAAAGCTATAAAATGACAATGTAACTTTGGCCTAAAAGGTAGAAGACCTTTTTCTAATGATTCAAAGCTGGGGTTTTCTTTTCATGCAGAAATAAACACACCAAAGCTAAATTTTAAAATCCCCAAATATTCCCTACAATAATGAGGAAATTCATTTTTATATATATTTTGTGTTTAGGAGGATGAGAACACTCTGTTGAAGTTCAGGGATTAGTCCTGCATTATTCATCCAATAGTATTAATAAAACTAGGAAAAACTAAGGAATTCCCTGTCTCTGCCCTTCCACCCCTTTGCCCCTACCTCCAGACTAGCTGTAAGTCTTTATTAACTAGATAAATTTCAGATTCTAATGAGGTTTTATGCTTCATCAATATAACCTTCCCAATTCAGATGAAATCAGGTTCAGAAATTAGGACAGTGTCAGGGACATTTTGGGAAATTTGTTGTTATATCTCAAATCCAAGTTTTTGTCTTCCTACTTTAACTTATGTCTGGGGAGGAAATGACTTTATTAATGTCAGTCTCCTCAAAGTACACTTGCTCTGGTCTATTCTTAGAAGAAGCATTAGAAAAACTGCAGTTCTCAAGAAAGCTGAGACCTCCCCCCCACTTAGTGATACCAGCTCAAGAAGAAAATAATTTGCTTCAAACTTTTGGCCCAGGGAGAGTTTTGAAGGAAAGATTTTGAAACAGTTTAATTACCCTTTTGTGGTAATCAGAATGGAAAACTGTTTGAGATTCTAATTGTGTCGCAGAATGCCAAGTATTTTGGTGTAGTCATTATTTTGTTACTGTACAAGAGAATTATGATTCATGCTTTATCTTACTTTACACTTACAAGGAACCAAATACCCCAGCATTTCTCATTAATTTCAGGCATACACGCTATACAATGTTGAGTCAAATCCTCCCAGTGCTGCAGCTTCTCATTGGAAATTAAAGCCTTTAAAAATGTCACTTAAGGCTTCCGTGGTGGCGCAGTGGTTGAGAGTCCGCCTGCCGATGCAGGGGACACGGGTTCGAGCCCCGGTCCGGGAAGATCCCACATGCCGCGGAGAGGCTGGGCCCGTGAGCCATGACCGCTGAGCCTGCGCGTCCGGAGCCCGTGCTCTGCAATGGGAGAGGCCACAACAGTGAGAGGCCCGCGTACCGCAAAAAAAAAAAAAAAGTCATTTAATTCTTTCTCAGTTGATTCCTGAAAGTAAGCTAACCTTTTACAGGCCTTTCTCAGAAAGAAAATAATTACCAGTAATTATAATTACTAGTGATCTTAATTAGAAGTTATCCTAAATATTAAGGTAAAAAGAAAATTGCCAAGGACCTCTAATAACTCGAAAAGTGAGCTTTGAGCTTAGCAAAAGCATGGAGGCCACAAATGGGAAATACTGCTAACACACGCACAACCAAGGACAATATTGATAAGAAGGGGAAAAAGTAAGAAAGTCTTCTCTTATGTTTAGACAAGAGTTTGGAGGATGAGAAAATGGCTCAGATATACTCCAAATTCCTTATCCATAAAATGGGGATGATAATAGTAAGTACTTTACATGATTTGAGGACTAAGTAAGGTAATAAATAAAACTCCTAGAATAGGGCCTGGTGCATAGTAAGCAACATATATTACTTACTATTGCTGTAAATAATATGTTTAGTATTCTAAGGATTTTGCTTCCTACCAAGTCTTTTATATTATCTATAGGCCCTTAGAGTATCTTTTGAACAATGCTGAGTTATGTTTGTGCATCTAAGTACTTATATTTTGGCTACATTTTGCATAAAATAAATTGCTTTGTTTATTCTAAATAGACAATAACAGATTGGTTGGTCTGTGAAGGACATTACTGCATTTTTTTTGTTCTTTAGTCATGTTTAAAAAAATATCTAAAAATATCTATATAGTACATGTAGTTAGATGTCTGTCCCATTCTTCAAGATATCTAGGAACAAAGATCCTACTATTCTTTTTCAGGATAATCAAAGCCCTCATGATATTCAAAAAAAATTTCCACAATAGGTGTAAATGTGAATATTTACTTCTATGTCTTTCCAAGCCCTTATTTTTTCCACTGGTTCTACTGTCTTAATAATCTATTTGAGATGCAATTGCTTTCCTATCAAATGGATATGTTTAGTAGCATGAATCTCCATAAGTACTGAATTAACTGTTTGAGGCAAATAAAGTCCAAAAGTTACCATTATGTTGAAATGTTTTACAAAAACAAAATGATTTCTGAATCCCAGCCAATGAACCACTTAGGTTAGACAATATCAGTTCTTTATAGAAAAAATAATTTTCTATTTTATGGGAATTCATTGTGATAAGATATATAAAAGATAGATAGATAGATATTCCACTGTACTTATAAAATTTCATTTTAGAAGCTAAGTTGAAAAATAAGCACTCAAACCAATATACATTTTTATTAGAGATATAGAGTAGAAAATGATAACCCTTTCCTTTCTCCAACTTAGAATATAGCACTGCTCACCTTCCCATAAATATATTGTTCTCTATCAAGAGCTCACTGTTCTCGGGACTTCCCCAGCAGTGCAGTAGTTAAGAATCCGCCTGCCAATGCAGGGGACGTGGGTTCAAGCCCTGGTCTGGGAAGATCCCACATGCCACAGAGCAACTAAGCCCGTGCACCACAACTACTGAGCCTGTGCTCTAGAGCCCGCAAGCCACAACTACTGAGCCCACGCACCACAACTACTGAAGCCCGCGCACCTAGAGCCCGTGCTTTGCAACAAGAGAAGCCACCGCAATGAGAAGCCCACACACCGCAACAAAGAGTAGCCCCCACTCGCCGCAACTAGAGAAAGCCTGCGCACAGCAACAAACACCCAACTCAACGGAAAAAAAAGATCTCTCTCACTGTTCTCTATCAAGATCTTTCTTTCAGAAAGACAGTTTCTGCTACTAAGCCCTGTGGTCCGTCCAGACATATGAGAGCAGCAGCACAATAATTTTCTAAGGGTCATTCTGCCTTTTTATCTTCTTGACCAAAGTCCCATACAATAATATATTGACCTCAGCCAATGCAGAGGGAGAGAGAGTATTTGCACAATCTTTAAAAAAAAAACTTATTATTTAACAGTGAGTCTCTTAGGAAGATAGTGATTTTTTGTTTTTTGTTTTTTTCTGTTTTGTTTTGTTTTTTTTTTGCGGTATGCGGGCCTCTCACTGCTGTGGCCTCTCCCGTCGCGGAGCACAGGCTCCGGACGTGCAGGTGCAGCGGCCATGGCTCACGGGCCCAGCCGCTCTGCGGCATGTGGGATCATCCCGGACCGGGGCATGAACCCGTGTCCCCTGCATCGGCAGGTGGACTCTCAACCACCGCACCACCAGGGAAGCCCCGGAAGATAGTGATGTTTAACTGACCTAATCTTTACACTTCCAAATATTGAAGCTAGGTATCACTGGCTTCTCATTGTCCCTTGGACTTAGGACAATTAACGTTTGATAGGAAAAGTTACTTTATAAATCAATAGTCTTCAAATAATCTTCAAAGAATAATCTTTTCATTACACACATTACCTGTACTACCCATGTTCACCTTTCTGTAAGGGGACATTATGGATTTTCATAGTTATCTTTCTCTTCTATTGATCAGCCTCAAGCATGGTGTAATAAAGAGAGTACAGGATTGAAAGTCAGGAGATTTAGGTTCCAGGTCTGGCTGTACTACAGAGCTCAGCTCTGTCTGACTCCAAAGCGTGAGCTCTTTACGCCATTTCATAAGCACAGTGACACAAAGAGGTAGATGGCTGAAGCACTATCATTATTCTCATGTATCAAGATATGGTGGAGAATTGAGTGCCACGTCTGCAACCAAGTGTGTTTTTTTTTTTCATTCTATTGACAACCAGAGAAGGTGATATGCTTATGACAGTAATTGTTAACACTGGAACCACAAATCATGTGTCACCCTTGACCCTGTTTTCTTTCCACTATACCATTCTTTCTGCCAAATTGTGGCCCTCTTAACTCCAATCCACCTGTAGTTGGCCTAAGGTAAATTCTGGTGAAGGCCATTTAATGTAAGGTTTTCTAATTATTAAGAGTTCAGTTTCACTGATTAGGCAACACTGTGTTTTGAGTTTTTAACCTAAGCTATAGTATATATAAGTTAACCATCCATGGGCATAAAAGCGCCTACAGATTTTACTTCTTACCCTTAAATTAATTAAAGAAGCAATTAGTTGTTGTGCTACCAGGATTAAGTAGTGTTAGTGGCTATAAAAGATCCCATTGTTCCATAAGTGTTCTCACTTGGGAAGTTGGCAATAAGGCTTAATCAAACTAAAGAAAATTTTGCCAAGGCGGACACTGTGTAGCTGAAATACCCCTAGTCAGACTGGATGAGGTCTGTTCTCATAAATGGAGCATCTGGCTGTAGCCCAGAACAGCATATATGAAAAGGGATTTATTTCTGGGATACGGGGACTGAATCATCATCAGTTAGAGAAAGGGAACAAGCAATGTCCCATTGAGACACAGTAGTAAGATTAACCTTGTACTTGTTACCTATACGAGATGTTATGGTATGCATGTGCTAAGATAGGGGTCTTTGGAAATCACATATATGAAATAGCCAAATTTCAGTAAGAATATTTGCTTCCTTCATGTGATTTCACACAGCTCTGAGTGTTAATCTTGCTGTAAATTAATTATATTAGTATTAACATTGTCCTGTTAATATGATTTCAATAAGCCTGAAAGAATGGCTTGGCCATCTCTATATTCCCCAGATAATTAGGAAGACAACCTACTAGTTTATACCCAGAGCCTGAGGACTAAAAGAGACCTTAAAATTCAAACATCTCAGCTTCCCTCCTTTTACTGACTTGGAAACTAAGGTTCAGTGTGGTTAACTGATTACTCTAGACACAAAGGTAAGTAGTTTCAGAGGCAGTAGTAGAGTCTATTGAACCAGACTGCAGTCCTTTAAAACCAAGAGAGCCCTAGGCACTTAGAGCTTCCCAGGCATACCTGGCCTTGGTTACACCAGGAACTGATTAATCTGACCCAGTCACAGTGCTTGGGGTTTTAATGTCAGGAAATGACCTAATTCTTTACTTTTCCTAGTATTTGTGTATTTCAACATGGCCCTTCAATGACTAAAAACTTCACTGCATATTATAATTTTATTAAATGGGAATGTGAACAGAAGGATGCATAACTTAAGGAATTTGACTGATGTGTCAGAACAGTAGTATGTTGCCGACACACAAAGAACTTTCAAGTAATGCTTATATTCTTCAGATTACAATTAAAACCCATCATATTTTCTATACAAAGTTAAATATGTTGCGGCATTAGTTATCACATAAAAACACTGCTTAACCGTAATATGCTGTTGTTGGTCATAGTAAAGACAGTGTATTATCATAGCACTAAAAACAACTTTCTCACTGTACATATTTACCTTTTATTTCTAAATCCTTGACTCTGAAAACATTAAGAAACATCTCCTGTGAGTTCCATGGTTAATTATTGAACAAACTATTTTGAGAGTTATTTACATAAAATTAAATAGCCCATAGTAGTGTGTAAATATATATATTATATACAGTATATATGTATTTCTCCCCACAAAAGGAGAACATTGCTCAAGTCTTCAGCACTATATAGCATTGAATTAATTATATTTAAAATTATCTCTCCATTCTAAATTTCAATATTGTCTATATAGTCTAAATTTTACTTAAACTTTGACCATACCAGTTTATGACTATTTCCTTGCTATTAAAAACACAACAGAGAGACAGAGAGAGAGCCCCCCCAATTATTTTCATTCTCCTCCCCTTCAAATGTTTATGTACCTAGGCTCAAGTGACAAAGAGATACAAGACATGATCTCTACCCTTGATGTTTATAGAAAGAGATAAAAAACAATGCAAAGCAGTTTAGACCAAGTGACACATACACAATGTGTCATGTGAGGTGAGAAAAGGGAGGGATGACTAAGGATTAACAGTCAGAGAGGGACTCATTGAGACAATATCAAACTCAAATGATATTTTCTTGAACCTCAAAGTTACTATTAGTGAATTTCAAGGGCTAGAAAACTTTAGTTTCAATGTGTTAATTTCTCCAAGACGATATTCTTGGATAAAGAAGATATGGTATATATATATACAATGGAATGTTACTCAGCTATAAAGAAGAATGAAATAATGCCATTTGCAGCAACATGGATGAATCCAGAGATTATCATATCAAGTGAAGTAAGTCAGACAGAGAAAGACAAATATCATATGGTATCACTTATATGTGGAATCTAAAAAGTGATACAAATGAACTTATTTACAAAACAGAAACTTACTTACAAAACAGATATAGAAAACAAACTTATGGTTACCAAAGGGGAATCGGGGAGGAGAGGGGGAGAGGGATAAAGTAGGAGTTTGGGATTATCAGATACAAAATACTATATATAAAATAAACAACAAGGTCCTACTGTATAGCACAGAGAACTATACTCAATATCTTGCAATAACCTATAATGCAAAAGAATCTGAAAAAGAATATATATATTATTCAGTTATTTATATATATATATATATATATATATATATATATATATATATATCAGTCACTTTGCTGTACACCAGAAACTAACACAACATTGTAAATCAACTATACTTCAATAAAAAAAAAGATGATATTTTTCAGGTAAACAGTCTCCGCACAGCTCTCTAGTAAGGAATGCCACTCAGAATAATAAAGTGACAATAAGGCAAATTGAAATATTATGCATTCTTTGGCATTTATTAGCATGATTTATATCACCACTCGTGAGTTACAAATGGTTGGCAGGAGCCATAAGGTCAAGAATCACTCAAAATCCCTCCTCCCTTAAGAATAAAAAGATTTATTTTAATTACAAAGATTCTTTCTTCTTTTTTTGAGGGATATTTGGAAATTTTAGTACATATTCTTTCCCACAATGGGCAGAAAAATGAACTCTTCAATATCTAAAAATAGACTACAAAAAATTCATTAAATGAAAAGATAACAAGTATTACAGACTTGAATTTATCAGTCATTAAACAAGTTAATACCAAGTATGACACTTACTTTGTATTTTATATATATATATATATATATATATATATATATATACACACACACACACACACACACACACACACACACCTGGACATATTTATATATGCACTACGTGAAAGTTTTTTGTGTGTAGGCAACATACTACTGTTCTGACACATCAGTCAAATCCCTTAAGTTATGCATCCTTCTGTTCACATTCCCATTTAATAAAATTATAATATGCAATGAAGTTTTTAGTCATTGAAGAGCCATGTTGAAATACACAAGTACTAGGAAAAGTATATATTTATAAATATATCCATATGTTTATATACATTCCACTATGATAATATTTGATAGATGCTAAATTAGAAGTATATACAAACTTCCGATAGGAATATATCAGCTCAGAAGTTTCATTCACTAATTCATTCATTAATTCATTCATTTATTCAATGACTAGTATTCACTTAGGATCTACTGTGTATGAAGCACTATTCCATATGCTGGCCAAGAGAGTTCTTAAAATATGGGATTTTGACAGGCAGAGAAGGAGTAGGGCTTGACATTGTAAGTAGTGGGAATGACATAAAAATGAGTGGTAAATAAGAATACATGATGTGATCAGGGAAATTAACCCTGTGTGGTAAGAATACTGGGTGTGTCAACATTAGAGTAAGCTAGAAAAGCACCCATTCCATAGGAACAAGTTTTTGTGGCAGTTTATTTAGCCCTCCTATGACTGAGGCAACTCTCACTTCATTATAAGATATGGCTCAATAAGCCTTTCCGTGTGTGTGTCAGCTCATGCTAGTCACAGAGGGACTCAAGGCAGCCTTTCAAGCAGTGGGGAACATAATGCAACAGTAAAGAACACAGGGAGCCCCTATTAGGTAGTTGAGAATGTTCAGCTGTCTTTATTAGGCAGTGGAGAAGAGAAGAGCAGACCTACACATTAACACAGATACCAAGCCCTAATTTATGATTTTTTTCCCTCAAGTGTCATTTCCAGTGTTAATTTTTTCCTCTGGCTTTCCTATGTTGCCCAGACATACAACATTAATCAATAAGCATTTGAAGACATCTGCCTAGATCACAGTAGAGATTCCACTCAGAATCATACAGGCTCTCCCCAAAGTTCATCATCAATGCATCCAAGAAAAAGCAATTTACATGGAATCTAGGATAGAAAGGAATGCAAGATCATTTGTTGCTATGGATAGATGTGATGCCTAGATGCAGTAAAATGAGCTCCAATCAAGATTTGCTTTTCTGCCCTGTTCTTTACCATCATGGTGACATATTTGCCTCCATGCTAGCAAGGCATACTTTACTTAGATTCGCCTAATTTTATGAGTTAGTTCCTACCAAGTTAAACATCCACTCTCTGATAGAATCTGAGCATTTATGGACAACTATAACCCCTTTGACAAGTTCTAACTGTGCAAAGAACTTTATCATCAGGAAAACCTGGTTGTATACATATATATATATATATATATATATATATATATATATATATTCAAATGAATGATTTTAATTTTAAAAGACTACTGCAGTTTCCCTAAATTTGGATGCATTTTCTAAGTCACAAAGCATCTTTGATGAAAGTAGTAGTGCAATGAGGTATAGAGACAATAAAGAATTTCCCCTATTCCAAAAAGGTCCATTTATGAAACTTTTACCATATTCCTGAGAGCCTAATAACTTATTTTAAATTGAGGCATTGTAATTTTGGAATCAGCAATCAGGGATTCTGCAGTAGAATTATGGGAGCTATCTAGTGAATATTTAGCACCAGCTATGAGGTATTCATATACAATTTTATGGAGCTGCATAAAGTTCCAAATACAAGATAATGAGCTTTCTCATCTATCCCTTTTACTTGAGCAAATAGGAGTCTCTATGGAAGCCAACTTCAAAGTCTGGTCTAATGATACTATTAAACACAGAGATGGGAAATCATAGAGTGAGGTCAGGAGCTTTTGCACGGAGTTTCTGTGCTATTTCCTGACACTTCCATTAGGAATATGAGCTAATTAAATACAAAAGGGGGGCAGTCATCTTAGAATGTGCCATAGAGTTTCACAATTTACCTTCTTCTCAGAAATATGCTCCATTATTTCCAAAGAGCCAAATTAATTTCTAGAAACTCCTCTGTCTCCCTAACCAGATGACAATTATTATGTAGCCCATGATGACAATCAGAGATTTTGTTGATAAGGGTCTCTACTTACTTCATCGAGTTTTGCTCAGGATAATGCCTTTTAGCTTTACATTTTCTGGTCTTATTTTACTGACACAGTGTGCTTAGGTTCTTTTTATCTACATAGCTGAAAAAAGGTTACCATCCTTCTCTTTTCATTCTTCCTGTAAGAAAAAGATAAATCAAGCCACTTGAGTATTGTCTATTCATCTGTCTTTTCAAACATTAAAAGGAGCACCTACACGTGCTGAGCTCTATGTTGAATAAACATATTCCTTTGCCTGTTAGGAGTCGTAATGAAGGAAACTGACACAGCAGCTGATAATTTTAATACACAGTGGTATAAATGTCAAGTTAGATCTATGTCAGTTTCTTGAGAAGACAAAAAGAAACTAGCTAATGGCTTCATGGAGGTGGTGACACCTAAGCTAGTGAAATTGTGTCTCACACTTAGGTTTGTCTAGTTTCAAAGTCTGTGTTCATTTCACGATAGTGTAAGAGCAGAGGTTGTACAATGCTGAACTAGCAATTAAATGTTGCTGAATCTAAGAATAGCATGCTTTTATTTTATATAAGGTTGTTGAGATAAGAAGAATAAAAATCATTAAGAAATAATTGCTGCCAAAATGATGTAATGTTAAAATTGTATATAATAACTTTCTGATTTTGTAAAACTTTGCAATATCCAAAAGACATTAAAGTGATCAAAAGGAATAAAATAAAAATTTAGAAGCCTTCAGCTTTAGTATATGGATTCTGGAGTAAGCTTTTGTAATCTACATTTTAGAAGGAGAAAATCAGCCTGCAACTGGTATTTCTAGGGACTTGTTGCAGTACCATAATTTCAGGTAAAAAGTAATTCAAAAAGCTATCAAAGTCTTTGGTCCGGTGTCTACTTCCCCTACAGTCTTTCCCTGGACAACACATCTACTTTCATATTCTCAGCTACCATCTGCCGATGACACCCAAATCTAAAATCCAGGCCGCAAGCTTTTTCACCACTTTGAGCTTTTTATCTTCAGATCTTATGAATATTTTTATGCCAAGAAAGCTTATCTGTTTGTGAAAAAGCCATGCCAAAGCAAAAGGAAGCTGATCAGAATCCAGGGAATAAAACATAAAGGTTGAAAGTTAGGAATGTAGCCAGATAGTACATTTAATCTGAGGGAAACAGGCAGGACAAGAACTGGGATTCACCAATGGGTTAAAGGAGACTTTTCCCTGTTTATCCTGCTGAGTCCCATGGGGTGCCGCAATTGCTCCATTTTACTTTCCAGCCATTTCTTCTTGCCTTTTTTCCCTCTTTTTCCCCCTGCCTATCTGATTTTCATACTTTAAAAGATTCATCTATTCCTCAAGGTGTAGACATAACAGCTTCATTTCCTGATTAACCTTTGTTGCCTCCTTAACCAGGGCTCAGGGCCTTCTCTTGTCATATGGTTTCACCATCCATCCACTATTTTCATCCCTGTAACTGTCTCAACACCTTTTCTTTTGCCATTTCATGTCTTCAATTTCAATTTTGAACCAAGACTTTCATCACACACACAAAAAAAGAAAAATTCTTATACTTCACCCCAAAGTGATTATATGATAGTGATGGTTCAGCTAAAATGTATAGTTTCTGTTTTTAAAAACCAATTTATAAAAATATTTTATATATTATATTGAATATTAATCAATAACAGATAAAATGTGACATAGTTAGACTAACAAACTGCTTATATCATAGATAGAATGGCTAAGTGTGTTCTTGGAATTCTTAGAACTTCAGAGTAAGCCTCTTATCAGGTGTAATTTGAGGGACACTGCGAAAGTTGCTTTGTCCTCCCACACCAGCCAAAATTGTTCCCTGTCACTTTGCCTTCCCTACAATTCCAATCATAGAAATCTAATTTATATTCAAATTGCTTAATTAAAATATAGGTACTATAAATGGGAAAAAGAGGTTTGAAAGTAATGAAAGTGTCCAAGGACCAATTTCATCTTTTCATAATTTTCCCCAGACCCCCCCACTACATATTTTTTAGAGGATTAATATGCTAATGTTTATAGAATCCTTTAAAGTCTTTGGATAATGACATATATTTAAGTAGTACAATGACAATAGAAATATAGCAAAATATCCAAAGAACATACAGATGTCACATATAAATATGGAATACTCATACTGGGGAAGACCTTACATATTTCCTCTTTACCTTTACATGACATTTCTCGTCACTTTAATCATGACAATATCTGCCTTATGGAAAAAAAAGTCATGATAATATTCCCATTGCAGGCATTCATTACAAAGACTTAATTCACTGAGAAATATATTAGCATATTAAATCTACAGTTTGTCTCTCAAGGCTAAATGTTTTATGTCACTATATTTCTAAATGCATAGTCTGAAGAGAAGATAGGAGAGGAGTTATTGCAGGACGCTTCTTCATGGGAACATTTTTGCTTTCTGGAAAGCTACTACTTGCTCCCAGCATGAGCCTTCATTAGTCATTTACATGGAATCTATTTATTAACAACCACCGGTTCATGCTCCAAACATTCAAGGTTCCTCATGGCAAAACAACCATTTCTTCCTAGGGTCACTTTTTTTCCTACTGTCTCTATGCAGCCACAATTTTGGAGATATTTTTAGTCCCACTACCTTCTCTTATGTCCCTTAGTATTCTGTGAATGGTTATTTACTCACCTAAACTGCTTTTCTGTAGAAATCATTATCTAGAGTGGTAGCCACCCCGAAACTCTATGACTCCTTCCTTGGTTACCCCAATTTTGTTCTCCATCCCTTATATGGGTTATACACTTAACAAACCTACATTATGAAAACCGGGCCATATTCTATGAAGACATTGTCTAGTAGCTAAGATGGATCCAGAATGTTTAAAGAGAATGATGAAAATGCCATCTTAAGCCCAAATAAACTGTTAGTGAATTGAAGTAGCTGATACTAATTTCCAAACTTCCCAAGTAATGCTGGCTTATAAATTGAATTATTATGCTAAAGAGTGGATATTTTGTTAAATAAAAGTAAAAAACAACGAACAGTATAATAAGTATTTGAATATTTTTACCAGACAAAATGTCCTTTGATATTTAAGTTTATGATTAACTTTTTTAAACATACTGCAGACTTAGGTAGTCAAAAAGGTCTTTATAGTTTCATCTAATTAAATTCTTTGCACTCATAAAAAGTCATGCCACCCCGTAGATGAAAATCTACCCAAAATCCATCATACACATCCAAAATATATTTCACGATCTCCTTTATTAATGCATGCAAACATTAAAACTACAACCTCAATGATTAAATAATGTCAGAAACAGACTCAAGAAATAAGGATTTCGAGAGGGCTCGCGCCAGGGGGTGCTTCCCAGAGCTTCTGCTGCTAGTGTCCTTGTCCTCGTGGTGGGACACAGCCACCCCCCCCCCCCCGCCTCTGCAGACCCTCCAACACTAGCAGGAAGCTTACAAGTTCACTACCAGCTAAGCAAGGAAGAAACCCATGTATTCACCATTTATACAGAGAACTTTGCCAAGAGAAGACTGCACCACCTGAAGATTAACTGAGAGGGCAGAGGGCTTACCATTCAGATGGATCAGCAACTCTGACTCAGTTATAACTTCTCCTCAGAGGTTGAGTTCAGGGCTATCAGGTCCCTCACCTTGGGCAAAGTCACAGAGAATCTTCGATTGGATTCTGAAGTTGCTAAAGCAAACACCCTGGGTTTTGTTGGCTGTCTGGCTTCAGTCCAATACAACCACATAGCACCACTGAAGGCAGCCCTGTGCCATGCCACCACCGCACCTGTAACCATCCAAGGGATCTTGACAGAATCCAGCTGTGGCTCAATGATGGATTCGGATGTGAATGCAGTGACCATGGTGCATTCTTCATCAGATCTTTTTGAGAAGACAGATGAACCACCAATGCAGTGCAAAGTGACTCGGCTCTCATCGGAGGAGTAATAGCAGTGGTGATATTCATCATCTTCTCCATCATCGGCACCATGAGCTGCTTCCTTTACCAGCATAAGCAGTCACATCATACCAACCAGATGAAGGACAAGGAATATCCGGAAAATTTGGACAGTTCCTTTAGAAGTGACACTGATTTTCAAAACACAGTGAGCGAGTGTAAGCGGGAATATTTCATCTGAACACCTGCAGGGCCACCTCATACTCTTTCTTTGTTGTTCATTTTTGGTTTCTCCTTCTCCTCTTTCTCCTATTTTTTCATTTTGCTCATTCTCTTTCTCTGTTTTCCTTTTATTTTTGGAACATACCTGCATTCACCACAGCATCTATCCCCTCGAACCAGCCCAGAATACCAGGCAGCTATGGCCACTGCCTTCCTCTGTGACAAACTTATCATGGTGAAAGTGATCGTTCAAGAGACTGATTACTTTATACAAGGAAGAGATACATGTGTGCACATGTCCATATTCAGTTCCGTACTTCCACTTTCTAAGATGCAGCCTTCAGTTCTGCAACCATTCAGTCTTGCAGGCTTTACCTTGAACCTGAGCTCTGTGACTTCAGCATGAAACGGTCATCCTCAACACCCTCCCCCATTTCATGTCCACCCCGACCAGGGAACTCAGGGTACCAAAAGAAGATGCTAGGGCCTGGTTTGTGTCAGTGGCACTTTAAAAGGAACAAGAGAGGTTTGTTGTGTATTAATTTCCCCCCCACAGGAAGCCCATTACCCTAACTCATCATCATCGTTCACTCTAACTCATCCCCTGAGTATTTTCAAATATAGGATTCCTGATAGTCGTGAGCTATTGCTTTGTTCCTTTCTTACCACTCTCTCCCAGGGCTGACACTTTAGAGCAGCACACAATAGCATAAACCTAGGGAAAGCATGGAAAATAGTCACTTGAAACTAGGAGGTAAAAAGAAAGCTGCTAGGAAGTAGAAGTTCTATAACTTAAAAAATGCCTCTTCCAGTTTTGTGGGAAATGCTAGCTAGGTTATTCCTGGGATTATTATACATATATATATATATATATATATATCATTTTATAAATATATATATATTATAATATATATTATTATACAGTATATACAGTATATATATAGTTCCACACAGAAAATTATATAATAAATAGTATTGTTTTGTAAACAGTCCTTTCCCTAACTAAAATAAAGTTTTACTTATCCTTGCCAGGTTTTCCAGAGAATACAGTCAGCCCTTTGTATCTGCAGGTTCTTCATCTACAGATTCAACCAACCACAGGTCAAAAATTAAAAAAAAAAAAATTCCAGAAAATTCCAAAAAGCAAAACTTGAATTTGCCACACAGCTGCAACTAGTTACATAGCAATTACATTGTACTTATAACTATTTACATAGCAATTACATTGTACTAGGTATTATAAGTAAACTAGATATGATTTATGCATTCGGGAGGATTATATGCAAACACTACACCATTTTATGTAAAGGACTTGAGCATCTGCCCAGAGTCCTGGAACCAATCTGAACCCCACCCCCAATACCGAGGGATGACTGTGTTAACTAGCAGAGTGTTTTTCTATAAGTCTTTCATT
This sequence comes from Aethalodelphis obliquidens, assembly GCF_003676395.1. Lineage (NCBI taxonomy): Eukaryota > Metazoa > Chordata > Mammalia > Artiodactyla > Delphinidae > Aethalodelphis > Aethalodelphis obliquidens. The sequence continues at coordinate 6,736,374 of NW_020838010.1, forward strand.
TTTATCTGCTTCTACTTAATAGCACTGCCCTATTTTGGGCTATTTGACCATAAATTTCCATTCTGTCTCCTTTCAAAATCAATATGTAATGTTTAGGAGGGCTAAAGAGATATTCGGATGATGACTTGAAAAAGATATTCTACATCAGACAATCAGGCTCACCTTTCTCCTTGATACTTTTCCTCAACCCTAAGCTAAAACTAAAAGAATAGCTTTTACCTTAAAGTACCTTAAAGTATCAGAATATGTAAAACTGCTGGAAACTGGTCTTAGCATTTCACACAAGTCCTATAAAATCAAACAAAAAGAAATCTAAAACCCCAGCAGAAATTAAAAAAGAGTATTGGATGCATGGTAGAACTTCTAAATGTTTATAAAAACTACAATGATGTGACTAGAATGAGAAACAATACTAAAGTTTGTCAACCCAAAGGACCACAAACTATAAAGAGTCCAAAAGGCAGTTTATTTGGGATCTTAGAATTGCTATTCTGGGAACACAGATTCCAGAGGAACATAGAATAGTGTCCCATCAGAGGAAATGGATAGGGGTTTTTAACGGGAAAAAGCGGGAAGCTCATGCAGGCTTATACAAGTTGTTTCCCAAGAATCTGGATTGGAGGATAAATTTGTTCTATAAATACAATTGGGTTATTGAGCATATCTCATCTGTTACTACGGAAAGGTATGTTTTCTCTAGTTCAGAAAAAGTACAGTTCTCAGCATTTTTTTTTCCTTTTGGCAACTCAGCAACTATTCAGCAGTTTTATTTAGACTGTTCAGCAAAAGTTCAGCACAAGCAGTGAACATGGAGGTCCTCAGGGCACGTCTCAGTCATTCCTGACCTTGCTCCTTTCACATGTTCAACCTAAGTTCTATCTCCTCGGTTAGGATGGAAAAGTGGTAAAAGGCAAGACTCACTCTCAGTCTTGCTTTCCAACTTCCTGATATGACAAGGGAAGCTGGAAGACTAGAAAATCTGCATTAATCTAAAAAACTGGCAGTAGAGAAAGTATACAATACTATATAGTTGGCGTATATACACCAAATGTGGGAATAAACATTTTTTAAAGCACGTTACTGTAAATTCACAGAGCCACATGATTTTTATAGCTACTCTTATAATTTGACAAAAATTAAGAGCGGGTCTACTGTAATCAACTTCCTACATCTCAATATAAAGTTCTTCCTTCCAGCCCTTTAACTCCTTCATTCACAAATATTGTGTTCTATGACATCATTGCAGATCTCCTTGACTTTTGTCCAACTCTCTTGCTTCCTCCAAACTTCACTTTCTTCCCTTTCCAGCTTTCTCTGAGAAGACTTATCTTATAAACCTGGGGAGAGTTAAGTTTATCATACTCAGTATTTCCAGAATATCATGTGCACTACCTCTGTCATGGCACTTAACTCATTGTAGTGAAATTTTTGTTTGCATGTTTGTCTCTCCATTATACAGTGAATCCCTAGTTATTAACATAGAAAAATTTTCAATGAAACACAATACAAATTGAATTAACAGGGTGAAGTCATGGCTTTTAATATGTATATTCAAATCCAAATTATCAACTGCATCACTTTCAGTGTTATTATCACCAAACTTCAGGGGTTTGGGGCTTTGATCTGTAACTAATTTATGAGGTTACTGTGATGCATAAATGACATAATCTGTAAAGTTTCCTGGAAAAAAAAATATACCTAACTAATGCTAGTTTCTTTTTATCTAATGAATTTAAGGATTTTTAAACATATTATGAAATATATAAATATGGCATTGTGATAGGTTAAACACAATAAACTATAATTAATCCTGGTAGAGCCTGAAAATCATTTAATAAACTTCAATGCATATTTCTAATAAACATTTTTCAAAGACGGAAATAGAAAAGTCATTTCTTAATATATTCTAAGTCAACAGCCAGTATAATAACAATGTGTGGATGTAGGATTAAACATATAAAAACATTTTTTAAAAAGTTAAAAGTACAGCAATAGGTCATACTATTTATGATAGATGAGACATCAAAATCAATGATAAAAGAAAACATGTTAGATAAATTTAGACTCTTGCCTCATTTCACACACGAAAATAAATTCTAGGAAGATTAAAAAGTTGACTATTAAAACCTATCCAAGTAAACACAAGAAGAAATTAAAAAGGATATTTAGCCAACTATTGGAATATTTACCTAACATCTAAGACGAAGAAACCATAGGTGATTACACAAATGAGAAGACTGAGAGATTTGGCTACATAAAAATATAACATTTCTGACTACAGAAACATTTTTTTTTAATGTAAAGTAGAACATAACTAATTATCAGAGAAATGCAAATCAAAACTACAATGAGGTATCACCTCACACTGGTCAGAATGGCTATCATCAAAAAGACTACAAACAATAAATGCTGGAGAGGGTGTGGAGAAAAGGGAACCCTCTTGCACTGTTGCTGGGAATGTAAATTGGTACAACCACTAGGGAGAACAGTATGGAGGTTCCTTTAAAAACTAAAAATAGAACTACCATATGACCCAGGAATCCCAATCCTGGGCAGATATCCGGAGAAACCATAAATCGAAAAGATACATGCACCCCAATGTTCACTGCAGCACTATTTACAATAGCCAAGACATGGTAGCAAACTAAATGTCCTTTGCCAGAGGAACGGATAAAGATGTGGTATATATATATATATATATATATATATATATATACAATTGAATATTCCTCAGCCATAAAAAAAGAACAGAATAATGCCATTTGCAGCAACATAGACAGACCTAGAGATTATCATATTAAGTGAAGTCAGAGAATGACAAATATATATCAATCATACGTGGAATCTAATTTTAAAAATGATACAAATGAACTTATTTACAAAAGAGAAACAGACTTACAGATATCAAAAACAAACTTATGGTTACCAAAAGGGAAACATCGTGGGGGGGGGGGGATAAATCAGGAGCTTGGGATTAACATACACACACCACTGTATAAGACAGATAAGCAACAAGGAGCTACTGTATAGCACAGGGAACTATACTCAATATTCTGTGATAACCTCTATGAGAAAAGAATATGAAAAAGAATGGATATATGTATAACTGAATCACTTTGCTGTACATTTGAAACTAACACATTGTAAATCAACTATACTCCAATAAAATTTTTTAAAAAACGTAAAGTAGACTGCGATAAAATAATTGCAGCAAGAAACAAACATAAGCAAAATTACAAGATAAAGCAATGACTGACATAAAATATTTGTCTCAAATATTTAACAATTGTGTTAAAATACTATATTATAAAATATACCTATAGGTTTATTTAGAAGAACAGTGTATAATGCATCCCCTAGATACTGGGAAATGAATATGAACATGATGTTTCCATATTCTCATTCATACTTCTGTTCAAAATCACCATTTCCATTCTGTATATTAGTAATATGATCTCAGTGTGCAAAATTTTCTACAATTTCTAAACTGTGTGAGATTATAAAATTTTAAGATGTGTTTACAACACAAAAATTATATGTGGATATAAGTCTTTAGTCCTTCCAAAATTCTCCCTTCCTTAAAAGCAACAAGAAATTTTACAAAAATTGTCAGAATCAACTAATTCAGGACTCTGGAAGTTACTTAAAAGCTCAAAGCAATCCAGGGAGTGTTTATTCAAAAAAAAATGACTGAATTTTGCTAAGAGCAGCAGTCTCTGTAGCATTTTAACTTGCCCTATTTCATTACCCGTCTCAGGCTCCGGGGTAGCCTTGAAAACCAAGAGCCTGCAATCTCAGTGCAAACTAGCAGCCCAATACCTACCAGAGGGAACAGAGTTAGCACACTCCTTCAGAGCCTCATTTCCAGAGAATTGTCATTATTTGACATGTCTGGTGGTTCCCCGGAAGAATTAACACCAATTCTTCAAAGACTTTTTCAAAAATTTTTTTTTAAAAAGAGGAATTCTTCCCTACTCTTTGTATGAGACTGATAATATCCTGATACCAAAACCAGACAAAAATAGCATAAGGGAAAAAAATATATAAATCAATATCCTGTATGAATATAGATGCAAACATCCTTAACGAAATACTAGCAAATATATGAAAAAGGTTGGACACCGATATAATGGGTATTATCCCAGAAATGCCAAGTTGGGGCAAGCCGCTCAGGCAGTCCTGTGGATCTGTCTTTTGCTTCAACAGTGTTGGGGCAAAACAGACCGAGGGACGCCCCTTGCTCCAGCCTCCAACCACCCTCCAACCTTTTTTCCAGTCGCAACTTTCGGAATCAGCCACTCAGCCACCCTCAGCTTTCGGGACCAGCCAACGCCATTTTTTGAGCTTAACTCCGTATTACCGATCAACCATGAGCTCCCAGATTCCTCAGAATTATTCCACTGAGGTAGAGGCTGCCATCAACCGCCCAGTTGACATGCATCTGGGTCCTCCTACACCTACCTCTCTCTGGACTTCTGTTTCCACCGCGAGGATGTGGCTCTGGAGAACGTGGGCCACTTTTTCTGTGAATTGGCCAAGGAGAAGCAGGAGGGCGCCCAACGTCTCTTGAAGATGCAAAACCAGTGCAGCAGCCGCACCCTCCTCCAGGAGCGCAGAAGCCGTCCCAAGATGAGTGGGGTAAAACCCAGGACGCTATGGAAGCCGCCATTCTCATGGAGAAGAGCCTGAGCCAGGCCCTTGCGGACCCGCAGGCCCTGGGTTCTGCCCGCGCAGACACGCACCCCTGTGACTTCCTGGAGAGCCGCTTCCTGCAGGAGCAGCTGAAACTCATCAAGCAGATGGCGACCACCCGACTAACCTCCACAGGCTGGCTGGTCCCAGGCTGGGCTCAGCCAGTATCTCTTTGAAAGGATCACCCTCAAGCACAACTAGGAGCCTCCAGAGCCTAGAAGCCTTTGAGGAGCCCCCCTGGTGTCAGGGCTTCTGCCTGAAGCCCGTCTCTGCAGCCACTAGGGCTTTGTAACCACCCTGGGGCCCTCTCCCAAGCCTTGGACCAAATGGAAACAATAAAGCTTTTGGCAGCAAAAAAAAAAAAAAAGCAAAGTTGGTTCAACCTGTGAAAATCAATCAATATAATGCCCCTTATTAACAGAATAAAGGGAAAAACACTACCTGATTACCTTAATAGACTCAAAAAAGCATTTGACAAAATCCAACCCCTTTTGTGATAAAAACAGATATGTGGAATCTAGAATGATGGTACAGATGAACCGGTTTGCAAGGCAGAAATAGAGACACAGATGTAGAGAACAAATGTATGGACACCAAGGGGGGAAAGCTGGACGGGCGGGGAGCGTTGGTGGGATGAATTGGGAGATTGGGATTGACATATATACACTAACACGTATAAAATACATAACTAATAAGAACCTGCTGTATAAAAAAATAAAATAAAATTCAGAAAAGTATTTAGCTCTGAAACAAAAAAATGATATTTTAAGAATAAAGTTGTATTACTAAAAAAAAAAAATACTGAATCATCTCCGTCAATCCTCAACCACACCTCAGTTCCCCCTTCCTAGCCCTTGAGGTCAGGTGTTGGCTAACTACATCCATGTGCCAAATCCTGGTGACTACTGATATTGATAAATAAACTTTTCTCGGAATACAGTCACACCCATTCTTTCAAGGATCGCCTATGGCTGCTTTCAACCTACAAAAGTAGAGTTGAGTAGCTGCGAAGACTAAAATATATATTACTTAGCCCTTTACAGAAAATGTTTGCCATTCTCTGGTTTAAGATGCCGTTTGAAAATCCCAAGTTTTTCCTTGTTTGTTTTTTGGTTTTGTTTTGTTTTTCCATTGGCTTTCTTCTCTCTTAATTGCTGCATGTGAAAAAAAATAAAATGCCCTTCTACTCCATGTGTGCTTTTCTTTTGTCCAGTTAATTTATTTAATTAGTTTTTCATCTTATAATATTTCTCACTATACTATAAAATCATGAGAACAAGTATAATGTTTGCCTTCTGTATCATTATCTCCATCTACCTACTATATATTAAGAACTTAATATTTATTAAATACATAAATCAATGCCACATCAGTAAAACACCTTAAACTTATTTTGGAACAAGGAAGAGAATAAATCCATAAATTAATAAAATATACCAATTCTCCTAAAATTCATTTCAATATATTTCTATCATATTAACAATTCATACTAATAATTTGAGTAATGTATTACTCTGAAAAGAACATGCCTATTATACAATGTAGTAGTTACTTCAATACTTGGCTCCTGAAACATATTGTCACTGGTTTTGTGGGGGTTTTTGTTTTGTTTATTTTTACATTTAACCTAATTTTATTCATGCTTGCCTTGGGATGGGGAATAGGTCATTCAGTAAAAACATACAATAGAAACAAAATATGTCTTATCATGTACAACTTTTAAACTACAATAATTATGTACCTTAATTACTTCCATGCACACATGTCGAACATTACAGTTTTCTTTTTAAATAAACACAATTAAGACTTCTAGGAGCATTTTATAATAAAGTAATTTCTAATTTTTCTTTGTAGATAGATCAAGTAACTCCAAAATGCAAATTCCTATACACAGTGAGCGCTTTACTTAAAATGAATACTTAAGTAAATTAAGTACATGGACAGCCTTAGGATAAGCTGACATATATTCAGCTAAGTAGACAACAAACCACAGTGCCAAATGGAAAAAGTGTATTTGCAAATAAATTTCAAAAACTAAGTTAACTTTTTATAATTAAATACAGAAAATATATTGATTTGCTAAAATAAATAAGATGTGATGTAGTAACACTTCACTATAAAGAACGCATACTAGAACATTTATAAACAGTGAGTGAATCTTATTAAGAATACTGCAATAAACGCTGGCTAAATAGAAGTGCATATTGTGAAGCACTATGGGTAGTATATGTTTTGCCACATACTTCTGTTACCTTGAGGTAGATAACACATGTACCAAATTCGTCATTCATTTTCAGTTGCTGCTGGTATGTGTTTTTAAGAAATGTGTACAGTAGGAAAAACTTGGAAATACTCAAGAATGAAAAATATTTTAAGAAAAAAATAGATATTTTCATGCAATTATGTACAGTCTCACTGTGTAAATTTCAAGGCAAGATTTTTGTTTCCTGTAAAACAGATCATTGTTCCATGAGAGAATGTTTTTTACTTGTCTTAGTGCATTTCTTTTGTCTCCTCCCGCATTGCATTATTTTGCTCTATTCTTTATTTTTGTGTGCAAATGACATGCCAGTTAAAATGAAAACCATCTCACATGTAGAAAAAAAGTCTGGATTTTAAAAACCAAGAAAAAAATGCTTTCTAAATGACACCATCTGATTCAAGTAAAAAAATGACTTAAACACTAGTAATAACAAAGACAAACACATTTCATGAAGAATACAAAAAGAAATGCCTGCTGAGTGTTTTAGTTCAGATGTTTCAGAATGCTGCTGTATGTTTTATGAGAAATCTGAGGGGAAGATTTCATAGCAGGAGGTGTTAATGTGGCCTGCATTGACTTAAGTGGTGATCCGGCTGGACTGTGAAACTGTGGGATGCCTATGGATTCAAGCTGCTTGTTAAAGAGGAACTCCCCACTGTTGTTCAGAAATCCTTCCTCACTTCCTCTCTCCTCAAGCTTCCCATCCTCTACCGGCTCAGTTTCTAGCATTTCAATATCTTCTTCCTTGCTAAAGAACTTGTCCAGGTAACTGGGGTAAGTGTTTTCCTTTTCAATTTGCTCATCCTTCCTTACCTCACAACAAAACTGACTTATGAGAAAACAGTCCTCCCCATCACCCACAAACTGGCTATCCCAAGAAGACTGGTACAAGCCTTCTAACTGAGCCAAATTGGCCATTCTTTTTTCCTGTTTTTCTCGGCTTCCTGACTTTGATATCAAACTTTTCAATTCTAGTTGGGACACTGAGCTATTCAAGTCATTCAATTTGTCATCAACAGCAGTAGGCTCATGTTGTGAATTAAGTTGAATAGTTCCTGCAATAAAGGAATCAAAATCAAATCCCTGATTCTTTTCCCTTTCTTTTTCAGCAAGTTGCTGTGATGCTATTGGACTTTAACCAATCCATTCCTTTCACATTTTGACTTGCCTTTCTTATCAGATTTTTCTTTGCTTTGTTCTTTCCAATAAGTGTGGGTTCATAGTAATGATTAACTTCACTCTCTCTCCAAACCAAGTTATCTAAGTATGATGATGACCTCGTTTTGTAGTTACCAGTATGGCTACACTCCAGATCACAATATTTGTTTTCATGATGATCTGGGTATTGCCAACAACGCTCAGTAGAGTAATCGGTCTCAAAAGCAGGATCCTCCAAATACTTTTCACTATCTCCATCCAAATATTTTCGAGATCAACTTGTACTTCTTCTCCATCAGTGACATCAGACAGAGCTCTTGGGTCAAGCTGAACTTCATCAATATCAAAGTTGTTATGTATAGGCCAATCATACTCTGAAAATTGACAATCATGGTACCTTTCCCAGTTATAAATGTGACTATGAGTTTCATCCATAAGCAAAATATCATCAACTTCATCTTTAACATGAAAAGGATGACCTGAAATTGGCTCATCCATTGGAAAAGAATAAATGCTCATGTAAGGATGAGAAAGCACTTCTTCTGCTGTCAACCGATCCATGGGGCTAAATGTCAAAATTTGTTCCAGGAAATCCAGTGCTTCTCGACTGATTTCGGGGAGCAGCTGAGTTAAGGGTTTGTGTGGCTCAGTCATGTCATTTCTAATGTAAACTGGAATTATGCTGAGAAGCTCCTGTCAATCTTCCTCATGTACAATAGGAATAGACTCTAAAATCAGCTGCATCTGTTCAAGTTCATGTGCACCTGCAAAGAGGGTTGTACCAGGCAGCATTTCAGCAAAGATGCAGCCTGCAGTCCACATGTCAATGGCTTTAGTATAAGTATTAGGAGAAAGTAAAAGAGGTGGGGATCTGTACCATTTAGGAACCAGTCCTTCAGAAAGATGACCTTAATGGGAATAATGGGGATCCATGATCCATGCAAGACCAAAGTCACCTATCTTCAGCACCAAGTCTTCAGTATTAATGAAAAGATTAGCTGGTTTCAGATCTCTGTGCAGTACGTTTGCTGAGTGAATATATTTGAGCCCACGTAGCAGCTGATACATGAAAAGCCTGGCATGCTCTTCCAGTAACGGGCCCTGCTCCAGCACATTAGCCAAGTCTGCCTCCATGTACTCCTGAACAATGTAAACACTGTTCAGTTTGGTAAGAGAGCCCACATCATCTGTTAACGGGCTACCACTAGGACCAAGAATTTCAAACACCTTCACAATGTTATCATGGTCAAGTCTAAGAATTTTGATTTCACGTAGAGCATGTTTGACACTCCGGGGATCAGTAAGGACAATTTCCTTGATGGCTACTCTTTTGTCACAGTCACTGTCTACAGCAGAAAAAAACCAAGCCATTGCCTCCACAACCCAATGGTTTTAAGTTCATATAACTAGAGCCCAGATTTCATGAGACTTTTAAATTTCTCTGCCATTTTGAAACCCTTACTATTGCCTCTTCCTTTCAAATTGTTGAACTTGTGTAAATAAGGAAGAAAATTGGCATCAGAAGGAAAGATCTTTCAAAAAGGTAGAAAAAATAATAATTTTGCTTCCACAGCAAGGTGGTTTCATTGCATATGCCAACCAGGCCTGTTGAGTTCCCCTTAGATTTAAAGCTCAAAAAGCTCTACTCATACTGAGAATTAAAAAGATTGCAGTACTCATAGGTGAAGAAAGGGGCAGCAACTCTGCAGACATTTAAAGAAAACACTCAAGAAACTCAAACGGAATGAAGTGACACTCAGATTTACTGTGCTGAAGGATTTAACATTTAACAAAAATGTGAATAAATATGCACACAACAGGCTTCTATGAACATTCTCCTCGCAGTGCAGATACATTCAGTGTTGGACTGGTCCTGAGCAGCATCATTCTAAGGTGCTGGCAAGCACTATTTCCGTTTTGCTTCTTTTCTTCCTTTGTTGCTGTATATTTCAACAGGAAGCTCTGGGGGCGGTTGGTTAACAAAATGTCTTTCGTTAGTGACCAGGTGGCTCCAGCTCACCACAATCACAATCAAACCTACCGTCCATCTTACTCTGATACAACGGGACTTCTACGATTCATCGAGGGAGTGCGGGGCCCACGGACAGCCCCCAGTGTCGGCTCAGGTCTCCGGCTGTGCTGGCGGTGGCGTCTCCGAGGCACGGTTTTGTGTTATTTTAAAGCAAATTTGTGAAAGTTTTAGGGAAATTTTTTAAATGGCAATATTTTAATTGTAAACCACAACTTTATAAGTCATATATATGTAAAATATAGTTTGTTTTTAGCTATGGAATTCTATGTCAATATTGCTTTCCTTTCCCCTTTAAGAAGCTTTAGAAGGAGTTTCCGTTTTCTGTTAATTAAAATTTCACAGTAACTTTTTTTTTTTTTTTTCGGTACGCGGGCCTCTCACTGTTGTGGCCTCTCCCGTTGCGGAGCACAGGCTCCGGACGCGCAGGCTCAGCGGCCATGGCTCACGGGCCCAGCCGTTCCGCGGCATGTGGGATCTTCCCGGACCGGGGCACGAACCCGTGTCCCCTGCATCAGCAGGCGGACTCTCAACCACTGCGCCACCAGGGAAGCCCCACAGTAACTTTTAATCTATTCTCATTCTGCAGAGTAAACTGTTTGAACAGGGAATAAATAAAAACCAAAAAGCTTTACTAAAACTTAGGATGTGGGGATGTTTGAAATTGGACATATGAAAGGCAGTGAATAAGTATTGGTTTCAACCTATGATGTAACAGAAGGGAGGTCATGGGGGCATTCAAGGTTAATACCTGGAGTTCACTTGGAGATGTACTGAATATTTTTAAGCCTTGGGTATTTACTGCAAGTAATCAAAAGGATCACTAACTAGAGAAAGCAGATATGGGTATGGGTTACAAATTCACAAACAGCAGTTACTAGGGTGCTCTAATTAAGGCTGTAGATGGTGTCTCTTTGACGTAGCTACTTTGAGTGTTCTAAAATCATGATTGCTACTCCATGCTTTAAGAAATCTGCCTGATACCTGGCAGCATGTTGTTGACACTAGTATCAGTAGCTATTAATTTAGACTTGACTAGATTTTTAGTAAATACTAGTATATAAATTTAAGATAAAAGTAAATTGAGGGGCTTCCCTGGTGGCGCAGTGGTTGAGAATCCACCTGCCAGTGCAAGGGACACGGGTTCGAGGCCTGCTCTGGGAGGATCCCACATGCCGCGGAGCAACTGGGCCCGTGAGCCACAACTACTGAGCCTGAGCGTCTGGAGACTGTGCTCCGCAACAAGAGAGGCCGTGATAGTGAGAAGCCCGTGCACGGCGATGAAGAGTGGCCCCCACATGCCACAACTAGAGAAAGCCCTCACACAGAAACGAAGACCCAACACAGCAAAAATAAATATATAAATTAATAAACTCCTACCCCCAACATCTTCTTTAAAAAAAAAAAAAGTAAATTGATTTTACAGGTTTTGTCCTATATCTTTAGTTTAAATATATTGTAGAAAATGTATCCTCCCAAATAGTAAATTAACTAGTAGCCACCAAAAATTTAGAAACATTGATCCAAAAATTTCAAATGATAAATTGTTCAGTCAGGGATAAGTTATTCATTACTTGAATACTAATCTTTAATAAAATGTGCATTTTAGTATTTACGAATACGTTATTAGAGATTTAAAGGATTAATATAAAAAAGCATTATTCAAAAGAACATTTTAGGTTTACTTTGGTCTTTAGTGAACATTAGAATGATGGGGTGGTCATCATATTTATCATTCAAGTACCTAGGAGAATTACCAAAATTTAATCCTGCTAGTATCATCAAGACTTGATAAATTATGAATACCAGATACTTTTTAAAAAATATATTTTCTCCTGTTGAATTAGCAATCACCTTACATAAATGACACAGTCAAATAGGCTTTTTTTTTCTTTTGAATATAAAGTACCAGATTATGGGTGTGCTTAATGTATTAAAATGAAACCAAAACCAAAACCAAAAAATCTAGATGCATAAATTTAAAGCCACAATAATATCTTATTCTCTTACCTCTATCTTTTCTTTTTCCCGCACTACTGTGCTAGGGTAGAGCCACATAGTACAAATAGCAGAATTTTTCATTAATGTATACTTGGTTAGGTAGAAAGCACCAGGAAAACACTCATCATTTCTTCTTTGTCCTTCTCCCTTTCCCACCCAAGATCCATAAAATTGCTGAGTCTTCCATTCTCTGGAGAAAATATAAACAGAGACATGGAAATCATTGCCATATTCCCATAGGGAAAGACTTGAAGCCAACTTGAAAGGAACTAGCTCAATTGCAAATCATAAGGAAAGCTCCAGGGTGGATGGGTTGTGGGACTATTTCAGGGAAACAAATCCAGGGTGTTATTCAAAAAGATATTATACATCATATTGAGCCTTTCAGGTGTCTGGTCCTGGTGGAACTTCAGGTTCACGAATTTTTACAGGTAGAAAAGTTCTCAGAGCTGAGAGGCTTGAGATAGGAAAGTACATAATGCAAAATTTATTCAGCTGGAAGAACGAGGCCGACAGAATCTGTCTTTAGCTAAGTTATTTATTTCAGGATGTGGTAGTCAGACTGCATAGCCACAGAGCAGCGAGTCTCAGGATGATGCTTCTAGACCTATGTTTTTGGCAAATAACTTGTGATACATATAAGAGGGTTAATTTCAACTGGGATAACTGGGATAAATGTATGCAGCCCATCTAGGTTCTTCTAGCAATAGAATTGCCTCTACTGTAATATAAGAAGTCTGTGTTTATATTATTTAGAGTGGCTTATATAATTTAGAGGTTTATGTATTTATTTAGTAAGGGTCGACAAAATTGGAAGTGGAACTGGAGAGTGTTTGTAATCCATGATATATCTTGGCATCTATGTCAAGAGAATTTTCTCTTTTTATTTAAGTTGATGGAAAAGTATATTGTTAGAGATACAGGGTTTAAGTTTGAGTAAGAGGTGGGTTATTAGTTACCAGGCTTCTAGATCATGTAGGCCATTAGTAATCACAGCCAGTTCATCGGGAACAGAAGACCAGCTTGGAAGAGGTCTCCCTGAAATGGTTCACACAAAGACACATCAAGCGACAAGCCCTTTGACAGAAACTGGAAGGAACTTCATGATGCAGCAGTTAACAGTCACATGGGTGGGGAGGTTGAACATCCTGCATAGTGCTGCCAGGAAATCCCTATTTTATACTAAGAGGGGGCTGGCTGGTTGCATATGTAGGATGTCCCATCTCCCCGCCCACATCGTCGAGACATACCAGACCGCCCACATCATCAGGACATATACCAGAAACACCACTCAGCCTCACTGAAGAACCATAAAATCTACGTGTCAAGGAAGTACAGATGCTAAGCTACATCACTAGAAAGGCATTCTGACAGATCTTCATTAGAGGATAGAGTACTGTTTTCTATGACCTTGGCTCATGAGACACAGTGGGTGTATGAGTGGATCTGTAAGCTCAGGGCCAGTAGGAAATTATTGAACAATAGTAGCCAGATGAAGAACCTGCAGAGTTCCCAGCAACTCCACTAGCCATACAGGTAATGCCTCCAGAATTGCACCTCCTCCTTTCAGCACTACACCAAGGTAGGTGAGTATAGTAGTTGGACATATTTACTTAGGGTGCTCAGAGACAGAGTAGATAGAGGGAGAGAGAATTTAATTCCTACTGCAGAGAGAAGCAAAGGTTATAGCCTAAAAAGCATCCCAGAATTTCAGGTCTGAGTGTCAAGGTAATACTTTTTTAAATGTCTCAACTTCAGAAGCAGGAGATTTGGGTGCAGTGGCCCAGAGAAGATCCAGTAATTCTAAATCAAGTTCAAGTGGGTGCAAACACAGTCTAGTATCGGGGAAGAATCAAGTTGCAAGGGAGTGGGTGTGATTCCAAGGGAGAAAGTTAGTGGCATTCCCCGAAAGCATTTAGAAGAAATAATTGATGTAAGATGCAGTATCCAATGATATCCAGGAGACTCCATCAAAGGCAAGGTGATAGGAAACATCAAGAACAGGGCTGAGCCCTTCAAAAACATGGGATAAGGAATAAAATAGTAAAGCAAAATCCAGCTTTACTGAATTTTATGGGCTAGACTCTTCTACTTCTGGATTCTCTAGAGAAGATAATCTCAGAATAAAAATAAGTCCATATATTTATTGGACTAATTTATTTAACTAAAATATATTTAAATGGAATAAATATAGCTTTATTAAAAATACACTGTCATACTTACCTTCTCAATTTTCTCCATAGACTGAAAATTTCACTATGGACCTGTATATGAAAATTACTGATGTATAGGAGACGCTGCTGATAATCAATTCTGTCAATAGCATCAACCTGAGCGACAGCCTAGGATGCCATTGAGTTTTCCAGACTTTAATTAAGGTCCACATTAACCTGGCCATCTCAAAAGACTTTGGAGTTCTAAAAAGGCTTTATTCACTATGCATTCAAATCTGGGTTAAGTTTCCAGTAAACTGCCCTGGCTTTGGCAGTCTTCAAAGAGTGCAAGTGGGCCAATGTTAGGCTAAGGAAAAGGCTGACTCAGGTTTGGGGATTCAGAGCTCTTGTATCCTTTTAATTTAATTTAATTTAATTTTATTTTATTTTATTCTCAGCAGCACACTCTCCACTGAAATTCTGGCCTCGGTTCATGGTTCAGGAAATTTGTGATTTCATGTCTAAGGACCCCAAAATCCCACAAAATTTATGGGCAAACCATTGTTTATAATTATAATTCCCTTATACCTGTCTATGGAGTCTACAGAGATATTTCTTCTTTCATCACTGATAATGATAATTTGTGTCTTCTAGTTTTATTTTTCTCCCTCAGTCTGTTTGGAAGTTTATCAATTTTATCAATCTTTTCAAATAACCAATATTTCATTTCATTGAATTTTGTCTGTTATTGTCTTTCCTCAATTTCATTGATTTCTGCTTTTGTATTTATTACCTCCTTTCTTCTGATACTTTGGATTTAATTTTTACCCTTCTTTGTCCATTTAATATGGAAGCTTAGATCATGGATCTGAGATATTTTTTCTTTTCTAAAATAAACCATTAATGTTAGTAATTTCCCTCTGAGTACTGCTTTAACACTGTCACACAAATTTTGATGTTTTAATTTTCATTTAGTTCAAATTATTTTCTAAGTTAATTTATCTTCCTTTTTGAAACATGGATTGTGTAGACCTGTGTTAATTGCCAGATGCTTTGACTTTTTCAAGATATCTTTTTGTTACTGATTTTTAGGTTAATTCTGTTATGGTCAGAGAATATACATTATATGATATCAATTATTTTAATTCCTTAAGATTTAATTTATGGCTCAGGATGTGTTGTTTCCCAATCAATTTCCATGAGCTCTTGAAAAGAATGTGTATACTCCTATTTTTGGTTAGAGTGTTTTGTAAATGCCAATTTGTTGTAGTTTGTTGTTAGTGCTGTTCAGTTCTTTCATATCGTTGGTGATTTTCTGTCTACTTGTTATGTTAATTACTGAGGAAAAGATGTTGAAATCTCAAAGTATAATTGTGATTGTGCTTCTTTTCCCCTAGGGAATGCACACTTTATTGATAGAGCTATAAAGAAATGTTAAGTTACTGGTTACTGTAAATGCCAGGACTGTGGTTAATTTGGGGGGGAGAAGGGTTTACAATTGGGTCAGAGCACATGGAAGGGCTTCTAAGGTGGCTAGAAAAGTGCTATTTCCTTTTTTAGGGAAAAGATACATATCATAAAATTCATCATTTTAACCATTTTTAAGCATACAGTTCAGTAACATTAAGTATATTCACACTGCTGTGAAGCCATTACCACTATCCATTTCCAGAATTTATCATTCCAAACTGAAACTCTGTACCCATTAAACAATAACTCCTCTTGCTCCCTTCCCCCAGCCCCTGGTAACTACCATTCTGCTTTCTGTCTCTGTGAATTTGACTATTTTACAAACCTTATATAAGTGGAGTCATCATTCTGTGTCTGGCTTATTTCACTAAGAATAATGTCTTCAAGGTTCCTCCATGTTGTAGCATGTATCTTAATTTCATTATTTTAAAGATGAAGCAATGGTCCATTGTACATATATATGTGTGTGTGTGTGTGTGTGTGTATATATATATATATATATACATATATATATAGTGATTGTACTTTTGTTTTCTTTCTTTTTTTTTTTGCTTCATGAAATTTGAATCTCTGTTATTAGGTGCATAAATGTTCACTATGGTTATATTCCCTTGACGAATTGACACTTTTATCACTATAAAATGGTTTCTGTTATCCCTAGTAATATTCTTTGATCTGAAATTTATTTTGTCTAATATTAATATAGCAACTCCAGCATTCTTTGATTAGTGTTTGCATAGTTTACCTTTTTCCATTCTCTTACTATATATCTATCCATATTGTATTTAAACTTGTAGGTTTCTTATAGACAGCATATAGTATTATTGTTCTTCTTTTTAATCCAACATGGCTATCTCTTTAAATTGATACAAATTACACCTTATACCATTTACATTTAATGCAATTATTAATTTGTTTGTAATTATGTCTGCTATTTTATTATTTTCTATTTATCCCTTCACTTTTTCATTCCTTTTTTTCTATTTCTGAATTATTTGGTGGGTTCTACATTTCATTTTAGTATTCCATTTTTATTGATCTGTTGAAGTTTTACTATATTTCTCTGTACAATTTTTTAGCGATTGCCTCTTAGATTGAAATATACATACCTAATCTGTCAAAATTTCCTTATAATTAGTACTTTATTCACTTCAAGTGAATATAAAAAACTTACAACCGTATCGTCCCCTTGGCGCTCCCCCTTTTTGTTTTAATTGCAATATGGAGTACATCTATATACATTGAGAACCTTCAGATGATTTTATAATTTTTCTTTTTGACAGTCACATATATTTTAAAGATTTAAGAAAAATAATTATTATATTTTCCCAGATTGTTTACCATTTCTGTTGTTCCTCACTTATTCTTTTTTTTGAAATCAGGAACCTTCATTTTTTATTAATTTTTATTGGAGTATAATTGCTTTACAATGTTGTGTTAGTTTCTACTGTATAGCAAAGTGAATCAGTTATACGTATACACATATCCCCTCTTTTTTAGATTTCCTTCCCATTAAGGTCACCCCAGACCACTGAGTAGAGTTCCCTGTGCTATACAGTAGGTTCTCATCAGTAATCTATTTTATTCATAGTAGTGTATATATGTCAGTCCCAATCTCCCAATTCAACCCATCCCCCCTTCCCCCCTTGGTATCCATAAGTTTCTTCTCTACATCTGTGTTTCTATTTCTGCCTTGCAAACCAGTTCATCTGTACCATTTTTCTATATTCCACATACATGCGTTAATACACAATATTTGTTTTTGCCTTTCTGACTTACTTCACTCTGTATGACAGTCTCTAGGTCCACACACGTCTCTACAAATGACCCAATTCCATTCCTTTTTATGGCTAAGTAATATTCCATTGTATATATGTACCACATCATCTTTATCCATCCATCGATGGGCATTTAGGTTACTTCCATGACCTAGCTACTGTAAATAGTGCTGCAGTGAACATTGGGGTGCAGGTGTCTTTTTGATATATGGTTTTCTCTGGGTATATGCCCAGTAGTGGGATTGTGGGGTCATATGGTAATTCTATTTTAGTTTTTTAAGGAACCTCCATACTGTTCTCCATAGTGGCTGTATCAATTTACATTCCCACCAACAGTGTAAGAGGGTTCCCTTTTCTCCACACCCTCATCAGCAGCTGAGGGTTGTCTTTTCGTCTTGTTTATAGTTTCCTTTGCTGTGCAAAAGCTTTTAAGTTTCATGAGGTCCCATTTGTTTATTTTTGTTTTTATTTCCATTACTCTAGGAGGTGGTCCAAAAAAGATCTTGCTGTGATTTACGTCAAAGAGTTTTCTTCCTATGTTTTCCTCTAAGAGTTTTATAGTGTCCAGTCTTACATTTAGGTCTCTAATCCATTTTGAGTTTATTTTTGTGTATGGTGTTAGGGAGTGTGCTAATTTCATTCTTTACATGTACCTGTCCAATTTTCCCAGCACCAGTTACTGAAGAGACTGTCTTTTCTCCATTGCATATCCTTGCCTCCTTTGTCATACATTAGTTGACCATAGATGTGTGGGTTTATCTCTGGGCTTTCTATCCTGTTCCATTGATCTATATTTCTGTTTTTTTGCCAGTACCATATTGTCTTAATTACTGTAGACTTGTAGTATACTGTAAAGTCAGGAAGTCTGATTCTGCCAGCTCTGTTTTTTTGCCTCAAAATTGCTTTGGCTATTCGGGGTCTTTTGTGTCTCCATACAAATTTTAAGATTTTTTGTTCTAGTTCTGTAAAAAATGCCATTGGTTTTTTGATAGGGATTGCATTGAATCTGTAGATCGCTTTGGGTAGTACAGTCATTTTCACAATATTGATTCTTCCAATCCAAGAACATGGTATATCTCTCCATCTCTTCGTGTCATATTTGATTTCCTTCATCAGTGTCTTATAGTTTTCTGAGTACAGGTCTTTTACCTCCTTAGGTAGGTTTATTCCTAGGTATCTTATTCTTTTTGTTGCACTGGTAAATGGGATTGTTTCCTTAATTTCTCTTTCTTATCTTTCGTTGCTAGTGTATAGTGATGCAAGAGATTTCTGTGCATTAATTTTGTATCCTGCAACGTTACCAAATTCATTGATTAGCTCTAGTAGTTTTCTGGTGGCATCTTTCGGATTATCTATGTATAGTATGATACCACCTGTAAACAGTGACAGTTTAACTTCTTCTTTTCCAATTTGTATTCCTTTTATTTCTTTTTCTTTTCTGATTGCCGTGGCTAGGACTTCCAGAACTATGTTGAATAATAGTGGCCAGAGTGGACATCCTTGTCTTGCTCCTGATCTTAGAAGAAATGCTTTCAGTTTTTCACCATTGAGAATGATGTTTGTTGTGGGTTTGTTATATATAGCCTTTATTATGTTGATGAAGCTTCCCTCTATGCCCACTTTCTGGAGAGTTTTTCATTAATGGGTGTTGAATTTTGTCAAAAGCTTTTTCTGCATCTATTGAGATGATCATATTGTTTTTATTCTTCAATTTGTTAATATGGTGTATCACATTGACTGATTTGTGTATATTGAAGAATCCTTGCATCCCTGGGATAAATCCCACTTGATCATGGTGTATGATCCTTTTAATGTGTTTTATTTATATATTTTTTTTAATTTTTTTTTTTTTGCGGTATGCGGGCCTCTCACTGTTGTGGTCTCTCCTGTTGTGGAGCACAGGCGCCAGACTCGCAGGCTCAGCAGCCATGGCTCACGGGCCCAGCCGCTCCGTGGCACATGGGATCCTCCTGGACCGGGGCATGAACCCGTGTCCCCTGCATCGGCAGGCGGACTCTCAACCACTGCGCCACCAGTGAAGCCCTTAATGTGTTTTTGAATTCTGTTTGCTAGTATTATGTTGAGGATTTTTGCATCTATATTCATCAGTGATATTGGTGTGTAATTTTCTTTTTTTGTAGTATCTTTGTCTGGTTTTGGTGTCAAGGTGATGGTGGCCTTGCAGAATGAGTTTGGGAATGTTTCTTCATCTGCAATTTTTTGGAAGAGTTTGAGAACGATGGGTGTAAGCTCTTCTCTAAATGTTTGATAGAATTCACTTGTGAAGCCATCTAGTCCTGGACTTTTGTTTGTTGGGAGATTTTAATCACAGTTTCTGTTTCATTACTTGTAATTGGTCTGTTCATATTTTCTATTTCTTCCTGTTTCAGTCTTGGAGGTTATACCTTTCTAAGAATTTGTCCATTTCTTCCAGGTTGTCCATTTTTTTGGCATAGAGTTGCTTGTAGTAGACTCTTATGATGCTTTGTATTTCTGTGGTGTTCATTGTAAGTTCTCCTTTTTCATTTCCAATTTTACTGGTTTGAGTCCTCGCCCTCTTTTTCTTGATGAGTCTGGCTAAAGGTTTATCAATTTTGTTTATCTTCTCAAAGAACCAGCTTTGAGTTTTATTGATCTTTGCTATTGTTTTCTTTGTTTCTATTTCATTTATTTCTACTCTGATCTTTATGATTTCTTTCCTTCTACTAATTTTGGGTTTTGTTTGTTCTCCTTTCTCTAGTTCCTTTTGGTGTAAGGTTAGATTGTTTATTTGAGATTTTTCTTGTTTCTTGAGGTAGGATTTTATTGCCATAAACTTCCCTTTTAGAACAGTTTTTGCTGCATCCCAAAGGTTTTGGATCGTCATGTTTTCATTGTCATTTGTCTCTAGGTATTTTCTGATTTCATCTTTGATTTTTTCAGTGATCTCTTGTGTATTTAGTAATGTATTATTTAGCTTCCATGTGTGTTTTTTTTTTACTTTTTTCCCTGTAATTTATTTCTAATCTCATAGCGTTGTGATCAGAAAAGATGCTTGATATGATTTCAATTTTATTAAATTTACTGAGGCTTGATTTGTGACCCAAGATGTGATTTATCCTGGAGAATGTTCTGTGTGCACTTGAGAAGAAAGTGTAATCTGCTGTTTTTGGATGGAATGTCCTATAAATATCAATTAAATCTATCTGGTCTATTGTGTCATAAAGCTTGTGTTTCCTTATTAATTTTGTCTGGATTATCTGTCCATTGGTGTAATTGAGGTGTTAAAGTTGCCCACTATTATTGTGTTACTGTCGATTTCTTCTTTTATAGCTGTTAGCATTTGCCTTATGTACTGTGGTGCTCCTATGCTGGGTGCATATATATTTATAATTGCTATATCTTCTTCTTGGATTGATCCCTTGATCATTATGTAGTGTCCTTCCTTGTCTCTTGTAACATTCCTTATTTTAAAATCTGTTTTGTCTGATATGAGTATTGCTACTCCAGCTTTCTTTTGATTTCCATTTTCATGGAATATCTTTTTCCATCCCCTCACTTTCAGTCTGTATGTGTCCGTAGGTCTGAAGTGGGCCTCTTGTAGACAGCATATATAAGGGCCTTGTTTTTGTATCCATTCAGCAAACCTGAGTCTTTTGATTGGAGCATTTAATCCATTCACATTTAAGGTAATTATTAATATGTATATTCCTATTACCATTTTCTTAATTATTTTGTGTTTGTTTTTGTAAGTCCTTTTCTTCTCTTGTGTTTCCCACTTAGAGAAGTTCCTTTAGCATTTGTTGGACAGCTGGTTTGGTGGTGCTGAGTTCTCTTAGCTTTTGCTTGTCTGTAAAGCTTTTGATTTCTCTGTTGAATCTGAATGAGATCCTTGCTGGGTAGAGTAATCTTGCTTGTAGTTTCTTCCCTTTCATAATTTTACATATATCGTGCCACTCCCTTCTGGCTTGCAGCACTTCTGCTGAGAAATCAGCATTAACCTTATGGGAGTTCCCTTATATGTTATTTGTCGTTTTTCCCTTGTTGTTTTTAATAATTTTTCTTTGTCTTTATTTTTGTCAATTTGATTACTTTGTGTCTTGGCATATTTCTCTTTGGGTTTATCCTGCCTGGGACTCTCTGTGCTTCCTCGACTTGGGTGGTTATTTCCTTTCCCATGTTAGGGAAATTTTCAACCGTAAACTCTTCAAATATTTTCTCAGGTCCTTTCTCTTTCTCTTCTCCTTCTGGGACCCCTATGATGTGAATGTTGGTAGGTTTATTGTCCCAGAGGTCTCTTAAGCTATCTTCATTTCTCTTCTTTTTTCTTTATTCTGTTCTGTGGAAGTGAATACCAGCATTCTGTTTTCCAGGTCACTTAACCGTTCTTCTGCCTTATTTATTCTGCTATTGATTCCTTCTAGTGTATTTTTCATTTCAGTTATTTTATTGTTCACCTCTGTTTGTTTGTTCTTTAATTCTTCTAGTTGTTTGTTCTTTAATTCTTCTAGGTGTTTGTTCTTTAATTCTTCTAGGTCTTTGTTAAACATTTCTTGCATTTCTCGATCTTTGCCTCCATTCTTTTTTCCAAGGTCCTGGATCATCTTCACTATCATTATTCTGAATTCTTTCTTTGGAAGGTTGCCTATCTCCATTTCATTTAGTTGTTTTTCTGGGGTTTTATCTTGTTCTTTCATCGGGTACATAGTCTTCGACCTTTTCATTTTGTCTATCTTTCTATGAATGTGGTTTTCATTCCACAGGCTGCAGGATTGTAGTTCTTCTTGCTTCTGCTGTCTGCCTTCGGGGTGCACGTATCTTTTTGATTTATCGTTTTCTCCAGGTATATGCCCCAGATTGGGATTGCTGGAACATATGGTAGTTCCATTTTTAGTTTTTTGAGGAACCTCCATATTGTTCTCCATAGTGGTTGTACCAATTTACATTCCCACCAGCAGTGTGGGAGGGTTCCCTTTTCTCCACATCCTCTCCAGCATTTATTATGTGTAGACATTTTGCTGATGGCCATTCTGACCTGTGTGTAGTTTTGATTTGCATTTCTCTAATAATTAGTGATGTTGAGCATCTTTTCATGAGTTTCTTGGCCATCTGTATGTCTCCCTGGAGAAATGTCTATTTAGGTCTTGTGCCCATTTTTTGATTGGGTTGTTTGTTTTATTGATATTGAGCTGCATGTGCTGTTTGTATATTTTTTTTACGAGTTTTCTTTCTTTCTGAAGAACTTCCTTAAAAATTTTTAAAGTAAGTCTCCTAGCAACCAATCTCTTAGTTTCCCCTCCTATGAAAATCTCTTTCTCTCACATTCATTCTCTGAAGGTATTTTCACTGGATATAAAATTCTGAATTGTGATTATACTGCCTTCTGGCCTCTGATGAAAGAGTTATTTTTCTCAGCTGCTTAAGAAGTTTTTTCTTTATCTTTTGTTTTCACCAGATTATTATGTGTCTAGGCATGATCTTATTTGAGTTTGACCATTATGGTTCTGCAGAATTTCTTAAATCTGTAAATTTATTTTTCATCAAATATGGAATATTTTAGTTATTTCTTCAAATAGTTTGTTTCTGTATCAGTCTCTCCTCTCCTCAGATTCCAATGGCACAAATGTTAGATGCATACATATGTCCCATAGGTCCCTACTATGTTCATTTATTTTTAATTTTTTCTCATTCTTGTTCAGTTTGGATAATTTCTATTGATCTGCATTTGGTTTTAATGACTCTTCATCTACCATATCCATTCTTCTATTGAGCCCACCTGGTGAGTTTTTTCCTTCAGATATTTTCTGCAGCTCTAAACTCATTTGGTTCTTTTCATAAGTTCTATGTCTTATTCGAGAAGTCCTCTTTCTGTTAATTTCAACAACATCCACCGTTTCTTCACTGAATATGGTTATGGGAGCTGCTTCAAAGGCTTTGTAAAGACTGTACTGTCCAATTTTAAAATTTAATGTAATTGAAATGTATTTAATGCATTACTGATTACAATAATTGCTGTTGGTTTTTGTAAGTTATCAAATTTAAGGGGATTCCCTTTATCTCTATATAATTAAAGTTTTAGTTAGGAATGGCTCCTGTATTTTATCAAGTTATTCTTAAAAATCTATTAAAAGATCATAAAAGTTCTTTACAGATGATAATATAAGGGATTATATTGGTAGATTTTTATAATATTAAATTACCATTGCATTCCTGGAATAAGTTTTGTTTTAATGTAATATATTTTTCATTTTACTCTTTGCTGGATTCTATTTGTGAGTATTTTGTTTGTAATTTTGAATCTATATCAATGAATGCTATTTGTCTCTAGTATTATTCTTTCAGTATTTTGTAAGTTTTGATATTGACACTGTATTATTTTATGAAATGAATTAGAGAATTTTTAAAACTTTTTTGTGGTTATTCATCTGTTCATATATGTTAACTTAAAGACATCAATTATAACTTCTTTGTTTCCATTCTAGCTTTGGGATGGCTTTACAGTCCAACATTTCCACATTCCTTAATTATATTATCAGAATATTGGAAAATTATTTTTTCTGTGATGGGATTATAATTTTCAGGGTGGGGTTATTCCTTTATACACTTAACAAATATTTTTTGAGTGCCTACTTTGTGCAAGGCAAAACTTGTCTCCATTATTTCATAGAAATAAAGCCCTTGTATTTTTTCATTTGCACAAATGAACTGAAATTTTACAGTGTCTATTATTCAGTCTTTGCCATTATTGTCAATATTGGTGGGGATGCCTGTGATTTTTGGAGTTACTAAGGCTGACGTAATCTGTGAATGAATAAATGAATGACTGAATGTAGGAAAATGTCTTATGAAACACTAACAATTTTTACCTCTGAAAACAAGATTTAATCTCATTCAACTAATTGACCTCCCCCATGGAAATTATGCTATATGGCCTTTTTGCTATGCAACTTCCACAAAACTTTTCACATATTTCTTGTCTGGAATGTGCCTGATCACATAAATTTATCTAAAGAAAATACACTTTAATTCCATTGAGACAACTAGAAAAATCCATTTGTCTTCTTAACAAGACAAATATGAAAACTAAATTCTAAATATTTTGAATTAACAGGTCTGTAGTGAAATCCAGGAAGGAATATATTTAATAAGAATCTTAGAGGATAATTGTGATCAGCCATAATTGTACATCTTGTATGTTTCGAAGTAGACTTCTTGAAAACCCTGTACAAGGAATATTGTCCTCTATTATAAAAGCAATTGAATTTATTATTCAATAAGAAATAGTGTATGGTGATAGGAGGTACCTTAGTGTTCAGGAAAAAGTGTCAGATTTGGAGCAAAATTCTTTACTCACACTGTAGACTTGAACAAGTCTGAAACTTTGAGACACATTTTCCTCACACTGTAGGATAACAGAACTGACACTACAGAATTTTTTGTGTTGTATGGAATATAACTAAAAATGAAGTACCTAACTAACACTGTGCTTGGTATATGACAGGTACTGTACAATAGCTATTGCCATTTTTGCCATTATTAAATATGCAACTGCTGAGAAATGACCAGATAGTGTATTGACTTTGCAGAGTGGACATGTATCCTCATGAGGCTATATATTGGCATATGGTGAAGTTGGGTTTAGAGTGAGGTTATGATCTGTTGAGAGGGATGTATTCTTTTATACATTTAACAAATATTTATTTAGTGCCTACTTTGTGCCATGCATTGACCTAAGCATTATGAATAAAACAGTAGAAAAATAAAACAGATAACAATATTGACCCAATGCATCTTATATTCCAGTGGTTATGGCAACAAAATTTTCCACATAATGGCAGTGAGGTAATACTTGTGTATTTGAAACACAATTTGAAAAATAATTTTTGAACGTCAAACAGTTCGAGAATACCCAAACCCTCAACACAATCAACTTCTAGGTGGATACAATCTGAGGAGATTACAAGATAATGATGAACAGAAATGGACTTTCATAAACATTTTTGTTTAGAAGAATTTTTAATAACATCTTTGATTTCTTTGTTGTGCTCCTTGAATTCCAATGGTTGTTAGTTACACCTCTGCAGATAAAAACTATTAACTCTATTAACTCTAAACATAATACAAAACCAACTATCTAAAGGTACTGGAGAAAAACCTAAAACAGAAAGATTCTGGAGGGTCTCAAGACTTGGAAGAAGAGAACAGCACTGGTTGAGTTTCCAAATTTCATGACTTACAGTCGAAGAGGAAGATGCAGTCTATGTCAGGTCAAGTGCCTAAACCTCCAAAAAATCTGCAGTTATTGTAGCCCAAAGAAACTGAGGACAGAGTTTGAGGAAATCTCAAAGCTGAAAGTTGAGGGAGCATATAGGAAAGGGTAGAGATAGAGGGAACCATAGATTCTTCTCTGGGGAACCATAAACTTGGCTTAAATCTCTAGCTAACCTCTGAACCATACATGTCTGGGGCAAAATCAAATTTCCTGAGTTGCCAAATTATAAAATTCAAAATATTCAAGTTTCATCAAAGGTAAAAGGAATGCAAATAAACTAGAAAGTATGGCCCATTCACAGGAAAAAAAAATTAATAGAAAATGATCCTGAGGAAGCCTAGGCATTAGACTTACTAGACGAAGACTTTAAATCAACTCTCTCAAAAATGCTCAGATAGCCAAAGGAAACCATGGACAAAGAACTAAAGGAAACCAGAATTTGTCTCAACAAATCAAGAATAGCAATAAAGGGATATAAATTATAAAAAGAAATCAAATAGAAATTTGGGGGATGAAACGTACAAAAGTTCAATTAAAAATTTACTAGACCAATTCAACTGCAGAATTGAGCAGAAAGAAGGAAGAATTAAGGAACTTGGAGATAGGTCAATTTAGATTATCCAGTTTGAGGAGAAGAAAGAGAAAAAAATGAAGAAAAATGAACAGCACCTGAGAGAAACAAGATACTATCAAGTTTACTAAGCTCAATGAATGCTAAGCATATGTTACTCCAAGAGATCCACACCAAGACATTATGGTCAAAATTACAAAGGATCTTTAAAAAATTAATAATGAATTTTCTTTAGAAACCATGGAGGTCAGAAGGCAGTGGGATGACATATTTAAAGTGCTCAACAGGGGCTTTCCTGGTGGCACAGTGGTTAAGAATCTGCCTGCCAATGCAGGGGACATGGGTTCGAGCACTGGCCTGGGAATATCCCACATGCCACAGAGCAACTAAGTCCGTGCACCCCAACTACTGAGCCTGTGCTCTAGAGCCCAAGAGCCACAACTACTGAGCCTGCGTGCCTAGAGCCCATGCTCTGCAACAAGAGAAGCCACCACAATGAGAAGCCCACACACCACAACTAGAGAAAGCCCGCATGCAGCAAAGAAGACCCAGTGCAGCAAAAAATAAATAAATTGGAAAAAATAAATAAATAAACAAAAAATAAATAAATAAAGTGCTCAACAGCAACAACAACAATTCTGTCAACCAAGAATTCTGCATATGGCAAAACTCTAAACTATCCTTCAAAAAATGGAGAAATTGAGATTTAAGGCACAATAAAGTCAACAAAGTTGATAAACCTTTAGCTAGAAATACTAAGAAAAAAAGGGAGAGAAGACACAAATTTCTAAAATTATAAATGAAAGTGGGGAAGGGCATTATTACTGACCTTACAGAAATTAAAAGGATTATAAAAGAATAAATGAACAATTGTACTCCAACAAACCACATAACCTAAATAAAATGGACAAATGACAAATTCCTAAAAGCATGCAAGCTACTAAAAGTGACTCAAGGGACTTCCCTGGTGGTACAGTGGTTAAGAATCCACCTGCCAATACAGGGGACTCGGGTTCGAGCCCTGATCTGGGAAGATCCCACATGCTGCAGAGCAGCTAAATCCATGCACCACAACTACTGAGCCTGTGCTCTAGAGCCCACGAGCCACAATTACTGAGCCTGCGTGCCACAACTACTGAAGTTCGTGTGCCTAGAGCCCATGCTCCACAACAAAGAGTAGCCCCCACTCGCTGCAACTAGAGAAAGCCTGTGCGCAGCAATGAAGACCCAACACAGCCAAAATAAATAAATTAAATAAATCAATTTTTTTTTAAAGTGACTCAAGAAGAAATAAAGACTCTGATTAGACTTTATAACAAGTAAAGACATTGCATCAGTAATCAAAAAACCTTCCAACAAGACAAGTCCTAGACCAGATGGCTTCACTGGTCAAATTTTATCAATTATTTAAAGAAGAACTAATACCAATACTTTTCAAACTCCTACAAAATAAAAGATTAGGGAACATTTGTAACTCATTCTATGAGACCAGCATTATCCAGATACCAAAGCCAGATAATGACATCACAGGAAAAGACAATTATAGACCAATATCACTTATGAATATAGATGCAAAAATCCTAAACAAAATGCTAGCAAACTAAATTCGGCATCATATTATACACCGTGACCAAGTGTGACTTATCCCAAGAATGAAAGGTGGTTCAGCACATAAAAAATCAATTA
The DNA here is from genome assembly GCF_003676395.1 of Aethalodelphis obliquidens. Lineage (NCBI taxonomy): Eukaryota > Metazoa > Chordata > Mammalia > Artiodactyla > Delphinidae > Aethalodelphis > Aethalodelphis obliquidens. Next base: position 6,764,426 of record NW_020838010.1, read on the forward strand.
ATGTAATGCATCACATTAATAGAATGAAGGTAAGAAAACCACGTGATCATCTCAAATGATGTAGAAAAAGCATTTAACAAAATCTCTCTTTCATCATTAAAAACACAGAACATACTAGGAATAAAAGGAAACTTCCTCAACATGATAAAAGGCATGTATGAAAAACCCACAGCTAACATATCCTATTCAATAATGAAATAATGAAAGATTATTCTTTAAGATAAGGAGAAAGACAAGATATCTGCTTTCACTACTTATATTCAACATTGTACTGGAAATTCTATCTAGAGAAATCAAGTGAAAGAAAATTAAAGGCAGAGGAAAATTGGAAAAGAAAAAATAAAATTACCTCTCTTTGCAGATGATGTGATCTTACATATGGAATATCCTAAAGAACCCACACACAAAAATATAGATCTAATAAATGAATTCAGCAGAGTTGAAGGTTTCAAGATTAATACATGAAAATTAGGTATAGTTCTAAACAAGAGCAATGAGCAATCCATAAAGGAAATTAAGAAAATTTCATTTATGAGAGCATGCAAAAAAATTTCAACTGATAAGAGCATCAGCCATAGAAAAGAATGAAGTACTGATAGAAGCTACAAAATGGATGAACCTCAAAAAGAAAGAAACCAGACACAAAAGGTCGCCTATTGTATGATTCCACTTACATAAAATAACCAGATTAGCTAAATTCAAGAGACAAAAGGCAGATAAGAAATTGTCAGGGGCTGGGGGCGGTGGCGAAAATGGAGAGTGACTGCCTAATGGGTAGTGGTTTCCTTTTGCAATGATGAAATGTTTTGGAACCAGAAAAAGGTGATGGTTGCATAATGTTGTGAATGGGCTAAATGCCTCTAGATTGTACACTTTAAAGTGATTAATTTTATAATATGTAAATTTTACCTCAATAAAAAATAATGTATGTAACACTGAATGCATTATCATCATCATCGTCATATCATTACTATGGAAAACAATGTTTACCAAATTTTACTTTCTTTTATAAACTTAGATTATGAGAAGAAAAAATACATAGACTAAATTTAAAACTACAGTTGGTATAATTTACATAACATGTTCTTGTCTTCTCTCTGTTCTCTTTCAGATTATGTCTGGCCATTACCTAGATATTTGTGCCCCGTCTGGATTTCTTTAGATGTTTTATTTTCTACAGCGTCCATCATGCACCTCTGCGCTATTTCGCTGGATCGGTATGTAGCAATACGTAATCCTATTGAGCATAGCCGTTTCAATTCACGGACTAAGGCCATCATGAAGATTGCTATTGTTTGGGCAATTTCTTTAGGTAATTAACTTTCTTGGCCAGTAGAATTGCAGCGGCTATGCTCAATACTTTCGGATTATGTACTGTGAACAACGTACAGACGTCGACTGGTAACATTTGCGTTTAATCGGGATTCTTCTATTTAATAATTATTCTTAACCTATTTATCTGATATTTAGGTTAACAATAATGTAAGAAATGTAAAGTATATAAATATGCAAATGTAAAGTTTCCATTTATCCTGCTAAATTATTTTACGTGTCAAAAATGCCAATGAATTCTGCAACACAGACACATAACCTTTGAGATAATTAAAATGATTTGAAGATGACAAAGATACATGGTAAAATCTAAATTTTTAAAATGCAGCTTTTAAATCTTAGAAGAGATCAATCTATCCCAGAATATTAATCTTAATATTTTTATTCTAATTCTATATCTTCAGTGGAAAACTTTATAGTGCAAGATGAATCTTCACAAAGTAAACATGTCAAAATTTATGCTGTTAATCAACCTAAAATATACTATTTCCCCTTCACTTTTAAATATCTCCTTGAATTCTGGTTATACAGAAACAAAAACATCTATTGGTTTCTTTAAAGATTTCGGGGAGGTTAAAGGGAGAGAAATGATCATCTTACTGCTTTTATTTAAAATATTCATGCTCAACAATACTAATATTCAAGTCACAAAATTTAACCAATTGGAATATAAGGGATTTTACAATCCATATTTTCCTTTTTTTTCTCCTCCAGTTGGAAGGTACATTTAGTGTCTCATTAAACAATTCCTCTTCAAAGTTATGTTTCTGTAAAAGATTCTGATAAATTTTACAATATCAAGATGTCTTTACTGATATCATCTAAAGATCTTGACTCTGGGTTCATTGATAAAATAAATTTAAGTTTTAAGATTGTTCTATTATAGGTGAATGCACACACACACACACACACACACACACACACACACACACACACCCCTTCAGATAAAAAACAATGAAATTTCTCCAAGAAAAAAAAGTGAATCTATATATACAATTTGACCTACATATTCAAGGACTTATACATTTTACCCTCTCCATCATGAAGACCTTCTCTAGAAAGATGCCAGTTCTTACGGTGCTTACAAAGGAAATACACAGCTAAATTAAATCAGAATATTAAAAGCATCACCTTCTAACAATTGCAGACTGGGTAATTTGGACTGACTCTTGTGCTAAATACAACAAAAATATGAGGAAAATACTATAAGCATTGAGAAGCTAATAAGAAAATCTACAAACAATAAATGCTGGAGAGGGTGTGCAGAAAAGGGAACCCTCTTGCACTGTTGGTGGGAATGTAAATTGATACAGCCACTATGGAGAACAGTATGGAGGTTCCTTAAAAAAATAAAAATAAAACTACCATACGACCCAGCAATCCCACTACTGGGCATACACCCTAAGAAAACCATAATTCAAAAAGAGTCATGTACAACAATGTTCATTGCAGCTCTGTTTACAATAGCCAGGACATGGAAGCAACCTAAGTGTCCATCGACAGATGAATGGATAAAGAAGATGTGGCACATATATACAATGGAATACTACTCAGCCATGAAAAGAAATGAAAATGAATTATTTGTAGTGAGGTGGATGGACCTAGAGTCTGTCATATAGAGTGAAGTAAGTCAGAAAGAGAAAAACAAATATCGTATGCTAACACATATATATAGAATCTGAAAAAAAAAATGGTTCTGAAGAACTTAGGGGCAGGGCAGGAATAAAGACGCAGACGTAGAGAATGGACTTGAGGACATGGGGAGGGGGAAGGGTAAGTTGGGACAAAGTGAGAGAGTGGCATGGACATATAACACTACCAAATGTAAAATAGATAGCTAGAGAGAAACAGCCACATAGCACAGGGAGATCAGCTCTGTGCTTTGTGACCACCTAGAGGGGTGGGATAGGGAGAGTGGGAGGAAGACACAAGAGGGAGAAGATATGGGGATATATGCATATGTATAGTTGATTCACTTTGTTATAAAGCAGAAACTAACACACCATTGTAAAGGAATTATACTCCAATAAAGATGTTAAAAAGAAAAGATAGTGAGACATCCATAAAAAGACAGAAATCCAGGAAAAATGATTATGACTTTTGGGTCACGTCTGCTAATGAGGCATTTGCAAACCTGAAGATGTGATGACAGGTTGAGAAGCTCATTCAAGTCTCACAAGCCTGGCAAGGGTCAACGAACTTGGGCTTAGTTTGGGATCCCAAAGGACTGTACACTAGAAGTAAGGATGAACCAGGGTTAAACCACCCTTGGCATGGAGTTCAGGCCTGGTTCAAGCCACCCATCTAAGCAAAATAATCTTGAGCCTGGAAATTGGATTAAGGTGATTTCATAGTCTTCACCTTTCCAATTTTCTTGGTATAAACAAAAAAATCCTTATCATCCTAGGCTTCAAATGACTTCTTTCAATAATTTTCAATTCCTGTAACTGAAATACAATGATAAACAGACACATGAAGAAACAAGACAAATGAACTAGATATAACACAATAAAAGATAATACAAATGAACCCACAGGCCCTCAAGATAGTTGAATTACCTGACATAGACTTTAAACAACTATTTGTAGTGTGAACATGGAAATTACAAGCTGAACTTACATATTTCAGCAAGAAACTGCAAGCTGTAAAGGGTGACATTTAAGATATAAGAAACAACGAGAAAACCTGGAGCTCAAACATATGAAAACCTTAGAACTCAAAGACAGATTAGACATGGCTAAAGAGAGCATTACTGGAGGTCAGTCAGAAGAAACTGTGATGAATGAAGCAAGGAAAATCAGAAGGATATAAAAGAGAAAATAAGAAGATAATGGACATACAGTACAAAGTGAGAAGAATTCCATAAGGTGAGAAAAGAATGGCAGAAAAGCAGTATTTGAAGAAATAATGGCTTTTCAAATTGATGAAAAACACCAATTCTCTCATTTAAAGAGCTCAACAAGTCTCAAGCAGAATGAATAAAAAACAATCAACATTTAGACCCATCATTGTGACACTGCAGAAAAAGAGAAAACATATATCAACCTTAAAAAAAAAAGATCAAGTTAGTTCAGTAGAGCAACGATAAGATGGATGAATGCCTTCTCAACAGCAACAGTGAAAACTAGAAGATATTAAAATGATAGTGTCAGTGTGCTGATGAAAAGTGAATGCTGGGACTTCCTGGGCAGTCCAGTGGTTAAGACTCACACTTGCACTGCAGAGGGCGCATGTTCGATCCCTGGTCTGGGAACTAGGATCCCGCATGGCACAGGGAGTGGTGAAAAAAAAAATTTTTTTTTAAGTGAATGCTAAATTAGAATCGTATATTCAGCAAAATTATACCTCAAGAATCAAAGCGAAATAAAGACATTATCAAGCAAAAACTAAGAGAACGTGACAAAAGCAGTCTCCTGCTTAACAAAATACTAAAGGGTGTTCTTCAAACAAAGGAAAATGGCCACAAAAGGAAGGTTGGAGATGCAGGAAGCAATTAAGTGCAATGAAAATGGTAAATGTGTAGTTAAATATAAATAAACATTGACTATAAAACAATAATGATAATGTCTTATGGCATTCAGTATATTAATGGAACTAAAATGCACAACACAATAGCATATAAGAACAGAGGGTTGAAAGTAAACTTTTATCATTGTCCAGGAGAAAAATAAAAATGATATTTAGTATTAAGCTTTGATGAATAAAGTATAACTGTCCATTCAACGGTAATCACTAATAGAAAGGAAACGTTTACCTTCCAAATTTTTAGAAGAATATTAGAGAATAATATAACAAATCCAAAAGGAGGCAATAAAAGATAAAAAATAGTAACACAGATCAGGTGGGAAAATATAGAAACACATACTAAGATGGCAAAATTAAAACCAAATATATCCATAATTATATTAATTGTAAATGGGACTAAATATTCTAAGACTGTCAGATAAGATTTGAAAAAATAATCCAACTATGTGTTTATAAGACACATATATATCATAAGGAAAGTAAGGGATTAAAAAGGTACTCCACACAAACACTAACCAACAGAAAGATTGTATAGCTATAGTAGTAATCTATCAGAATAGATTTTTCAGCAAAATCAATTATTTTAAAGAAAGAAGGTTACTTCATGATTATGAAGGAGTTAATTCATTTGGAAGACACAGAATAATGAATGTATGTATATAATATTATGGCCTCAACATTACTAAATTAAACATGGACAGAATTGTAAGGACAAATAGGCAAGTCTACAATAATGGTGTAAAATTTTAACACACCCTTTTCAGTGATTGTATGAGGACAATGAAAAAAGCTGAACTAATGGACAAGTGAAAATACATATTCCTATCATTTGCATAAGAAATATTTATCATAATTGACCATATATTTGGCCATAAATTAATTCTCAATAACTTTCAAGTGTTGGAATCATAAAGTAATTCAAATTCAAATGAAATAGAAATGTTTACCAAAAGGTAACTAGAAAAATCTACATATATTTGGAAATTAAGAAATTATTTTCCAATAAACTATGACCCAATGGATTTAGAATCCACTGATGACTCTTCTCTGAACCATTTATTATTATGTGATTGTAAACTAATGATTTTTTCTCACTTTATTATTCTTTCTTCCTTTATTAGTTGGCATTGTACTGTAAGGAAGGTTTTCCCTCCCACTTTGTTATTCATTTATTCATATTAGTAAATACTCTTGAATTCTTTTGTAATCAATATAACTTAATTCATTACTGTCCTTAATTATTTTGACGCTCAAATTGTCCCAGATTTGTCCAATAACTCCTTTTGTTATGTCCCATCAGCACATTAAGCACTTTCTTACTTTCTGTCGATTTTGCCAGATTTACCCTTTATTTTCCATGTCCCAGTTCTGAAATCAGTTATTTGATACAAGGAACCCTCGGGTTTTTTTAGTGGTCAGAGGTTTTACAGACAGATATGGTATCTAGGTACACTCATTGCTATATCTATGCCTTTAATTCCAATCCAGTAACACAGGATTCTTCTGCTACCTTCCCAATTCCTTGTTATTCCTCACCTTTCTCACAATGAGTAAGCTGATCCTCAAAAGCATCAAGATATTTATTTAATATTTATATTTTCTAAATCCTACAATATGAAAATTCATTTCAGAATTGCTATCCTCATACCACTAAATAAATAAAATGCTATGTTTAAAATTGTATTGCAATTGTTTTTTTGGTTTTTGGGTTGTTGTTTTTTTTTTTGCCTTTAGAATGTTTCCCACTGAGGTTATATGTCAAAGCATTCTGTTCAAAATATTACAATTAATATGGATATTTTCTTCGGTGTGGTTCTGTTACCAATTCTTTAAAGTTAGGGATTTTTTTGGTTTCTGTATGCATTCAGTATTGATTTACCCTACCTTGCTGCCTTTATTTTTTAATATGTAAGACCTTAATATTATGTTCCAAAGTATGCAAATAGTATACTCAGAGAAGTGTCACTCTTTCTTCTCTCCCTTGGTTAACCCATTCAATAATTTCTAGACTACACTTCGAAGTTTATTTTTTCAAAAAACTATATATATTCTTGTTTCTCCTTTCTTAGATAAAAGATAAAATACTACATACATGTTAACACTTTGCTGTTCTTTACTTTGTAATATGTCCTGGGAATCCCTCTCTATCCATTCATAGTAAGATGGTCGATGTAAACCCAAATATCATGTAAATGACCTAAACACTCTGTTTAAAAGCCAAATTCCTTTTTTAAATGCTCATTAGTACTGCATTTTATAGATATATTGTAATTTATTTAACCAGTCTCCTGTGTAGTATGAGCATTTGTTTCTAATATTTCGTAATTACCAATAATTCCACCAGAAATAATCATTCTCTCACTCTGTGTGTATTTCATATTTTTGAAAGTTTAATTTCACCAAAAATTCCTCTTTCAGTCTTTCATAATGAAGTAAGATATTAGCTGTAGGGCTTCCCTGGTGGCGCAGTGGTTGAGAGTCTGCCTGTTGATGCAAGGGACATGGGTTCGTGCCCCAGTCCGGGAAGATCCCACATGCTGCAGAAGATGTTAGCTGTAGGTGTTTTACAGATGTCCTCTATGAGGTTGAGGAAGTTCCCTTCTATTTTTTGTATGGTCACTATTTTATCATAAAAACACATTGCATTTTGTCCTTTATTCTATTAATATCACGTTACATTGATCGATTTTCACATGCTGATACAACCTTGCATTCTTTGGATAAATTCCCCTGGGTCTTGATGTATACTCATTTTTATATGTTGCTGGATTTGGTTGGCTAGTATGTTGTTGAGGATTTTTGTACTTATATTAAGAAAAAGTACTGGTCTGTGGTTTTTCTTTTTATATGACATCTTTGTCTTTTTTTTTGGTATCAGGAGTAATACTAGCCCCATAAAATGAGATGAGAAATATTCTTTCTTTTTCTATTTTTTGGAAGAGTTTTTGAATGATTGGTGTTAATTCTTTAGATATTTGATAGAATTCACCAGTGAAGCCATTTGGGCCTGAGCAGTACTTAGTGGAGTTTTTTTAATGTCAAATGGAATCTCTTTACTGTAACAGGTCTATTCATATTTTCTTTTTCTTTGTGAATTAGTCTTCATAGCATGTGTATTTTTTTTTAATTCATGTATTTCCATACAAATTGTAAAGTTTTTGTTCTAATTCTGTGAAAAATGCCTTGGTAATTTGATAGGTATTGCATTGAATCTGTAGATTGCTTTGGGTAGTATAGTCATTTTGACAATTTTGATTCTTCCAATCCAAGAACATGGTATATCTCTGCATCGACCCCAAATAGCCAAAGCAATCTTGAGAAAGAAAAATGGAACTGGAGGAATCAGGCTCCCTGACTTCAGACTATACTACAAAGCTACAGTAATCAAAACAGCATGGTATTGGCAGAAAAACAGACATACAGATCAATGGAACAGAATAGAGAGTCCAGAAATAAACCCACACACCTATGGTCAACTAATCTATGACAAAGGAGGTAAGAATATACAATGTAGAAAAGACAGTCTCTTCAGTAAGTGGTGCTGGGAAAACTGGAGAGCTACATGTAAAAGAATGAAATTAGAACATTCCCTAACACCATACACAAAAATAAACTCAAAATGGATTAAAAGCCTAACTGTAAGGCCAGATACTATAAAACTCTTAGCATAGGCAGAACACTCTCTGACATAAATTGCAGCAATATCTTTTTTGATCCATCTCCTAAAGAAAATAAAATCAAAAGTAAATAAATGGGACCTAATTAAACTTAAAAGCTTTTGCACAGAAAAGGAAACCATAAACAAAACAAGAAGACAACCCATAGAATGGGAGAGGATATTGGCAAATGAAGCGACTGACAAGGGATTAATCTCCAAAATATACAAATAGCTCATGCAGCTCAATATCAAAAAAACAAACAACCCAGTCCAAAAATGGGTGGAAGATCTAAATAGACATTTCTCCAATAAAGACATACAGGTGGCCAAAAAGTACATGAAAAGATGCTCAACATCACTAATTATTAGAGAAATGCAAATCAAAACTACAATGAGGTATCATGTTACACCAGTCAGACTGGCCATCATAAAAAAATCTAAAAACAATAAATGCTGGAGAGAATGTTGAGAAAACGGAACCTTCCTACACTGTTGGTGGGAATGTAAATTGGTACAACCATTATGGAGAACAGTATAGAGGTTCCCTAAAATACAAAAAATAGAGCTACCATATGATCCAGCAATCCCACTCTTGGGCATATATCTGGAGAAAACAATAATTCAAAAGGATACATCCACCCCAACGTTCATCACAGCACTATTTACAATAGCCAAGACATGGAAGCAAGCTAAATGTCCATTGGCAGAGGAGTGGATAAAGAAGATGTGGTACATATATACAATGGAAAATTACTCAGCCATAAAAAAGAATGAAATAATTCCATTTGCAGCAACATGGCTGGACCTAGAGATTATCTTACTGAGTGAAGTAAGTCAGACAAAGACAAATATCATATGATATCACTTATATGTGGATTCTAAAAAAAATGGTACAAATTTTGAATGAAAGAATGAGAATAAGGCAAGTTCAAATTCCACAAAACACTGTTCTTACGGAAGTAGAGCTTTCTTCTTGAATAAATACTCCCCGAATTACTGAAAGACTTTGGCATATTTCTGGAGTTCTGATAAGTTGATTTTGACAATATTTTCCAGTGTTCTCATTGTTTTTATAGATAAGAGCATTTTTATGTCTTTATCACCATTTCCACTAATGTCACCTTCAGTTGTATCATCATTCTTTACTTTAACCTCCTTTTGTCTTCATAATTAAGCTAGGTTTCTTATAGATAAAATATAGTTGTCTTGTTTATTTATCTAATCTTGCAATCTCCACTGCTCATATTTATATCTTTTATATTTAATGTGATTATTGGTATAGTTGGGTTTAAAACTAATCTTTTGCTGTTTATTATTTGTCCCTTTTTTATTGTTGTTTTCTGTCTTTTTTTTTTTCTTATTCTTTTTTCAATACTCAATCACCTCAGGGTCTCTTTTATTAACTCTTTCATCTTCTGATCAGCAGTTACTGCTTCAATGTTCTTTGCATATCTAGTACTTTTAATTGTATGCCCAGCATTGTGGGTATTATATTATAAAAGCCCTTGATTTTGTCATCTTTCTCTCGTAAGTGTTAAATTTTATTCTAACTGAAAGTTAAATTATCAGCATATCACCTGGATACTGTATTAGATTCCTAGTGCATAGACTTACTTCAGTCTCAACTAAAGGCCCTGAGTATTTTCCAAAGAAGGTCCACTATGCGTATACAATCTCTAAAATCTCAGCTTTGCTTTCCAGCCTTCCAGTGTCTGTTATATGCTAGGACCCCAAGAGGCTTACCTAGGTCATTTGCATCTCAGGAGTTGGCCAAAATCATGAGAAGAAATTTTATGCAAGTTTCAGAGAATCCCCTGTGTGTCTGTCCCTTCTCTCCTGGCATAACACCCAAATTTAAGTCTCCATTCAGCTCTGAAATGTTATTTATGTCTCAACTTCCCAGCAAAAGTGCTACACTTTGACTGGGCTCTATTTCCTTAAAACATAGTTTCAAAATTGCTCATCAGGAGGAAGCTTGTGTAAATGGGAGCTCAAACATGGGCTTCCTGTCTCTTAAAGATTGTAGCTTTGCACTTTAGCTTATCCAGTAAATAGAAACAATTGTATAATGTATTTGGTGCAGCCTTGTTTTTTGTTGCCAAGGTATAATTTACATACAATAAAATGTACAGATTTTTATGCATAGTGATTGATGATTAAGAAAAAATGATAATTTCTATGTAACCATCAGAAATAAAACAAGATTTAAAGTAATTCTACCACTCAATAATTGTCCCCATTCACTTTCCAGGCAATACACCTGTAATGGGACAATCATTGTTCTTTATTACTAATATTTAGTTTTAACTTTCCCAGATATTCAAATAAATGAAAATAAACATTGCATTCTTTTATGTGTCTATCATCTTTTTTCAATATAGTGATTCTGAGATACATCCATTTTGTTGCACTTATCATTAACTTGCTCTTTTTTATTGCTAAGTAACTATCATTGCATGAATATACTACCAGTTGTTTATTCAATTATCTCCAGATGGATATTTACATTATTTTCAGTTTGGGACTATTAGGAATAAAATTGGTATGAGAATTATTTTTCAAAGTCTATTTTAGGTTCTCTGTTTTTATTTCTCTTGGGTAAATACTTAGGAATGGAATTGCTGGGTCAAAACAAAGTTGTAGGTTTATCTTTATTTAGAAGAAACAAACAAACAAACTACCAAACCAGTTTTCAAAGTGGCAGTACTATTCTGTATTCCCACCAGCAACATATGTGAGTTCTAGTTGATCCATGATTTCATTGCCACTTGGTAATGCCAGTTTTTATTATTTTTTTAGCTAATTGTAGACTTACAGAAAAGCTGCAGAATAGCACAGAGAGTCCCCTTACATCCCTCATCCTATTTCACTGAATATTAACATTTTGTATACCCATAGTACAATGATCAAAAACAGGAAATCATCATGTCGTACAGTATTATTAACTAAAGTACAGATTTTGTTCAAATTTCACAACATTTTCTGCTAGTGTCCATTATTTGTTTTCATACCTTATTCAGGATTCCACATTGTATTTAGTTGCATTGAGCAGCTTCAGCTGCATCCAACAAATTCTGATAAATTCTCTTTTCATTTTTATTCGGTTCCAAATATTTTCCAATTTTCCTTGTTATGGCTTCTTAGATACACCCATCATATAAAAGTGGACATTTAATTTCCAAATATATGGGGGGGGTTAAGTATCTTTTGATATTAATTTCTCATTTAAATGCTTTCTTCTCTGCAATCACCCTCTGTGTTTTTTTCAGTCTTTTAACTTTATTGACACTTTCAATAGCTAAGTCAAAGATCTCTCTTGGTAAATGTCACATTGCACTTGAAAATATGTGGGTTATTTCCAAATACCTTTTGATAGTGATTTCTAACAAAATTCCACAGTAATAAGAGAACAGACCCTGTATGATTTCAATACCTTTAGACCGTGAAATTTTTGCACCTTCCTTTATGTCCCTGGATATGTTCCAGTGTGTCCTGGTTTATAGTCTATAGGCACTTGAATAGAATTTGTATCTTGCTGTTGTGTGAAAGTTGTATAAAACTTAATTATGTTGAATTGGTTCATAGTGCTTTTCAGGTCTACTATATCCTTCTACTTTTCTATTCATCCTATTAATTTTTGAGAGTTTGATATTGAAACTCCAACTAAAAGTCTTAATTTATCTACTTCTCCTTTCAATTCTGTTGATTTTGCTTCATGTATTTTGGAACTGTGTTATTAGGTGCATATATTTTTTTAAATTATTATATCATCTTGCTATATTAACCCATTTTTAGTTATGCAACCTCCCTCTTTGCCTCTAATACTAATCATATTATTAAGTATATGTTATCTGAAATTAATATGTACTATAGTGTTTTATGCATATCATTTCATGTAGTATATATTTCAATTCTTTACTTTCAACTTATATGTATGTTCATAATCAAAATATATCTCATGTTAGCAGCAAAAAATTTAATCTCTCTTTTATTTTTAAAACTTTTTATTCAATCTGATTACCTTTAACTTTTGATTAGAGGGTTTAGTCAATTTACATTTAATGTGATTATTGATATTGCTTTTGGCATTTGTTTTCTATTCATCTTTTATCTTTATTGTTGCTCCATTCCACCTTTCTGTTTACTTTTTTCTTATCATGATATAGTTAATATGCCTAAAATTTACCATTTTAAGTGTACAACTCAATAGTTTTTAGTGTATTCACAAGGTTGTACAACCATCACCATTATTTAATTATAGAGCATCTTCATGACACCAAAAAAAAAGTATTTAAAAGAGTCATTTCCCAATCCCTCTCACCCCAGACCTTAGAAATCACTAATTTACTTTTTATTTCTATGGATTGGCCTACTCTGGACATTTTCTATAGAGTCATACAATATGTGACCTTCTCTATCTGCCTTCTTTCAAATATCATAATGTTTTTCAATTCTTCCTTGTTGTAGCGTACATTAGTACTTCGTTTACCTTTTTCCTTTCTTTGTTAGATTTTAGCAGTTGATTGAGAAATAATTCAGATATAATTCACCTAGTTAAAGTATACAATTCAATGTTTTTTAATATTTCATAGATGTGTGCAACCATCACCTTTATTAGTTTTAAAACACTTTTGTCACCACAAAAAAAAAAAACCTTATAAGTATCACCACCCCTACCTACCCATCCCCCATGCCTAGGCAAGAACTAATCAATTACCTGTCTCTATAGGTGTGCCTACTCTGGCAATAGATGGGATATCATGTAGTTATGATCATATAATATGTGGTCTTATGTGACTGGCTTTTTCACTCAGTAATCTTTTAAGTGTGAATAAGATTCTGTTGTATGTATATACCACCACTTATTTTTTCACTCTTCCGCTGATGGGCATTTGGGTTATTTCCAGTCTTTTTTAATCATGAATAATGCTGCTGTGAACATTCATGGAGCAATTTTTCTTTGAACACCTGTTTTTAAATCTCTTGCGTATATAACTAAGGAATTCCTTGATCACATTGTAACTGCCAAATTATTTCCAAAGCTGATGTACCATTTTAAATTCCCATCACCCTTATAGGAGGACTCCAATTTCTTCACATTGTTACCTACATTTTTTGCTGTTTATATATATGATTATACCTGTCCTAGTATGTATAAAGTGGTATCTCATTGTGATTTTGATTTGCACTTCCTTAATAGCTAATGATGACGAACATATTTTCATGTACATATTGGTCATTTGTATATCTTCTTTGGAAAGATACATATTCATATCATTTGCCCAATTTTAATTGAGTTATCTATCTGTTACTATTGAATTGCAAGCATTTTCATATATTCTGGATGAAAGACACACAGAAGACATATGACTTCTAAGTATTTTCTACCACTGTGTGAGTTGTCCTTTCACTTTCTTGATGGCATCATTTGCAGTACAAAAGTTTTTAATTTTGATGAAGTTCAATTTATCTATTTTTCTCTTGTTGCTTGTGCTCTTAGTGTCACATTTAGTAAAACATTCTTAACACTAGAATTATAAGGGTGTATCCCTATGTTTTCTTCTAAAAGTTGTATAATTTTTACCTCTTACATTTAGGTCTTTGATTCATTTTGAGTTAATTTTTGTAAATGGTGAAAGGTAAGGATCCAATTTCCTCCTTCTGTATGTTGACATCCAGTTATCCCAGCACCATTTAAAAAGACTATTCTTTCCCCCTCGAATGGTTGTCTTAGTTTTTACAGGCTATTGTAACAAAATACCATAAACTAAGTGGCTTATAAACGAAAAAATATTTATTTCTCACAGTTCTGGAGGCTGGGAAGTCCAAGATCATGGCACTGACAGATTGGGTGTCTGGTGAAGTCCCACTTCCTAGATGGCCATCTTTTCACTATGACCTCACATCTCAGAAAGGCAAGGGAGCTTTATCTAGCCTCTTTTATAGGGAACTAATATCATTCATGAGCACTCTGCTTTCGTGACTTAATCATTTCCCAAAAGCCCCACCTCCTAATAGCACCTTGGGGGTTAGGATGTCAACATATGAAGTTTGAAAGGGACACAATCATTCAGACCATAGCAATGGTCCTGGCACCTTTGTTGAAAATTAGCTGATTATGGATACATAGGTCTACTTGAGCACTCTCAATTCTATTCCAGTGATCTGTATGTCTATTTTTACGTCTGTACCTCATGGTCTTGATTATCATTATTTTGTAGTAAGTTTTAAAATCAGAAAGTGTGAGTTCTCATACTATGTTCTATTTCAAAATTATTTTGGCTATTCTGGGTCCTTTGCAATTCCATGTGAATTTTAGAATTGGCTTGTCAATTTCTACATACAAAGAAGTCAGCTGGGATGCTGAAAGGAATTGCGTTGACTCTTTTGATCACTTTGGAGAGTACTGCCATCTCAACAATTTTAAATCTTCTAATCCATAGACATATGCTTTTTTCCATTCATTTAAATTCTTTACTTTCATTCAACAGTTTTGTACTCTTCAATTTAAAAGTTTTAGATTTCTTTTGTTAAATTTATTCCTAAGTACTTTATTCTTTTCAGTGCTATTATAAATTGCATTGGGTTTTTTCTTTGAATTTTATTTTATTTTTTTTATACAACAGGTTCTTATTAGTTATCTATTTTATACATATTAGTGTATATACGTCAAGCCCAGTCTCCCAGTTCATCCCACCAACTGCCCCCCACCCGCTTTCTCCCCTTGGTTGCATTGTTTACTTAATTTCATTTATTGGATTGTTCATTGCTAGTGTATAGAAATATAGTTGAATATCAAAATAATAGCACACTGAATGTGGCAACATTTTAAAAAATTACATACCATGATCAAGTGGAATTTATCCCAGATATGAAAGATTGATTTAACCTCAGTAGAATAAAAACAAAAAACACATGATCATCTCAATATATGCATAAATAGCATTTGAAAAAGAAATGTCCATTTTTTAAAATTGAAATATTATTGATGTATAAAATTGTTTAAGATGCACAGCATGTTGGTTTGATACATTTATATATTGCAGTATGATTGCCACTATAGTGTTAGCTAACACCTCTATCACATCATATAACAGTCATTACTTTTTTCATTTTAAGAACAATTAAGATCTAGTCTCTTAGCTACTTTGAAGTTTATAATAGAGTATTGTTGACTATAATCACAATGCTGTATGTTAGCTCTCCAGGACATATGTAGCTACTAGCTCCAAGTCTGTACCTTTAAAAAACATATCCCCAATTCCCTCACCCACCAGCCTCTGGTAATCACCATTCTGCTCTCTGTTTTTACAGGTTTGGCTTTTTTAGATCCCACATATAAGTGACATGATATAATATTTGTCTTTCTCTGTCTTACCTTACTTAGCTTAAAGCCTTCAAGGTCCATCCATGTTGTTGTAAATGGCAGGATTTCCTTCCTTCTCATGGCTTAATAATACTCCATTATATCATATATATCATCCATTGATGGACACACAAGTTGTTCTCATTTTTTGGCTATTGTGAATAATACAAAAATAAACACTGTAGTGAATATATCTCTTTAAAATCCTGTTTTCATTTCCTTTGGATATATATACCCAGAAGGGGAATTTCTGGATCACATGACAGTTCTATTTTGAATTATTTGAACAACTTCCATATTGTTTTCCATAGTGGCTGCAACAATTTAAATTTCCTCCAACAATGTGCAAGAGTTCTCTTTTCACCACATCCTCTCCAACACTTATTATCTATTGCCTTCTTGATGATAGCCATTCTAACAAGTGTGAGGTGATATCTTATTTTGTGTTTTTTTTAATATACATTTATTTATTAGGTTGCACCTGGTCTTAGTTGTGGCAGGTGGACTCCTTAGTTGTGTCTCCAGGGCTCCTTAGTTGTGGCTCACCAGCTCCCTGGTTGTGGCATGAGAACTCTTAGTTGCAGCATGCATGTGGGATCTAGTTCCCTGACCAGGGATTGAACCCGGGAACCCTGCATTGGGAGCATGGAGTGTTATCCACTGCACCACCAGGGAAGTCCCTCTTATTGTGGTTTTGATTTACATTTTCCTGATGATTAGTAATGCTGAACATCTTTTTATGTACCTAATGGCTATTTATATGCCTTTTTTTGAAAAAAAATTCTACTTGGTTCCTGAGCCTATTTCTTATTGCGTTGTTTTTATAAAATTCAGTTGTATGAGTTCTTTATATATTTTGAATATTAACCCCTTATCTGATATATTGCTTGCAAATATTCTCTCCCATTTCACAGGTTGCCTTTTCATTTTATGATTTATTTTTTGCTGTGCAGAATCTTTTTTTAGTTTGATGTAATCCTAGTTGTTGATTTTAGCTTTTGTTGTTTGTGTTTTTGGTATCATATCAAAAAAATTATTGCCCAATCCAATGTCAAGAAGCTTCTTCCTCCTTTTCTTCTAGGAGTTTTATGGTATCAAGTCTTATGTTTAAGTCTTTAATTCACTTCTAGTTAACTTTTTGATTGATGTAAGATAGGGGTGCAATTTTATTTTTCTGCATGTGGTTATGCAATTTTTCCAACACTATTTGTTGAAGAGACTATCCTTTCCCCATTGAGTGTTCTTGGCTCCACATCAAATATTAGTTGACCACATATGTAGGAGTTAATTTGGGGGCTTTCTATCCTGTTCCATTGGTCTATGTGTCTATTTTTATGCCAGTACCATACCATTTAAATTACTTTGCAGTATATCTTGAAGTGTGATGTCTCCAGTTCTGTTCTTCTTTCTCATGATTCTTTGGCTATTTAGGGCCTTTTGTGGATCCATACAAATTTTAGGATTGCTTTTTCTATTTATGTGAGAAATGCCAATGGAATTTTATAGGGATTACATTGAATCTATAAATGGGTTTGGTAGTATGGGCATTTTAGCAATATTAATTCTTCCAATCCATGAACATGGGGTAACTTTCCATTTGTTTGTGTCCTTTTAAATTTCTTTCATCAAGGTCTTATAGTTTATATTGAACACATCTTTCACTTACTTGATTAAACTTATTCCTAAGTATTTTATTGTTTTTGAAGCTATTGTGAATGGGATAGTTTTCTTTATTTCTTTTTCAGATGTTTTGTTGTTTGTGTATAGAAATGCAATTGATTTCTTTTTTTCCCCCTCTTTTTTGGATTTCCTTCCCATGTAGGTCACCACAGAGCACTGAGTAGAGTTCCCTGTGCTATACAGGAGGTTCTCATTAGTTATCTAGTTTATACATAGTAGTGTATATGTGTCAATCCTAATCCCCCAGTTCATCCCACCCTCCCCTTTTAAATCCAATATCTGTGACCAATAAATATAGTTTACTTATATTGACTTCTCTTTTCACTGATTGTGGTTCCCACCTTTCTGTTCCTTTGGATAGCTAATAACTTTTGATTTAAAACTGGACATTTTTATACTTTGTGATATTCTGGAGTTTGTTTTCTCTTGTAAAGATTATTGTTTTTGCCTTATAGTAGGCAGTTACCCTTCTGTACTCAAACTATAAAACTTGTGTCCTTCACATTATGCAGCATCTAATGCCTCTGCTCAGTTTTCTTGGCTTCCAGCTTCTACGTTTTTAGTGTATTCCTCCTATATTTCTTCTGTGCCTGCGTAGTTTAAAGATCAGTCAATAATTGAGGTAGAGTTTATATACAGATTTACAGGTGTTATTGAGGAATTCTCCATCTATGTATATAAATGATATTGTTCTATAAAAGTCCTATCAGATAAAGTCATCAGGTTTTCAGATCAGGGTTATGCTGGCCTCATAACATTAGGGAGGGGTATTTCTTACTTTTCCATTTGTGTAAATTTGATGTTTCTCTCTTAAATGTTTGAAAGAATTAATCAATGAAGCCATTTGGATTTGGAGAAGTTTTTAAATATTAGTTCAATTACTTTAATAGATGAAGAGAATTTTCAATTTTCTGTTTCTTTCCATTTTGACTCACTTTAGTTCATAGCCAGTGAATAAGGCAAATATAAATAATAGAGATAACAAAGATTGGGAGAATGGTGGTGCAGTGGTTAAAAATCCGCCTGCCAATGCAGGGGACATAGGTCTGAGCCTGGTCTGGGAAGATCCCACATGCTGTGGAGTAACAAAGACGGTGCACCACAACTAGTGAGCCTGTGCTCTAGGGCCCGTGAGCCACAACTACCGAGCCCATGTGCCACAACTGCTGAAGCCTGCACTCCTAGAGCCTGTGCTCCACAACAAGAGAAGCCACTGCAGTGAGAAGCCCACACACCGCAACGAAGAGTAGCCCCCACTCACCACAACTAGAGAAAGCCCACGTGCAGCAACAAAGACCCAACGCAGCCAAAAATAAATAAAATTAAATAAAATGTTCCCAGGTGACGCCAATGCCACGGGCCACAGACCATACATTAAAGAGCAACATAGTCATTTAGGTTAATAAATAAATAAATTTATAAAAAAAAGAAAAAGATTGGGGGAAAAGTTAAAACTTTTTAACTTGAAGATAACAATTGTCTATGTGGAAACTCTTAAGGAATCTATTATACTAAAAAGAAAACTACTAATATAAATAAATAAATTTAGCAAGATATGACTGTATGTGTCTTCATATTTAAAGTTCATCTCTTTTAGACAGTGATAGTCTTGCTTTTTTATCCTACTATAAAAAGTGCTGTCTTCTAACTGGAGTATTTGGTCCAATTACATTTTATATAATTATTGATATGACTGGATTTAAGTCTGACATCTTGTTCTTTGCTTTCTATTTGTTTCATTTGATTTTTGTTCCTCTGTTCTTCTTTTCTTGCTTTCTCTTCTGTTTACCAAATATTATTAACATTACATTTCAGTTCCTATATTGTTTTTTTAACCACACATCTTTTAAATTATATTTAGTTGATCTAGGTTAATCTAGGAATTACCACATGCTTTCTTAGCTCATAACCATCCTTAAATTCAATAATATACCACTTTCCCACTTCAGACTTCAGAAATGTAAGAAATTTAAAATAGTATAATTTCATTTACCAAGCCTTTTCTTTTTGTTCTTGTTTTCATGTATGCTACTTCTACATATATTACTGACATAACCTTAAATTTAAATTATTTTTGCTTCAAAACCTCATTTATACATTCTAAGAAATTAGGATAAAACAAAAGTTAGTCTTTCACATTTACTTATGTATTTACCATTTCACATGCTCCTCTTTCCTTTTGTAGATCTGAACTTCCACCTGGTATCATTTCCATCAACCTCTAAAGACCTTCCTATAGCATTTCTTTTAATGAAGATCTATTAGCAACAAATTCTTCCAGCTTTAGTTTAGCTGAAAAACGCCTTAATTTTACTCTTATTTTTGAAGGATCTGTTCACTGAACATAAAATTCTGGTTTGACGGCTGTGAGTTTGTATCATTTATATTTATTCTCTTAAAAGAAAGTTTTATTATCTTCCATTCTCTATGGAATCTGAGGTGAAAGTCCTTGGATATTTCTATATTAATCTTCTCTATGAAATGTGTCATTTTCCTCTGGCTACCTTTTAGATTTCTTATTTATATTGGTTATAAGTACTTTGATTATAATATTCTTATGTTTTGTTTCCTTTGGGTTTATTCTACTAGAGATTTGTTGAGCTTCATAGATCTATAGGTTAATGCTTTTCACCAAATTTGAGAAGTTTTTACCACTATTTCTTCAAATGTTTGCCTGCCCCATTATTTATCCTCTTCTTAGACTCCAGTTTACGAGTGTGTCAGAGTGCTTTATATTGTCCCACAGGTCACTGAAGCTCTATTTTTAAATTTTTTTTTCTTTTTGTTCTTCTGATTAATTTGTATAAATATCTTCAAGTTCATGGTTCCTTTCTTCTGCCATCTCCACTTGTCTGTTAAACTTATGCAGTTTATTTTTCATTCAAATATTTAACCTTGTAATTCCAAAACTTCCATCCTGTTCATTTTACAATTTACAGTTCTCTGCTGAGAGTTAGCATCCCTTAACCCATTAGGACCACATTTGCCTTTAAGTCCTTGAACATCTTAATAACAGTTGCTATAAATTCCTTATCTGATCATTCCAATATTAAGTGGTACAGGGAATCTTTTCTCATTGACTGCTTTTTTGTGTAATTAATATCTTAATTTCTTATTTCTTAGCCTATCTATATTTTTGTAATTTTATGCAGGGCACTGTAAATGATACATTGAAAAGAGTCTGGAATGTGTTGTTTCTTTTAAAGAGTGTTCAATTTGGGGGTGGCATGCTATTTTCTTTTCTTTATTATGGGTCACATTTTTCTGTTTCTTTGTATATTTAGTAATTTTATACACATACTCTTATGGAGGCCTTGTTTTTGCTTCGTTATGGTGGGTTCCAGGTTTGCTTTTATTCCTAGGTCAAATCCTTTATTCTCAAGAAATTGGCTTTTTTCCTAAGGCATGCTCCTTCTGAGTATAGATGAAAAGGCCAGGGTGTTTACTAAGCTTTCCTGACTTGGTGTGATGCAAACTCCCAACTCTGTTTCCTTTTCAGTAGAAAACTGTTGAGATCTCTATTAAATATTTTCAACCTCTCAAATGTTGCTTGCTCCATGAGTTCCTTGGAGAGTCACAAATAAAGGACTCAGGTGTCAAACAAGAATGTGAGGGAAGTTTGTACAGAAATTTTAAACCCCCTCCTGCCTATAGCTTGTCCTCTTTCTGATTGCACAGTCCCCTGTAGTTTCTACCTGCTTTTTGTTCACTCTCAAGTATCTTCGCATGTTGGGTGTTTTAAATTTTGTTCAAGCTTTTGATTGTTGTCAGCAGGAGACCTAGTCTTCTATAAACTATTCCACCATTATTAGAAAATGATAGTATTTACTTACAAGTTCTTATAGATTTTTGTGACAGGAAGTTAAATCTGACTCTGATACCAACTATTGAATCATGACTATAGCTGGGAGTTTGTACATTTTTTTTTTTAATTTTTTTTTTTTTTTTCCGGTACGCAGGCCTCTCACTGTTGTGGCCTTTCCCGTTGCAGAGCACAGGCTCCGGACGCCCAGGCTCAGTGGCCATGGCTCACAGGCCCAGCCGCTCAGCAGCATGTGGGATCTTCCCGGACTGGGGCACGAATCCGTGTCCCCTGCATCGGCAGGCGGACTCTCAACCACTGTGCCACCAGGGAAGCCCTGTACATTTTGATGGTGAAAAAAATTTGCATTTTTTCTTCTAGTTTTATTGAGATATAATTGACATACAGCACTGTATAAATTTAAGGTATACAGCATAATGGTTTGACTTACATGCACCATGAAAAGATTACCAAAATAAGTTTAGTGGATATCCATTATCTCATATAGATACAAAATTTAAAAAATAAAAGTTTTTTTCCTTGAGATGAGAACCCCTTCCCTCTTAATAACTTTCATATATAACATACAGCAGAGTTAATTATATTTATCATGCTGTACATTGTGCCCCTAGTACTTATTTGTCTTATAAGTGGAAGTTTGTACCTTTTGACTGTCTTCATCCAATTCCCCCTCCTCCCACCTCCCGCCTCTGGTAACCACAAATCTGATCTATTTTTCTATGAGTTTGTTTATTTATACATTATACATTTCAAATTGGTCACCATGAGAAGTCTAGTTACAGTATGTGACCATACAAAGATATTACTTAATTGTTGACTATATATACCACACTGTACATTTTATACTCATGACTCATTTATTTTGTAACTGGAAGTTTGTACCTCTTAATCTCCCTCACCAATCCTCTCCTTCCCTACCCCCCTCCCCTCTGGATACAACCTGTTTGGTCTCTGTATCTATGACTCTGTTTCTGTTTTGCTATGTTTGTTCATTTTGTTTTTTAGATTCCACATGTAAGTGAAATCATACAGTATTTTGTCTTTCTCTGACATTTCACTTAGCAAAATACCCTCTATATCCATCCATGTTGTCATAAATGACAAGATTTCATTCTTTTTTATGGCTGAGTAATGTTCTTTTGTGTGTGTGTGTGTGTGTGTGTGTGTATATACCACATCTTCTTTATCCTTTCATTTATTGATGGGCAGTTGGGTTGCTTCCATATCTTGGCTATTATAAATAACACTGCCATGAACCGGGAGGGCATATATCTTTTCAAATTAGTGTTTTTGTTTTCTTTGAATAAATACCCAGGGGTAGAATTGCTGGATTATACAGTTCTATTTTTAAATTTCTTGAGAAATCTCCATACTGTTTTCCATAGTGGCTGCACCAATTTACATTCCCACCAACAGTACACAATTGTTCCCTTTTCCTCACATCCTCACCAACAATTATTTGTTGTCATTTTGGTAACAGCCATTGTGACAGGTGTGAGGTGATAGCTCATTGTGGTTTTGGCTTGCATTTCCCTAGTGATTAGTGATATTGAGGATCTTTTCATGTGCCTGTTGGCCATCTGTATATCTTCTTCGGAAAAATGTCTACTCAGGTCCTCTGCCAATTATTTTAATGGGATATTTACTTTTTATGTGAGTTGTGTGAGTTCTTTGTATATTTTGCAGATAACCCCTTATTAGTTACATCATTTATCTTCTCCCATTCAGTAGGAAGCCTTTTCACTTTGTTGATAATTTCCTTTGTTCTGCAAAAGCTTTTTAGTTTGATGTAGTTCCATTTGTTTATTTTTGCCTTGTTGGCCTTGCCTGAGGAGACTTATTCAAAAAAAATATTGCTAAGACCAATGTTAAGGAGCACACTGCATACATTTCCTTCTAGGAGTTTTATGGTTTCAGGTCTTACATTTAAGTCTTCAATCCATTTTGAGTTTATTTTCATACGAGGTATGAAAGTAGTCCAGTTTGATTCTTCTACATGTAGCTGTAGAAGTTTTACTGACACCATTTTACTGACACCATTTATTGAAGAGGCTGTCTTTTCTCCATTGTATATTCTTGCCTCCTCTATCATAGATAAATTGACCATATAACTGTGAATTCATTCCTAGGTTCTCTATTCTCTTCCGTTGACCTAAGTGTATGTTTTTTGAGCCAGTATCATACTGTTTTGATTACTGTAGATTTGTAGTGTAGTTAGAAATCAGGGAGCATGATACCACCAGCTTTGTTCTTTTTTCTCAAGATAGTTTTGGCTCTTCAGGGTCTTTTGTGTTTCCAGACAAATTGGGAAATTTTTTGTTTTAGTTCTGTGGGAAATGCCTTTTGGTATTTTTATAGGGATTGCATTGAATATGTAGATTGCCTTGGGTAGTATGGTCATTTTAACAATATTAATTCTTCCAGTTCATGAACACAGTATATCTTTCCATCTGTTTGTTTCATCTTCAATTTCTTTCATCAGTGTCTTATAGTTTTCCAATACAGGTCTTTTACCTCCTTAGTTAGACTTAATGTTAGGTATTTTATTCTTTTTGATGCTATTATAAATGTAATTGTTTCCTTAATTTCTCTTTCTGATAGTTCGCTGTTAGTGTATAGAAATGCAACAGATTTCTGCATATTAATTTTGTATCCCACAACTTTACCAAATTCGTTGATGAGTTCTAGTAGTTTTTGTAGAAATCTTTATGCATCTATATATAATATCATGTCATCTGCAAACAGTGACAGTTTTACCTTTTCCATCCCGATTTGGATTCCTTTTATTTATTTTTCTTGTCTGATTGCTGTGGCTAGGAATGCCAATACTATGCTGAATAAAAGTGGTGAGAGTGGGGCATCATTCTGTTTCTGATCTTAGAGGAAATGCTTTCAGCTTTTAACCACTGAGTATGTTGTTAGCTTGGGCTTGTCATATATGGCCTTTTATGTTGACTTATGTTCCCTCTATACTCACTTTCTGGAGAGTTTTTATCATAAATCAATGTTGAATTTTGTCAAAAGCTTTTTCTGTATCTATTGAGAGGATCATATGATTTTTATTCTTCAATTTGTTAATATGGTGTATGACATGATTGATGTTTGAATATTGAACCATCCTTGCATCCCTGGGATAAACCCTATTTCAGCACAGTCTATTATTCTTTTAATGTATTGTTGAATTCAGCTTGCTAATATTTTGTTAAGGATGTTTTTGTATCTATGTTCATCAGTAATATTGGTCTGTAATTTTCTTTTTTTGTGGTATCTTTTCTGGTTTTGGCAGCAGGACGATGCTGGCCTTTTGGAATGAACTTGAAAACATTCCTTCCTCTTCAAGTTTCTGGAATAGTCTGAGAAGGATAGACATTAACTCTTTTCTAAATATTTGGTGGAATTCCCCTTTGTCACCATCTGTTCCTGGAATTTTTTTTTATTACTGATTCAATTTTATTACTCAAAATTGGTCTGTTCATATTTTCTATTTCTTCCTGATTCAGTCTTGGGAGGTACATTTCTAGGAATTTGTCCATTTCTTCTAAGTTGTCCATTTTATTGGTATAGATTTGTTCATAGTAGTATTTTATGATCCTTTGTAGTTCTGTGATGTTGACTTAACTCCCCATTTTTCATTTCTGAATTTATAGTTTTGAACCCTCTCTCATTTTTTTCTTTATGAGTCTGGCTAAAGGTTCATCAATTTTGTTTATCTTTTTAAAGAACAAGCTCTTAGTTTTATTGATCTTTTCTATTTTTTTAGTCTCTATTTTATTTATTTCTACTCTGATATTTATGATTTCTTTCCTTCTACTAAGTTGGGGTTTTGTTCTATTTCTAGTTCATTTAGTGTAAGGTTTGGTTGTATATTTGAGATTTTCTGGTTTCCTGAGGCAGGCTTGTATCACTATAAACTTCCCTTCTAGAACTGTTTTTGCTGCATCACATAGATTTTGGATCATTTTGCTTTCATTTTCATTTGTCTCCATGTATTTTTTGATCTCCTCTTTGATTTATTCAGAGACCTATTGGTTATTTAGCAGTATATTGTTTAGCCTCCATGTGTTTATGATTTTTGAAGTTTTTATCTTGCAGTTGATTTCTGATCTCATAGTGTTGCAATGTGATGTTTAATATGATTTCAATCTTCTTCAATTTACTAAGATTTGTTTTGTAGCTTAGCATGGGATCTACTCTGGAGAATGTTCCACGTGCACTTGAAAAGAATGTGTATTCTGCTGCTTTGGATGAAATGTTCTATATAAATCTATTAGGTCCATCCAGTATAATGTATCATTTAAGGCCAGTGTTTCCTTATTGATTTTTGGTCTAGATGATCTGTCCATTGATGTAAGTGGAGTGTTAAAATCCCCTACTATTATTGTGTTCCTGTCAATTCCTCCCTTTATCTGTTAATATTCACTTTACACATTTAGGTGCTCCTATGTCGGGTGCATATATATTTACAATTGTTATATCTTCTTTTGGATTGATCCCTTGATCCTTATGTAATGTCCTTCTTTGTCTCTTGTAACAGTTTTTATTTTAAAGTTTATTTTTTTGTGGTATAAGTATTTCTGTGCTGGCTTTCTTTTCATTTCTATTTGCATGGAATAACTTCTTCCATTCCCTCAGTTTCATTCTCTTGTCTTTAGATCTCAAGTAAGTCTCTTGTAGGCAGCATAGTGATGGGGCTTGTTTTTGTATCTGTTCAGCCACTCTATGTCTTTTGATTGGAACATTAATTCATTTACATTTAAGTAATTATTGATAGGTATGTACTTATTGCCATTTTGGTCATTGTTTTGGGGCTGTTTTGTAGTTCTATTTTTTCATTTATACTTCTTTTGTTCTCTTCCCTTGTGATTTGATAACTATCTTTAGTGTTATGTTTGGACTTCTTTCTCTTTTTGTGTGTATTTCTATTATAGATTTTGTTTGTGGTTACAATGAACTTTATATATATCTATATAAATATATGATTATTTTAAGTTGCTATCTCTTAAGTTCAAATGCATTTTAACAAACCTGAATTTTTATGTCCTTCCCCACTTTTAATGTTTTGGACATCATAGTTTACAACCTTTTTGTTTTGTGTATCCCTTAACTACTTACTGTGGATATAGATGATTTTACTACTTTTGTCTTTTAAGCTTCTTACTAATTTCATAAGTGATTGATCTACTACCTTCACTATATATTTGTCTTTAGCAGTGACATTTTCTCCTTTTGTAATTTTCATTTTTCTGGTTGTGGAGTTGTGGTCTTTCTTTTCCAATTAGAGTAGTATCTTTAATATTTCTTCTGAAACTGATTTCATGATTCTGAATTCTTTTAGCTTTTGCTTGTCTGCAAAATTCTTGATCTCTCCTTTAATTCTGAGTGACAGCCCTGTTAGGTAGAGTATTCTTGGTAGTAGGTTTTTTCCTTTCATCACTTTTAATATGTCATGCCACTCTTTCTGACCTGCAGAGTTTCTGCTGAAAAGTCAACTGATAGCCTCATGGGAGTTCCCTCGTACATAACTTGCTGCTTTTCCTTTGGTGCTTTTAATATTCTCTTTTTATCTTTAATTTTTGCCATTTTAATTACAATGTGTCTTGGCCTGTTCCTCTTTGAGTTTATCCTGTTTGAGACTCTCTGTGATTCCTGGACCTGGATGGCTGTTTTCTTTCCCAGGTTAGAAAAGTTTTCAGCTATTATGACTTCAAATAAGTTCCCTGCACATTTTTCTCTCTCTTCTCTTTCTGGGATCCCTACAATGCAAGTGTTAATAGGCTTGATGTTGTCCCAGAGGTCTCTTAAACTGTCCTGATATTTAAAAAAAAAAAATTTTCTGTTCTGCCTGAGTGATTTCCACTGCTCTGCTTTCCAGTTCCCTGATCTCTTCCTTTGTATCATCTAATCTACTGTTGATTCCTTCTGGTTTATTTTTTATTTGTTATTGTATTCTTCAGCTTTGCTTGGTTCTTATTTATATTTTCTCTTTGTTTAAAAACTTCTAACGTCTAACTGTGTTTATCCATCCTTCTCCTGAGTTATTTGAGCACCTTCATGATCATTACCTTGAACTCTTTATCAGATAGACTGTTTATCTCCATTTAGTTCTTCTGGGGCTTTATCCTGTTCCTCCTTTAAGCATATATTTCTCTGCTGCCTCATTTTGCCTAATTTGCTGTTTTTATTTCTATGTTTCTGGTAGGTGGGTTACATTTCCTGACCTTGGAGAAGTGGCCTTATGTAGGAGACTTCCTATGCCTTTCAGCAGTGCACTCCCCTCTGGTCACCAGAGCTACATGCTCTAGTGGTGTCATCTATGTGAGCTGCATGGGCCCTTCTTTTGTGGTGGGCTGACTACTATAGGCATGCTTGTAGGTAAGGCTGGCCCCCAGTCTGGTTGGCTGCTGGGCCCTGCCTATTGTGAAGATTGCTGGTTGCTGGTGGGCAGGGCTGTGTCCCATCATGTCTGGTGGCACAGTCCAGGGGTTCCTGAGGCTAATGCTGGCCTGCTGGTGGGCAGGGTAGGGTCCTGTGATCTCTGGTGCTAGAATTGGCACTTGCCAGCACCATTGTCCTCATGGTAGAATGAGCTCCCCAAAATGGCTACTGCTAGCATGTATGTCCCCAGGGTGGATCCAAGTTTTCTCCTGCCTCTCCAGGAGGCTAAGATAGCAAGTGGTTATGACCCAGGCTCCTTTCATATTACTGCCTCTGCCCTGGGTCTCAGAGCTTGTGAGGCTTTGTGTGTGCCAAGAGTAGAGTCTCTTTTTCCTACAGCCCTCCCCAAAAGTAAGCCCCACTGGCCTTCAAAGCCAAACATTCTGGGGACTTGTCTTCCTGGTGCAAGCCCCCTGGGCGAGGAGCCCAACGTGGGGCTTGGACCACTCATTCCTTAGGAAGAACCCTTGCAATTGTAATATCCTCTCATTTGTGGGTTACCTACCCAGGGGGATGGGTCTTGACTATATTGTGTCTCTGCCCCTCCAACCTGTCTCATTTTGGTTCCTTCTTTACATTTTTAGTTGTAAAAGATCTTTACTATCAGTCTTCAGGTTGTCCTCATTGATGGTTGTTCTGTAAATAGTTGTAATTTTGATGTTCCTATGAGAGGAGGTGAACTCAGGGTCTTTCTACTTTACCATCTTGGCCACTCCCTCCCTGCATCTTTATTTTAACTAACTTATAACTGAAATTTGGGATTTACTTCAATTACAAATGTAAGCAATAAACCAAAATAGTAATTTGCAATATCTGTAACAGTATCACCAATAGTCATTACAAATACTTGAAAATCATATTCGGTTGTGGCAGATATCTTGCCATATGATAGATGCTCATCACTATTTCAAATTTCAGGAGCTGTTAGGCCCATTACTAGATTTTGTTATTTAATGTGCTAATTAAAACCTGCATATATTACTGTTTCTAAATTTTATCTTTAATATTTTGATAGCAGAATGTCAAAATAATTTATTTCCTTTGCAATCTCCTGTATGTTATTTTATATATTAAAAACATTATTCTAAAAAAAAAAAAAATTATTCTAAGAAGAGATCCTTAGGTACAAAAAAGTTTGGAACCCTTTCCCTAGATTTTTGTATGACTTCTTTTCACCAAAGTTCTCCCTAAAAGATCATGACCTTGAAGTTTCCCTTTATAAGAAAGATCCTGTTCCCAACCGCACCTGTCTCCTGAGTTTTAAACAACTATATTCACAGAGAATTCCATATTGATACTCACAAACATCTCTAACTTTACACAATCCAAAGTGAGTCCATTACTTTCACTGCCAAAATCCTGCTCCTTCATCTATGTTCTTGTGCTTAATGGCATCCCCATCTACCTAATGACACAAAACAGAAATTTTCATTTACTTATTAACTCTTGCCTCTCCCTCACATGCCACATCCTATCAATCACCATATCCTATCAATGGAACTTCTAAATGGCTCAAAAAATCTGTCTATTCTCCCAATCCCCTCTACTCTTCCCTTAATTCTTTCCCTTGTATAATAATCTTTTTTTTTTTAACCTGTTACAAGAGAATTGAGGCCACCCTCTACCCAAGTCTTGACTTTCTTCCTGGAACCCATGAGTCTATTTTTTCTCAAGTTCTCAGGGTCTGGCTCCATTACTCAATGTCTTTTTCTCCACATCTTCAAACTCCCTCTCCTGAATATTTTTCCAATAGCATGTAAGGGTGTTCAACTGTCTGATTTTATCTTTAAGAAAGCTGACTATCCACACTCATCTATCTGCATTTACTCTCCTTATTTCTCACTGCTTTGTGGAATCAACAGATATACATTTAAATCACTTTGTGCATCCAGTTAACAACTCTGTTCTTTTGCCGTTTAACACTTTCTTCTCATCTCTCTTCTACCTTTTTGTATAAGGCCCAATAATTTCTGCCACCCATTCATACTACTATGTCTTCTAATAGAAAGGAACAACCAGTCTTTAGACCTAGTGTAATTTTTCCAACTGTTTCCAACTTTGCCTCCTCAGGGACCTTTATCTAACATCTTAACCTTTCTTTTCTGTATCTTTAAGCTCTTCCATTCTATTGGCCTTCACCTTTAATGTGTAAGCATATTATTGTACCTTAAATATAATCTTAGTTTCCTCAATCTTCATTAGCTTGTGAGCAATGTAGGGGAGGAAAAATAATTTTCCCTCTACCCTTCTGAGTTTTGGGCTTAGACTCCTATAATAAAACACAGTTTAAAAAGAGAAAACAAATATGTTTATTAACATGTATATGTTATGTATACATGGGAGATACCCAGAAAAACTAAGTAACTACCCCAAATGGTGTAAGCCATCACCTTAAATACCATCTTCAGCTAAAGACAAATAAAGATGTGGGGTGGGGGAAACCAGTTATAAGAGGTGACCAGGAAAAGCTAGGTAAACAAGGGTTAGGTTTGTTATGCAGAATTAAGTGGGCTTCTTCTCCATTGATAAGATTCTCTTATGATTTAGTCATCCTTCTCTTCCAGGTACAGAGAGGAAAATGTTTACGAATGGAGATTTCCTTTGTAAATGCAAATTTCTCTTAGGCTGTTTTCAGAGCTTCTCTTGTGTCTGTCATTTCTCAAAATAACTCAAAATAATCCTTACGCCAAAGACGCATATTTTGGTGTGGCATATTCTGCTACCCATCAGTAGTAATGTTGCCATATTTCGATGTTATCTCAAATTTCACTTCCTCATGCACTCAGCCATATTATAGTTGGACCTCCCTAGGACCTCCCTCACTGTTTAAAAAATAAAATTCAACTGAGTAAATTGTAAGATCTAATTGGCTTTATTCAATGATTCATGAATTGGGTAGCATCCCTTCTAGTGAATAAATAAGGACTTCAAAGGACTGGACAAAATGGAAGGTTTTTACAGGCAGAAGGAGAGTGGGGCAAGGAAGTTATTAGCAAAAGAAAATAATTATTTCAGGTTAGGTCATCTTCTTTTGAGGGAAAAGGTAATGGAAGGGGTCATTATGCAGATTACCTCATTAGTGCTGACCAGGAAATTTCAGATTGCTTAAAAGTCACATTATTGGGAGAAGTTGAGACTATTAAGCCTTAGTTTGCTGTCATGGAGGCAGATGACTCCATTTGGTGCTTGCTATTTCTTTTTAACACCCAGCTGTCCAGAAACTCTTACCCAGGTTTATCTTACAAACCCTGGGCATTCCTTTTGTCACCTCATGAACTGTCTTCTCATGCTTTCCTGCTTACGAAGAATCTTCTTCTTTTAGTTCCACTTCCCTCAAAGTCATTTAAGGTCTTTTCCTTACTCGATATCCTTCATTCATGCATGCCTAGGTTCCTACTCTTCTCAAAGCTAAAAACGCCTTAAGTTCAAAGTTGACTCTCAACCTGATTCTGACTTCCTTAAAATTCCCACTGCATCATCACAATACTGATTTATCTGCCAAAGTATGCAAAATATTTCTCCAACTCTCAGTCACACTTTGTCACCTGAGAACTAAGGCAGCACTGCTTGTGTTTGTTTTGTCTTCTATGTTCTTCTCTGAAAATAGTTCCTTCATCTTCTGCTGTCAATTCCCATTGTCAAGGGACTCACTTATTACTCTGTGAGGCAAGGGACCATTCCCATCAGCCTGACATTGTGTCATCCTCCTAGGTGTCCTTGAAAAAATTCCTCTCCATGAAAAACTCATGAAAATAGATACCTAGGAGATAGCCCTGCAGTTCAGTAAAAAATTCCCTTAATCTATGTTTTCATTTTGATGTTGGTCAATCTGCTCCAGGAAATGTATTTTATAATCTCTCTTTCCTCTATCTAATTACCATTTATTATTCATCTCTTGGCAATCTGTTTCCTGTCTTCACTACTCCACTATAATTGTTCTCTCTATAATCACCAGTGACCTCATTTTCAAAGACAGAGGAAATGTTTCAAATTCTAGACCCTTCTGTGACATTTGATGCTGTTGAGGATGCCTTGTTCAGAACACTCCCTCTTTTTGCCTGTTATGACATAATTTTTCGTTCACAGTGAACTATTACCATGCTGCTGATAGCCACTTTGCAAATTTTGCTACTGGTAATTTTGATCTTACCAGAAGATGTCAAAAGAAGTTTATCAGACCAGGCTCACACATACGCTGACAATGTAACGCTATGTAATGACTACTGTCTGGCCAACACTGATTGTAAGATACTATCAATTGTAAGATGCATCACACATTAGAAGATGTTAAAATCTAAAAGAAATGTACATCTAAGAATGATTGGCATATGGTATTATTATCTGATTGAAGAGAATTGATCTGTGTTGCTTGAATTCAAGGCTTCAAGAAATAATGCGAACATCTTTATACATTCTCTGAACTTACTTGCCTTATCTGAAGTAAAATAACTGCACCAAGTTATTTTATGGCTTTTATGAGGCTAGAATAAAATAATGCATATAAAGTATATACTGCAGATACAGTACCAAAGTTAGTAAGCACTCAATAAATGATAGTAGTCGTGGTAGTCATAGTAACACATATTTTCAATAAAAACTTGAACTATAACTATTACTGAATTCAGTGTTCCTAAAATGCTAAGACTCCACATGTTTATTGAAAGTATTTTTTTCTCTCTGAGTTTAAGTAACCTTAATGAATAATAATCACTTTCACAGGATTTTCTGAGAACTAAATGAGATAATGCATGCAAAATATTTGACTGTTTATTGGTTGAAGTAGTACCTGATATTTTCAGCCGAATGTGAATTATAACTTATCTTTGTTCTTTCTAAAATTCTAAAGATGATGTAGATTAATTGAAGTTAATTTCAGAAAGACTTAGTAATTCTAGTTAATAATTCCTTCTTTTTATGTTTTTTGTCTGGATTAAATAATATATGAAAGTATGCAATAATTATAAAACACATGACTCAGCGTGTGACAAATAAAAAGCACTCAGTAAAAAGTAGTTATTATTATTGCAATTGTTGTTATTTATACCTGGCATTTTCTTTCTTTTTTTTTTTTTAACGTTTTTATTGGAGTATAATTGCTTTACAATGGTGTGTTAGTTTCTGCTTTATAACAAAGTGAATCAGTTATACATATACATATGTTCCCATATCTCTTTCCTCTTGCATCTCCCTCCCTCCCACCCTCCCTATCCCACCCTTCTAGCTGGTCACAAAACACTGAGCTGATCTCCCTATGCTATGCAACTGCTTCCCACTAGTTACCTATTTTATTTTTGGTAGTGTATATATATCCATATATACACTACCACTCTCTCACTTTGTCCCAGCTTATCCTTCCCCCTCCTGGTGTCCTCAAGTCCATTCTCTAGTAGGTCTGCGTCTTTATTCCCATCTTGCCCCTAGGTTCTTCATGACCTTTTTTTTTTTTAAGATTCCATATATATGTGTTAATATACGGTATTTGTTTTTCTATTTCTGCCTTAGTTCACTCTGTATGACAGACCCTAGGTCCATCCACCTCACTACAAATAACTCAATTTCATTTCTTTTTATAGCTGAGTAATATTCCATTTATATATGTGCCACATCTTCTTTATCCATTCATCTGTCGATGGACACTTAGGTTGCTTCCATGTCCTGGCTATTGTAAATAGAGCTGCAATGAACGTTGTGGTACATGACTCCTTTTGAATTATGGTTTTCTCAGGGTATATGCCCAGTAGTGGGGTTGCTGGGTCGTATGGTAGTTTTATTTTTACTTTTTTAAGGAACCTCCATACTGTTCTCCATAGTGGCTGTATCAGTTTACATTCCCACCAACGGTGTCGGAGGGTTCCCTTTTCTCCACATCCTCTCCAGCATTTATTGTTTGTAGATTTTTTTAAATTAATTAATTTATTTTGGGCTGTGTTGGGTCTTCGTTTCTGTGCGAGGGCTTTCTCTAGTTGTGGCAAGTGGGGGCCACTCTTCATTGCGATGCACAGGCCTCTCACTATCGCAGCCTCTCTTGTTGCGGAGCACAGGCTCCAGACGCGCAGGCTCAGTAGTTGTGGCACACAGGCCTAGTTGCTCCGCGGCATGTGGGATCTTCATAGACCAGGGTGTGAACCCGTGTCCCCTGCATTAGCAGGCAGATTCTCAACCACTGCGCCACCAGGGAAGCCCCTGTTTGTAGATTTTTTGATGATGGCCATTCTGACCGGTGTGAGATGATATCGCATTGTAGTTTTGATTTGCATTTCTCTAATGATTAATGATGTTGAGCATTCTTTCATGTGTTTGTTGGCAATCTGTATATCTTCTTTGGAGTTCATTTTCACTTTTTCTCCTTGGACATATCAAAGGTTTAAAAATATCAAAGACTGCTTCATTATACTTGCTAAATTAATTTAACTTTTCTGAAGTTAACTTCACCAAATAACATGCGCCTTTCATAATTTTTACGACAATGAGTGAGATGATGCATGTAAAATATTTAGTTGCTATTACTGATGTTGTTTATGTTTACCCTGACATAACATCACCTGAATTTCTACTAGCTGACAAAATTAAAATACTGAGAAAGACTTCATAAATTTGCTGAATTTAACTCTCCAGGGCTTAAGTAACTTCATCCATTAATATAGAACAGCAGCTCTCAAACTCTTTGGTGTCAGGACCTATTTATACTTTTCGAAATAATTGAAGACCTCAAAGAGCTTTTGTTTGTGTGGATTATATCTATTGATATTTATTATAATATAACTTAAAACTGAGAAATATTTAACATATTTATGAATCATTTCATTTTAAATAACAGTAATGAATCCATTTAATGTCAATGTAAATATTTTTTATAAAAATAAACTATATTTCCCAAAAATAATTGAGAGAAGGCCGACATTGTTTTACAGTTTTAAAATCTCTTTAATATTTAGTTTTAGGGAAATATAGTTGGATTCTCATTTATGTATCTGCATTCAACCTGTTTTATGTTATTAGGTTGAAGTTTATAAAGAAAATGCAGTTTTAAAGATAAATAGCTGGAAAAGGGAAACATAGCAAACTCTCTAAAAGAGTATCAGAGGCCCCCCAGGGTCCTTGAACCACACTTTGAAAACTGCTGACATATACTTTTAATTGTTTTTTAAGTATTGATTAAGATAATCTGTACAATAGGTACTGCTATTAATGCTGCTTTAGCTGCTATTATTTACATTTCATTTCCAGATACTGACAAAAGAACTTAAGTTTCTTGTTTTGTTGACTGCATTCACAGTTTCTGAAAAACCAAAAACAAATAAAACTAGTGATGATATAGATTTGGTAAAACGGTTAAGCTCCTTCACCAAATAATATCTGTATTTTAGGAGTTTTAACCAAATTGAGATAATACATTTTATATCTTTAATGTCAGTAATATGCATGGCTCAATGCCTGGCATACAAGATAGACTCAATAAAAGGCAGCCTTAGAATCACTCTTTGTTCAATGTACATAAAATTATACAAATAGATGCCAGGGATAAAATTGGCGTCACATACCCAATAACTCCTTTAGCTCATCTGGGATCACTCTGCTACCCTCTCTTGTTGTCTCTCAACAGGCTTACTTTTAGGCCCAAGAATCCTTTAGGAAAGTGAATAAATCTTTTAACAGAAACAAGCTAATACCAGTTCAGAGCTGGGCTCTGAGTAATGCTGACTTCCACTGACCTTCTGATCAGAGTGTGAGGCCTTCCCTAGAAACTTCAGATATCTAGAAATACCTAAAATATTGTGCAGCATTTCCTTGGGAATTGAATCTCCACTCCAGCACTTGTTTCCTGAGTGTAGATATGTCTACCCTTGTCAGGATTCCTCCAGAATGAATGCAAACTCCCCAGATCAAGTTTCTAGCCTCAGGCTCTGGTTCTCACATTGCTAGAGGGCAGGGGAGGGGGGCAGTTTGGAAGGGGAGCCATTCCACTATACCCCTCCCTCCTCTGGTCTTGCTATAGGATCCTGAGAAAGTATAACATAGTTTTCTACCAACATTTTGTCAGAAAACCGCCTTCTTCTCTATATTTATATGAAAATGTTGAGCGTTTCCACTCAGGAGGCCAAGACTTTTGCTCTAGAAATAATCACTTCCAAAGTTAGCAGTGGTAGTAAATCTTAGAGACTTTTATGATCTGAGGTCTAATAGCCATTTCTTTCTCTGTTCCAGAAAGGACTTCTATGTCTTCTTTTAATTTCTTCAATTTTTAAAATATTAAACTTTTGTTAGAGACACTTCCAAAGACTGTAAAGTTAGATAGAATTATATAGTAAAGACCCATGTACTCATTACCCAGCTCCAAGATTTATCAGTTTATGGACTGCCTTCTTTCATCCATACTTCCATCCACTTCTCCCTCCCATATTATTTTGAAATAAACCTCAGAATCGTAATACTTTATCCTTAAATACTTCAGTCTCTATATCTAAAAATATAAGATTTTTTCTACAGAACCACAATATCAACATCACTTTTAAAAATTAATGAACAAAAATTATTTAATATCATCAAAAGGCCATTGTTCAAAATTTCCACCTGTGTCATGAATATTTTTTAAAATTTATTTGCATCAAGATCCCAAGAAGGTCCACATATTATAATGCTTGATAGGTCTTTTAAGTCTCTCTTAATCTTAGGTTCTCTCTCTAATTTTTTCTCTTGTAAATGATTTGTGTTTAAGTAACCCGTCCCTCTTTTCTTAATCTCATATTAGCTTCCTTAACTCCAGAAAACTTCCTGCAGCCTAATCCTCACTAAAACATTTCATGAAGGATAAAGCCAATACTGACTTTTTTCAGGCAAGCTGGATCTACACTCTTTCTAGATATTCCCTCATATTTATAACTTTTGGAATAAAGATCCTAACAGTACAAACCGACCACATTCTTACCTGTCATTTTATAACTCTTAAGAAATGTAATCTGCGTGGTTCATCAAACTGGGTGAATATTACCTTCTGATACTTGCCACTCTTCCCATCCAGAGTTCAAAGGTCTTTTCACCGGATCCTGCACTGTATTACCTGAGAACACTTTCTGTTTGCAGTGTCTCCTAGTTTTCACAGCCATTTTTACTTTCTTGAATGGCATGCCCAGGTTCAGGGTTGCAGGCATATACCAATACCCCAAGAAGTCTTGTCACATCTATCACTGGTTCTCATACCATCACTTGGCCTCTTTCTCTAGAAAAAACAACAAACAAAAAAAAACGGTCATTTAAGAAATTCAGGGTCTGAGTTAGAAGGCTTAAAGATCACTTTCCAAAGACTCTTTCTTCCTCATGTCTTCCTAGAAATTAATTACCAATCAATATCCTCAGCGAGCTCTTAGCAAAGAAACATTTACCATTTATTTCCTTCTTGATCATCCAGCCAAACACTGTATACCTGACAAAGTGTGTTAAGACTCCTGTAGGGGAGTTCCCTGGTGGCCTAGCGGTTGGGATTCTGGGTTCAATCCCTGGTCAGGAAACTGAGATCCCATCACCCACGCTGTGCGGCAAAAAAAAAAAAAAAAAGACAATCTATAGGGACTTTCAGTTTCAGATTTGTCACTGTTCCCTAAAGCCAACAATGATCTTTGAGAGTGCGCTTCTATCCCCTCTCACAGTTCATAGTGCAGATATCCACCAGCTCAGGATTCCTCATAATAATCTCTGATGGAATCCTAAAAATGCAGTCTGAATTTTCCCAGGCTTCAAGTTCCTGTGGACACAAGAGAGAATAAATTAACATTAAAATTTGAATTTCACTTGCAAGTTATCCCTACTTATTAATGTACGACCTCTTCGAGATCTACCATAATGATTTCTAAAAATTTCTAGGTTTCTTACTTATGCTCAGGCATAAGAGCACCTTCTGCTCCCACCTCCTTGTTGATATCTTCTGCCTGTGAGCTTCTTTATTAATGGAAGTGCTTACCAAATTACTACCTCTCAGTATTCTTAAAAAACAAAAGAGTTCAAAACTCCACACAGAAATGGGAGGACTGTATCTTTCCCAACTCAGCATTTCTATCTGTCTCTTGACCCTGCTTAAGCACAGAGTCTCAGGAAAATGCTTACTAAAAAGACAATCCTTTCAGTTTCTGCATAGATTATGTCCACACTGTGGTCAGATCTAATTCCTGTTTGGGGGACATACTATCCTCTCCATCTCCAGTAACTCCAGAGCTCCTAGGCCCTGTCTCCAAAGGACACACACACAGAAGTTCCTCTTCTTGACCACTTTCCTCAGGAAAAGATGTCCTTGGCTAAAAGCTCAGCCAACCCTGATATGCTATAATTACTCTTGTAGGTGGCATACACATCATTTTTATTGCATTTGGAAGCTGCTTAAAAATGAACAGTTGATAACAAACGTAGTAAGGTAGATAGCTAGTGGGAAGCAGCCGCATGGCACAGGGATATTGGCTCGGTGCTTTGTGACAGCCTGGAGGGGTGGGATAGGGAGGGTGGGAGGGAGGGAGACGCAAGAGGGAAGACATATGGGAACATATGTATATGTATAACTGATTCACTTTGTTATAAAGCAGAAACTAACACACCATTGTAAAGCAATTATACCCCAATAAAGATGTTAAAAAAAAAAAAATGAACAGTTAAATTTATTGACGTCATTGAGTATAGATGTGAAGTTATTCACTCATTCAACAAATATTTATTGAGTGCTTTCTATGAGCCAGGACAGTTCTAGGAATTGGAGATAAAACAAAAAAGACACGAACCACTCTTATGCACAACCATACCTGTAATTATCTCAATAATGATAATTCCACATCTTCTACAGGAAATTTGGCGAGAAGGCATTCCTAACTTGAAAAAAGCTGTCATTTTCTGATATCATACTGCTACTCTTTCATGTGACTACCCATTTATGCTGTGAATAGCCTTCAACAGATAGATCTAAATTTTCTTCAGTGAAATGCAATTAAATGCATCCCACTGTACAAATCTGTGCGACCCTTCAATATGTTGTAACAATGTCCTACCTTCTTTTCTGTTCCTGTAGGTGTATCAGTTCCTATCCCAGTGATTGGACTGAGGGATGAAGACAAGGTGTTCATCAACAACACCACCTGCGTGCTGAATGACCCAAATTTCGTTCTTATTGGGTCCTTCGTAGCTTTCTTCATACCGCTGACGATCATGGTGATTACATACTGTCTAACGATCCACGTCCTTCGCCGACAAGCTCTGATGTTACTGCACGGCCACACGGAGGAACCGCCCGGAATTAGCCTGGATTTCCTGAAGTGCTGCAAGAGGAATACTGATGAAGAGAACTCTGCAAACCCTAACCAAGATTTGAACCCACGCCGAAGGAAGAAGAAGGAAAGACGGCCAAGGGGCACCATGCAAGCTATCAACAATGAACGAAAAGCCTCGAAAGTCCTTGGCATTGTTTTCTTTGTGTTTCTGATCATGTGGTGCCCGTTTTTTATTACTAATATCCTGTCGGTTCTTTGTGGGAAGGCTTGTAATCAAAAGCTAATGGAAAAACTTCTGAATGTGTTTGTTTGGATTGGCTATGTTTGTTCAGGAATTAATCCTCTGGTGTACACTCTTTTCAACAAAGTTTACCGAAGGGCTTTCTCCAACTATTTGCGCTGCAATTATAAGGCAGATAAAAAGCCTCCGATCAGACAAATACCGAGAGTTGCTGCCACTGCTTTGTCTGGGAGGGAGCTTAATGTTAACATTTACCGGCACACCAATGAACCAGTGATTAAGAAAGCTGATGACCAGGAGGCCGGTATAGAGATGCAAATGGAGAATTTGGAGCTACCAGTTAATCCCTCCAATGTGGTTAGTGAAAGGATTAGTAGTGTGTAAGAAAGAGCGGTGCAGTCTTTTCCTACAGTAAAGCTACAAATGTAGGAAATTGTTCTATAATTCTTCTGTCGGTCATAACCTAATGTAAATATTGCTGTCTGAAAAAGTTGTTTTTATATATAGCTTTGCAATCCTGTACTTTACAATCATGCTTACAGTAGTGAGATTTAGGGTTCTGTATTTACTGTTTATAATAGATTGAGAATAATTTACTTTGGTTGTTTGATGCAAACATGTTGATTTTTTCCCCCCTTCCTTCCTTCCTTCCTCCTTCCCTCCCTCTCTTTCTTGCTTTCTTTCTTTCCCTCTTCTCTCTCTCTCTCTTTTTCTTTTTCACATACGGACGTGTTGATCTTCATCTCAGGTGACATTTGCAGGAGACCAGAATGATGCACAGGACAGTGGTTACACTTCAACCACGCCAAAATTGAACAAATTCAGTGAAATCTATTTTCTGGGTTAACAGTAAATATACACTTTAAATTCTTGCTCAGCTCATCTACACACATAAACACAGTAAGATAGGTTCTGCCTTCTGATAATCTATCATAACTATTAGTGAGTCAAAGGCAGAACTTAGCCTTGTTGTCACACATAGGGGAAATTTTGACATTGTCAGAATGTTCTGTTGATATTTTACTGCAATGTCTGTCACCAGACATAGTGGTATTTTAACATAGCAGCTGGTTAACCAGGACTACAGAAGTGGAAGGATGATACGAGATATATACACCAATAACAGCTTTTCACTTCTTACAGACAATGTTCAAATTCCGATTATAATGACAAGCAAACTGGAATTAGTGTTTTCATTCTGGTCCTTAGTAAATACCTAATTCCATGATTAAACTGGGAAACAAAATCCCAGAGTTATTTCCCAATCCAGGATTCATCATCAATTGGGTTTTGATCTCAGGATCCTGGAAGTTTGTGTGCTACACACAAAATGAAATTAGCATTTTGAGCCTTATTAAAATAGTATATTAATTATGGTACCTCTATCTATAGGACCTAATTTAGCAGTCCATTTTTGAGTAAAACTTGCATTGGAAGCATAGATGATCAAAAGCTTGGAAGTTTTGCTTGATTAAGGACTACAGAACTGGGCCCTTAGAATGTGAAAAAAAAGTAATTAAAAAGAAGCTTTTACTGAACTTTGGGAAAAACAGAAATACAGAGTTTCCATTTGGATTTTAAACAAAATGTATCTCATTTACAGATCCTTCCAAACTCTCTAGTGCAGGCAAGGCTGCAGCTAATTTGTAAAAGTGGCAAGCTCTTCATTGTACTGCAATTATGTACCAGAAGTTTAAATCTTTGTTAAAATATAGTGTTGCGTTACAGTAAGTGTTGGCCATTGTTTCATTCTTGGGCCTGCTGCTCTCTAAGAGTTCAGTACCATTTTACTAGTTTGTTAACCGTGAAAGGTTTTCAAACATTGCTAAAGTCAGACCATTAAGTCTATGCTGTGTGCAGAGTGTACAAGGGTTTCCAGTAACTGTATTTCCATGTGTGTCCATGTCACACAACTGTGGATCAATTTCTGAAGAGTTCATGATGCTATTTCTTATGCCTGACAGTTACTTACACACCTTAGAGTATCTTGAAATTGGTGAAGGCAGAATCTGAATTTCTAAAATCCCTGGTGTGTGTCCTCAACACACAGCATAGATAAATCCAACAGTCTGCCACAAGGGCGGTGGGAGAGCCAACGGACGTATTTGAGGACACTCATACAGTCCCTACGTGATTTGCAACACTGCCAAATGCCGGTCAATTGCTTGAGCATGCCCAATTATGACATGAAAGTAAAGTCTACCTGCCTGTTGGCTCTGTTGAACTGCATGTTAAAACAGTTATATGAAATTGAGTGAGATCTAATTCTTACTGAAATGAAAATGTCTGAAGAAACACACCATGCACTGATTATGAGTTCTGCACATACAGATGGTGTCCTGCATGTATGCCGTGTATGATGCATAAATCCATCGATTTGTATTAATGTAAGGCAGAGTAGGTGATATAAGAAGGACTGAAGCAAATCCTTCAGCAGTCTTTAAAAAGACCATGCAATCAGATCTG
Source organism: Aethalodelphis obliquidens (assembly GCF_003676395.1). Taxonomy (NCBI): domain Eukaryota; kingdom Metazoa; phylum Chordata; class Mammalia; order Artiodactyla; family Delphinidae; genus Aethalodelphis; species Aethalodelphis obliquidens. The sequence goes on from NW_020838010.1 coordinate 6,806,195, forward strand.
AAGTATGGTGAGTATTAGAGAAAATTGGAAACATCTGATTTCTTTCCTGAACTATCGGGGCAAGCTCATAGCACATGTTTTACAAAGAAATAAAATATAAACCACAGATTTTCAAAAGCACTAGCAATAAGTTGAACGATAATAGCTTACAGCACATTTGTTAATAATTCTTATGCCATCAAGTAGTAGTACTTAATAGTACCCAACACAGTAATTATTCTCAAATTGTGTGCTATTCATAAGTTCTGTGCAGTTCGGTATGAAACAAGTATACTCATTTGGATATAAACCTTACAGTTCAATGTTAAACCTACACCTTTTATAAATGTTTTAAAGTCCATGTGATAAGTGTAAACGTGGTGAATTTACTGTCAAACAGATCATTTTGATGTCCTATTATGTATGTATATCTGTTTAAGACACGTGCAACAGACTGCCTTATATTATTTCCTGTAAGTCTTCTTTCATCAAGTGGTACTTTTTGTGAGTGGTTGCAAAGTGTTGTCTTATTCCTGGTTCCTGTATGTTATCCATTCCAGGTTTTTGTGATACTTCCTATTAATTTATTAAATTTATTAAATGTTGCCTAATATGTCACCTGTCTTTTTTCCCCCTGCATCTTTTGAGGGAAAAATACACCACTTCATTTCTTGGAAAATTAAATTGTAACCTGTTAAATAAGTTCATAAAGACAAATACAACCAGAAAATATTACTCTTCTCTATGTACTCAAAGACTGTGACACTTGAGGAGAGACAAGAGGTGTAAACAACAAACGCAATATTAATAACAACATCACTGATGCCTGGTAAGCAGAATAACTGCAGTCTCAAATTATCCTACTTTCCTTAACCTGAGCAGGGGCCTGGGGTGGCTCATATGCTCTCTTTGCTATAGGTATCATTGCTATCTTATTCCCATCAAACTCTAAGCTCCCCTAGAGAGGACCATGTTTACCTTATTGATGGTTTTATCCCCAGTTGATAGCGGCCACTCTATGTTCAACAGACACGTATTGAGCGTCAGTATTTGTGGGCATTGTATTATCTGTTCCTGTTGCCAGAAGGAGTCTTACAACTCCCCACTATTCAGTCATGTGGTGTGACTTGATCACCTTAACTGACCCCTATCCCAAATGGCTTTGGATACCTGTGCAATCATCAGGGTCACCATACTAAGCTGCTCTGTTCCTCCATACCTGAAGCCATGGGTGACAAAATACACTGGCCTTTTCTTTCAACATTTGTACCTTCCTGACGCTGAGTGAGCCCACTGGCATGAGTTCAGTTCCCTGAGAAGAAAGCAGGAATACCTCATTCCTTTGCAACCATGACTAGGTTGAGTCCTAGGAATGGGTCAAAGGATAAAGGTTGAACGGCCACTTTGAAACAACAGCGTCACTGCTGCCCATGGCTAGAAATATCTTGTACCACTGAAGCTAGGGACTACTCTTCCCCAACAGCAAGGCAATGGAGAAAGGTTGAAATTTCTGATGGCACAGACCTGGAGTTGTTACTACCAATGAAAGGGAAGGAGGGGCAGAGGAAGACTGGAGTGCCACATCCCATTGTACAGGAAGGTCTTCATGGTCTGAGGAAAGAAAGATGCTCCTTGCCATCAGGCAGCAGTACATTTCTGCTTACAGCAGAAACACACAGTTTCCACACAGTTAATCAGCTCCCCCTTAAGTCAATGCAATCTCCATGGTTGAGGCCCATTTCTCCTTGTATATTCCCCTAGACATATATTAACATATCACACAGAAAGGTGAATATATTAGAAAGAGGTATTTTTATAGGCAATGCCAACAGGAGTAGGTGACAGCATAGTGGCTCTCAAATATTATGTGACCCATAGCACACACTTTTTTTTTTTTTTTTTTTTGCGGTACGCGGGCCTCTCACTGCTGTGGCCTCTCCTGTTGCGGAGCACAGGCTCCGGACGCGCAGTCTCAGCGGCCATGGCTCACAGGCCCAGCCGCTCCGCGGCATGTGGGATCCTCCCGGACCGGGGCACGAACCCATGTGCCCTGCATCGGCAGGCGGACTCTCAACCACTGCGCCACCAGGGAAGCCCATATAGCACACACTTTTAAACATAAATAGCTCTAAGATGGGTCCTCTGGGATATAAATTCTGAGATGGAAATAAGTGTGCAGGATGTTTATTAGGAAGTGATCTTGGGACCCATCTGCACGGGGAAAGGGAAAAAAGGATGACTGGGCAGAGGGAAAAGTTGGGCTGTGATGTAGTTACAATAAGGACTTACTCCCCCTGCATCTTTGGTAGGGAAAATATACCACTTCACCTCATTTTCTTTGAAAGTTAAATTGAATTCTATAAAATAAGTTCAAAAAGACATACTTAACCAAAAAGTATCACCTTTCCTGACTAATTCTGCATGTATTCAAAGACTATAACACCAGCGGAAAGACAATTGAGAGGTGTGAACAACAAAAACAATATCACACTTAGATGACTCTCATGGGAAGCTTCAGAGTTGTCCCAAGTTGAAGCAAGGGTCCAATCCTCTATAGCACCACTGTCCCCAAGAGAGATATATGACTTTATGCCAGGTCACTCTCTCCAACAGAGGCAACTCCCCAAGAGGGCTTATACCTGAAAGTTGTCAAGTCCACAATCTCCCATCACCTGGGGAATAAACCCTTCAGCCCTGAAGGTAGGATCTGGTCAGTGTAGCATAGCATCTATAACAAATAGTACATTTATTGAGTAGAAAAGATTCACCACCTAATTCAAAAAGATTCACCACCTAGTTCAGCACCTATACAAATAACATGAAAGAACCTGGCTGCCTGTTACTTAAGCCAAAATCAAGGCAAATGGAGGTGAAAATAAATATATGTTTTTATATGAGATTTCTTTTCATGCTAAAGGTGTTCTCAATCAACAGATTTCTGAACCCATCTGGATAGCTCAGGCTAAGCTGCAGTAAAAAACAATCCCAAAGTCTCAATGGCTTAACAAAACAAACTCATTTTGCTCTCACACTCCATGTCTAACGTGGGTTGCCAGGAAACCTCTTCTCATCATAGTTACTCTGGGAAAAAATGGTGATAAAGGCTTCATCCTTCACACTTGCTTCCATGTAGCAGAGGGACAGAAATTTAGTGAACCTATTTCTTAAACCAAATCTAACCCTACCGTTTACTTTCCATTTAATCCTAACTCTATCCATACCCTCATGTCTTACCTATAACATTATTTCTGTTCTTAACTTTATCCTTAAAGCTATCTCTATGTATATCCTGTCCTGCTCTTAACTTTATAATTAATTCTAACCCTGACTCTTGTTTCTAAATTAACTCTAACCATGATCCTGCCTTCTGCGAACTCTAACCTTACTCAAAACTCTAACCTCACACTTACTATTAACTCCAATGCTTCCTTTGTCTTTACCCCTCCCTTAGGGCTAACTATAAACTTTCTTCTAACCTTACATCTAAGCTCCAGGTCTAGCTCTAATTATTTCTATTTTATTCTAAAAAAAATTTCTTTTTGTTAAGAGTCTGAGAAGCTGGACTGGAAGACACAGAAGGAAACTTTATGCTTGATCCTTTTGTACTTCTCTGTCTTAAAACCTCACAAGGGGCCAAACATACACGTGCTTTGTTTTATGTAAACAGGTGGTTCATACATTTAAAAATCTCCACTTTGCTATAATGGAAACCAAGGTCAGTGAGGTAAAGGGTCTTCCCCTAAATCACACTGCTGGAAAGAGCAGAGACTGAACTATCTGGTTTCTAAGGCTGTGCTGTTCCCAATATACCATATGACTCCTCTTTACTGTCCCATAGGCAAAACTGGCTTCCCCAGGGCAGGAAGCACAACCCATATTAAAGTGCATCTTTCCAAGTGTTACCACTTCAAAATGGGGTAAAGAAGTAGATGAGTGCAAGTTAGGAATAGCCTTTTTAAAATTCATTCACTCCTGCCGTTAAAATTAATAAGGATGGCCATGTATAGTCCACTGTGAATCCCTATTATGAGAGAGTTTTACCCTGAATAGGTTGGAAAAGGGGACAAGGATTGAACAAACAACGACTAACATGAGATTCATAGTGACAAAGACAACTCTCTCAGAAGTGACTTGTTTATGCTTAAGATGAAAGGGGTGCTTGAAACACAATAAAATAATTTTGATGATGAAGATAATGTTGCCGATGACATTCTAACATCAAAGAAAATACAATTACTATTTCAACAGGGGATTCATTCTAAGACTAGTGTCTTAGCCCATTCAGGCTGCTATAACAAAATACCACACACTTGGTGGTCTGTAAACAATAGAAATTTATTTCTCACAGTTCTGGACATTGGGAAGTCCAAGATCATGGTGTCAGCACGGTTCTATTCTGGTGAAGGCCCTCTCCTAGGTTGCAGACTGCCTGTGTCCTGCCATGTCTTCACATGGTGGAAGGGGTGAGGGAGCTTTCTGAAGCCTCTTTTATAAGGGCATTAATCCCATTCATGAGGGCTCCAGCCTCATGCCTAAGCATCTTCCAAAGACCCACCTCCAAATACCATTATGTTGAGCATTAGAACTTCAACATATGAATGGGGAGAGGGGACACAAATATTCAGGCCATAGCAATTAGTTTAATTTTACTAGGCAAAAAGGTTAAAATTTTATTTCAATGTTTAATTCAGAAATTACCCATATGCTTTTTATGGAAAAACCTAGCTTAGCTCTTCCCAGCTGAAGTAATCTTTCTGTGTAAGACAGTCTAACAGAGACAGTCAACAAAAAGGCTCAAAGGGAAAAAAAAACAGGAGAGACATTCAATTCCAAAACCTACTAGGTTATGTTTTTAACAGAACTGGCAATAACTTACATGAAAGCTGCTCCTGGATGGTAATATAATTTAATATCCCCACTGCATGATTCTAAGGAGAATTTTGCAGGCCTTTGAGCATCAAGGGTATGGGTTCTCAGTAAATCACTGAAGTGTGGAGCTGTTCTAGTTTCAAGTGTCTCCGGACCCCATCATTAAGTACTTTTCCTCTACTGTTCACTCCTTTCCTCTTTCATATCTGTATAATTTTTTTCAGTTTTACAAATATTTTATTTTTTAACAATAAATACAATTAATATTACAAGAAGCAATACATGATAAGATTTTATTTGCATTATTTTTTAACACAGTTCTATTGAGGTACAATCTACAAGTCTGGGACTGGTAGTAGGAGTAGAGATTTACTGCAAATAGGCATGAAGGAAGTTTTGTGGGTGATGAAAATGTCCTAAAACTAGATTGTGGGGATGGTAGCACAATTCTATCAATCTACTAAAAATTATTGAATTATACACTAAGTGTCTGTATTCTTTTGAATGGATGCTCTGTGAAAAATGCATTCAAGCAGGTAATGAATTCAAAGATACCACCACAGTTAGTTTGGCAACCTCTGGACAAACCATAGCCTACGTTGCCACTGGAGCTTCATGACAGCCTGGATCTCTTACCTAGGTGGAAACTAAGGACTTTGGTGATTCTATTGGTTTCTTCAGAACACTTTGACCTTTTACACTGCCATTGCTGTGCTATATAGCTTACTGGGCCTTGAGAATAATCTAAACCACCCAGATGCCTCCTGATCCTGATGCCCCAATTCAGATGGTACCTCAGGAATATGTCATCTTTAAAAATTAGAGTGTGGGAGTTCCCTAGTGGTCCAGTGGTTAAGACTCTGCGCTTCCAATGCAGGGGGTGTGGGTTCCATCCCTGGTTTGGGAACTAAGATCCCACATGCCCCGTGATGTGGCCAAATTAAAAAAACAATTAGAGTGGGAGCCAAGTGCCCTGAAAGTACCTTCACTAAAAGCAACTGAGAAGCACATACATTAACCTATACACCTTCTCAGTCACTCCTCCTGGTCTTCTGAAATGATACCATGATAACAGACCAGAGGCTGTTTCAAAGAGATAGTGTCTTAAGGGAAAGATACTGGTCCTTCATTTTATTGTAGGAACCACCCTTCGGTTCAATTTTGGAAACTCTTGGTTCATTTCTCTGTTACGATTCAATCAATAGATCTTCTGCCCTCCAAATGTACACTATTTTCCCTTAGGTAATTAAAGAAGAATAGAAAATAGCATATTACATATTACTTACTACTTCAAGTCACTGTAAAGCCAGTAAGTAAACACATAATCCTTTACTTTGTTAGTGGTCAGCAGTTCAGAGAAAGCTAATAACGCAATGAAACTAGTAGCAACAAAACCGGAGAGGAGTTTAACAGAGAGAACCAGCAAAAGAAAGGGCCAAAAAGGGCCTTGTTAACAGTATACTCACTGCTGGAGGTCTAGAAAGCTGTGCACACATGCTAGGCTGCACCCACTCAGGAGGGACTAGAGTGGACATTTTAGACATGGGACAGATCTGAAAGCCTTCCCCAAGCCACACACAGATTTATCTGCAAAGGATGGAAGTTTTACTGCCTCATGGGAATCAAGAACCAATTATGCCAAATCACTAGCAGAACACTAAGCAGTGCTAACTTTAAGGATGACGTCTAGGAAGCCAGACTTTAAAAATAAACACAAGGAGGGGCTTCCCCTGGTGGCACAGTGGTTAAGAATCCGCCTGCCAATGCAGGAGACACGGGTTCAAGCCCTCGTCCAGGAAAATCCCACATGCCACGGAGCAACTGAGCCCATGCACCACAACTACTGAGCTTGGGTTCTAGAGCCCATGAGCCACAACTACTGAGCCCGCGCACCACAACTACTGAAGCCTGCACACCTAGAGCCCGTGCTCCATAACAAGAGAAGCCACCGCAATGAGAAGCCCACACACCACAACGAAGAGTAGCCCCAGCTCGCCACATCTAGAGAAAGCCCGCACACAGCGACGAGCGACAAAGGCCCAATGCAGCCAAAAATAAATAAATAAATAATACATTTTTATATATATAAATAAAATAAACTCAAGGAGAAAAAATAGAGTTGCACCATCAGAGGCCTGCACACTGTGTGGGAAATAGATTTTGCAGAATTAGTCTATACAAGTCATTGAGAAACAAACAAAAATAAAAAACCAAGCCCTAGTGGGTAATCAGAATCCAGACTTGCTACAGTATATGATCTAAAATATCTAGTTATCCATTTAAAAAATTAGACAAGCAAAGAGACAAAATAGTGTGAACCATGTTCAGGAAAAACAGAAGGCAATAGAATTTGATTCTGATGGGGTCCAGGAGTTAAACTCAGCAAAAAAAGACTTCAAAGCTGCTATTAAACCATAAATAAGAAAGAATGACAACATCTCACTAAAGAGAGAATATCAATCAAGAGGTAGAAATTATCAATAAGAACCAAATAGAAATCCTATAGCTCTAAAAAGTACAATAATTGAAATGAACCTTTGCTAAGGGCAGTTTGGCAGGTCCTCAAAAGATTAAACAAAGAATTACCATATGATCCAACAATTCTACCCACAGGTACATACTCAAGAGAATTGAAAAAATATGTCTACATAAAAACTTGTACATAGCAACATTATTCATAATAGCCAAAAGGTGGAAACAACCCAGATGTCCATCAACTGATGAATGAATAAATTGTGGTAGATTCAGGAAATGGAATATTATTTGGCAATTTAAAAAATGTAGTTCTGATAGCTGCTGCAAATGAATAAAGCTTGCAAACATTATGTGGAGTGAAAGAAGTCAGTATTTTCACTTCACATATTTCATAAATATGATTATGTTTATATGAAATGTCCAGAATATTGACAATTCACCTACAGAATGTGTATTAATGATTGTCTAGGGCTAAGGATAGGAACATGGATTAACTGTAAATGGGCAGCAGAGATCTTATTGGGTCAAATGAAACATTCTAAAATTAAGTTGTACACTTAAAACAGGTGAATGAAGAAATTCCCTGGAGGTCCAGTGGTTAGGACTCAGCTCTTTTACTGCCAGAGCCCCAGTTTGATCCCTGCTCGGGGAGCTAATATCCTGCAAGCCACACAGCACGGCCAAAAAAGAAAAACAAAAGAAAAAAAAAAAAACAGGTGAATGATGAATTTTATGGTATATAATGAAAATTCAAAAGAACTATTTATATATATATTTATGTTACATATATACATACATACATATACATATATACATGTGTGTGTGTGTTGTTGTGAGCCTATAAAAGTTGTGATTCAGCCATGTCAAAGAAATCAGAGACAAAGAAATAATATAGTTACTTACATTATTATAATCTTTCTCAATGTTGATTAACAGTATTTCATAAAATGAGTTTGGAAGCTTTCCTCCTGATCCACACCTCTAAAATAGTTTGAATTTGAGTAAAAAAGTTTGATCTTTTCTTGAAACTTAGAAAGACGCCACCTGTAAAACCTGGGTCCTGGGGCTACAAAATCTTGCCCTGGGGATTTTCCTTGGGGTTAGAGGGAAATCTCATTGACAACTTTCTCAATTTCTTCCATACTAATTTATCTCTTCTTATTCTCTATCTCTTCTCCAAGGAATTTTGATTTCAAATCACTAATTTTATCTTACTTTCAAATATATTTTCGGAGATACGATAAAGTACTATCTAATTCTTTTAGGTTTTTATCAGTGATTATGTCCACATTCTTAGTTCTAATTAAGTGCATTTATGCTTTCTAAATAACTTTCTTCATTATTTTAGGCAACTTGTTACTTCCATACTTGACGAATTGTATTTCTTTGATATATTACATTTCACCAGCTCTTTTTCAGTATTTACATGAATTGGTTTAATTTCCAACACGAATGTAAAAATATTTATTCCCTTCTCATATGTAACATGAGATATGGATAATGGTTTTAGACCCTCATTTGTATTTTCCTTGTACCTAGTTTTTGTTAATAATCTCAGCAACTGATATTCACATTATTGATTTATTTTGTACATTACTTAGATTCTATATTGAAGAGTTTTTGCCATTAATATTGATTTTATAACCTTTATACATCATCCATTAATTTCAAAGCTTACTGGTTTCAGTGATGGCTCTGATAACTTGTCCCTATTTCTTAAACTCTTGATTTATTTCCATTTTCAGTTTTCTAAAACTATTTAAACAATATTTTTCCAGGAAGAGTAATTATTAGTATATTTTCTGAGTTTTTGCAAATCTGAGACTATCTCTTTATTACCCTTGCACATAAATGATAGCTTAGTTGGGCATAGAATTCGTAGGTAAAAATATTCTCCCCTCAAACCTACATATCTGCTACCCAAATTTCCTGACAGGTTATTTTTTTAATGCTTGTAGAATTTTACTTCATTCTTAAAATTCAATACTGTATACATGTAGATCTCTTTTCCTTAATTTTTTATAGTACTTGGTAGGTTTTTTGAGTTTGAAAAGACTTTATATAGCTATAGGGAAATTTTTTCTATAATTTCTTATTGTTTGTTCTGAGCCATGTACTCTGTTTTATGCTTCTAGGATCCTATGATATACATTTTAGATGTTTTTTATCATTTTTTTCATGTCTCATCCTTTTGTTCATGATAGTCATTTACACATCCCTTTTTTCCAAGTGCTAGCATAATTTCTTAAACTGAATTTTTTTTTCTTTTGGCTTTGTTGGGTCTTCATTGCTGCGTGTGGGCTTTCTCTAGTTGTGGTGAGCGGGGTCTACTTTTCGTTGCAATGCATGGGCTTCTCATCGCAGTGGGTTCTCTTGTTGTGGAGCACGGGCTCTAGGCATGTGGGCTTCAGTAGTTGCAGGATGCAGGCCCTAGAGCACGCAGGCCTCAGTAGTTGCAGCTCGCGGGCTCTAGAGCCCAGGCTCAGTAGTTGTGGCACACGGGCTTAGTTGCTCTACGGCATGTGGGATCTTCCCAGACCAGGAATCAAACCCATGTCTCCTGCATTGGCAGGCGGATTCTTAACCACTGTGCCACCAAGGAAGTCCCTTAAACTGAACTTTGATTTACTGATTTCATGTTCTGAAATACCCAACATTTTATTAACTGAGCATATATTTTAATTTTTTAATCTGAATATTATTATTTCTGATCTCAAATTCTTTCCTTTTTATGGATGCAATATCCTCTTGAGCACTTTAACTGTGGTACTATCTCGGTTAGAATTGTTATTGTTTTTAGGGAATTCCCTGGCAGTCCAATGGTTAGGACTCTGCACTTCTACTGCAGGGGGCATGGGTTCAATCCCTGGTCAGGGAACTAAGATCCTGCATGCTGTGTGGCCAAAAAAAATTAAAAATTGTTATTGTTTTTGTTAGTGCACTAGTTACAAAGTTGCATATGTTTTGAATCACCTGCTTCAAACTTATTTTCCAATAAACCTTGTTATTTTTAGTGAAAGATTGCATGATATGAGATTTATTTTTCTAGAATGCATGTAACATATTATAACAAAATGTATATTCTGTAATTGATTTTAACTGGGTTAGCCCTAAATTACCTGGGACATCACCCCGGGCCACGGAGTTGCGTGACTCTGGCAGTGTAAGTGTATAGCACCTCGCAAAATCTGCCCAGCCATATATGATGGCCATGGCACTACACTTCTTTAATTGTCATGCTTGTTCTCATTAGGAATCCACTGTAACTAAGGATCTCATTTTAGTTATTACGCATTCCCTTAGTTGAGTATCTTGTCAAAATCTGGACTGCCTCCTTCTCTATGTTCCCCTCCATCTAATTCATTGACTATTTATAAAATGAATAAGATAAAAATCTCAAGACACCAAGAAACAGAGAAATATCAAACTTTTTATACAACTCCCTTATCTTTTAGCCTAATATAATATTAATGGTCAGATATTATTTTCAATGCTTTTCAGATCTCTGTTAGTGAGTTTTCTTCTTTCCTTCCTTTCCTTCCTTCCCTTCCTTCCTTCCTTCCTTCTTTCCTTTCTTTCTTTCTTTCTTTCTTTCTTCAGAAGTCACAGTAGTGTTTTATGTGCTCCAAATTGAAGGAATGGACAAAGAGAAAGCCAAGCCCAAAGTCAAGCTTCATAGTCATATTCTGTAACTGCTTAGAAAGGGAAAAGTGTCTGGATCTCAGCTTTTATTTATAAACTTTCCTGAGTAGTATTAATTCACAATAATGAAATTCAACTTTTACATTTTACATTTCATCTCCATTCAAGGCACTGAAAGACAGATTTCTTTTTCCTATTCTATAATAGAATCATTAAAATGTTGTATGCATATATGCTTTCTGGACAATGAGATACATAAGAATTTTGTAGATTAATATATATGTCCATTTCCAGCCCTTGTTTACAACCTGTGTAAATCATCTCTTGGGATGGAATGGACAGAGACTTCTAGTATTATGCTCTAGGAACACTAGTGACAGTGCATCAATCCCTTCTCTTTCCAAGAGGAATGACTTACATGGCCAATTTCCCAAAACCCGTTAGCCTGCAAGCAGGATTATCTAAGGGTCTTCTGAAAGATTAAGTCTTAAAGTGAAGGACATGGCCAACTCCTCATTGTGCTGATGCTAGTAGGTTTGCTATCTACTCTTCCAACCCATTAGCTCCTATTTTTCTTTTCCCTGGAATAACCTCCCTTGGAGATTTTTTTCTTTGCATACTCTGGATATCAAAGTAATGGCATACTCCTATATTTTGATCATGTCTTTTATTATCTTTTAGAAATTTGAGCTTGTTGCTGGCAACCTTCCCTACTTCTAGTACTGATCCAGGGTTTACTGAAATTATTATATTCCTTTAATTACAAGAACTAGGGCAGAAGGAGTGATAAATATGTGGGATATAATTGCCATCTTGAATAAGAAGTCCAAAGTAGTTTTTATTAAAACTGTAAAGTCAGCAAGAAATAAACTACAGAAATAAAAATCATTAAATTATTAAAATTATAAATTATTAAATACCAGAGTTTGCAAATGAATTATATCCCAAATATATTCATGCCAATCAATACCACTGGGAAAAAACTCACCACAAAACATTATATATTTTGTCATATTTTGTATTATAATAAATAAACAATTAGAGCAGTTACAGGAAATATAATTATATCTTCTTAGATAAGCACAATAAATATAACCCATTTGGAGTAATGTTATAAAAATGAAATAAACAAAAGAGATAAGCACAAGACTGTACAGTCATAAATTTTGAACCCAAATGATAACTTTGTATTCATTTTTTTATGTTGCTCAAATTTTTATCAATCTTATTATGCAAAGTTGCCAATTCAAAATAGTGTTACTAAAATATACTTGACATGAGAAACAGCATAGGCTTCTATTCCCTTTATTGACTGAACTGTTGGAATTCCTGATAGAGTTTGTCTGAATTATCTTCAGACTACTTTAAGGCTTTCATTGGTAAGTAGGAGTTGATTACAATAAACTCTGTAATTGTCCCAACATCTTCCATATGAGGCCATAGGAAAATTGATAGAGACAAGTAACAATTCAAATTTAATATTATAAGCACTTTTTTTTAACATAATCAAATCCACCTTGTAACAGTCCTAAAGCAGTGTATGGGATTTGTATGCTGACAATTAAGTTCTCACAAATATTGCAGTTTCACGTTCTATGAAGTAATACAGCTTCATACTTGACAAGAGTTTACATAATTTACCTGACTTCATATACAACAGTGAGACTGCATTTAAAGTGCTTTTGGCACAGCTTGCCTGATCACCCTTGGTTCCACTAAGATAGACAGACCTGCTGTTGAGAAGCCTAAGTGCCCTGAGGGGCCTCTGGGGCTTCTAGGGGTCTCTTCAGGTGTGAGCTGCCTTACAACCTCTCTATCTCTGCCTACCAATTTCCTCTTATGAACTATTCCTGGTATTTGAGGCAAAGTGGTTATTTTCTACTTACCATGACACATCTGAATGCAATCAACTTTAAAAAAAAACTTCACATTTGGCTTACAATCAATAATCATTCATTTATTTATTATTTTATTCAACTAATATTTGTCGAACAGCTACTACTTACCAGGCATTTCTTTAGGTACTGGGGATGAAGTGTGAACAAAACAGCCCCCAAAAATCTCTGTACTCATACAGTTTACATTCCATTCAGGGGAGACATATTTTTAGCTAAGTTATAAGTAGGTTATATGATGTAAAGTGTGAGCAGTATGAAAAAACCTAGAGTCTATCATACAGAGTGAAGTAAGTCAGAAAGAGAAAAACAAATACTGTATGCTAACACATATATATGGAATCTAAAAAGAAAAATGGTTCTGAAGAACCTAGGGGCAGGACAGGAATAAAGACACAGACATAGAGAATGGACTTGAGGACGTGGGGAGGGGGAAGGGTAAGCTGGGATGAAGTGAGAGAGTGGCATGGACATATATACACTACCAAACATAAAATAGATAGCTAGTGGGAAGCAGCTGCATAGCACAGGGAGATCAGCTCAGTGCTTTGTGACTACCTAGAGGGGTGGGATAGGGAGGGTGGGAGGGAGATGCAAGAGGGAGGGGATATGGGGGTATATGTATACATATAGCTGATTCACTTTGTTATACAGCAGAAACTAACACAACATTGTAAAGCAATTATACTCCAATGTAGATGTTAAATTAAAAAAAAAACAGACTATCTTATCATTCAAAACATTCTACTGCAAAATATACTACAAAATTATTGACATATGAAGAGGTTATCAAATATATGCAGCCCAAAATACACACTAAAAAAGTTTATGGTGTTCAGGATATGCTACCCCAAAATATGTTACCTTGACATATTACATTTGTGCTAAAGAAGTCTTCTCTAGAAAGCTGCCTGCTCCTCCATAAAACTATTCTCCTGTTATGATTTCTAAGAATTCTAAACATACATAAATGAACTACAGACATACCTCAGAAATGCTGCAGGTTCAGTTCCGGATCACTGTAAGAAAGCAAATATCATAATAAAGCAAGTCACACAAATGTTTTGGTTTCCTAGTGCGCATAAAAGTTATGTTTACACTATACTGTAGTCAATTAAGTGTGCAACAGCATTGTGTCTAAAAAAATGTAAAGGACTCCCTGGCAGTCCATTTGTTAAGACTCTGCGCTTCCACTGCAGGGGGTGCCGGTTCGGTTCGATCTCTGGTCGGGGAACAAAGATCCCACATGCCACGTGGCATGGCCAAAATAAATAAATAAAATTTTTTAAATGTACATATTTAATTTAAAATACTTTATTGCTAAAAATGCTAGCCATCAACCCATATGTTCAATCTACTGAATATGTCTAACATGTCTCTTAATCTGTCATCTGTTTTTATCCATTTTATTTTCCTCTTTTTACTTCAGTTTATGTATTTTCTATTAACCTAGCTCCTATTTAACCATTTCTGGAATTGATGTCCAATCTGCTGTTAAACTCATCCATTGAGTTATTAATTTCAGGTATTGTATTTATCAGTTTCAGAATGCCTATTTAATTATTTTTATAGATTCCAATTCTAAGATGAAATAATCCAGTCATTTATTTGTTTGTTCATTTTCTCTATTAAACTCAACATTCTAGTCATAGTTATTTATTTATTTATTTTTGCTGTACGAGGGCCTCTCACTGTTGTGGCCTCTCCCGTTGCGGAGCACAGGCTCCGGACGCCCAGGCTCAGCGGCCATGGCTCAGGGGCCCAGCCGCTCCGCGGCATGTGGGATCTTCCCGGACTGGGGCACGAACCCGTGTCCCCTGCATCGGCAGGCGGACTCTCAACCACTGCACCACCAGGGAAGCCCTAGTCATAGTTATTTTAAAGTATTTTCTATTAACTTCAGTATCTTGATCACCTGTGAGGGTGCTTGACATCTTTTTTTTTCTTTCTTGACATCTGTCACATCATCTTGCGTCTTTCTATGTGCCATAATTTTTATTGTTTACCCAACATTATTAATTAAAGAACCATAGAAACTCCAAATGAGGCTACCTTCTACCACAGGTGGCCTACCTTTTGTCTATTAAGCTAATACTATATGATGTGGGGGGGAAGGGATGGTCATGACAATCTAATCAGGGATTGAGTTAATTTTTACTGGATTTAAATTTTCATAAGGTTTTTTACCTCTACATCATCAGTGATTTTATAGCATTGTCCCTCCATTGTTTTCAGCTGAAACCTTGGTAGAGCTTTGTCTCCTTGGCCTGGAAGATTGTTAAAGATTCAATTCTGCCCTTTAGAAATTTTCAGCTTCAAAATTTGGTAAACGTCTTGAGCAGGAAATAGCAGTTTTTTGGAGGCCTTTCAAATTTCCAGTTTTGTCATTGTAGCCTCGCATGAATGCCAAAATCTCTGCAGATCTTTGCCCCCAACAGTGGCCTTCTAAACGAGGTCCAACCTACATTTGTAAACTCTAGATGAGTCCAGCATTAATAAATGCCCCCAGGTTAAAAGGGACCATACAGCCTCAGTGTTAACTCATCACTCCTTTTAGAGCTTTCATTTCTTTTCTGTTTTGATTTTGCAGGCCCTTCCTCCTGGCTAGTCTCTTTTTCCTAAATACTCTGAGCCCACGGGACATTTTACTTTGCCCTTCTGAAGCTTTTAGCCTGGCTATTTACCTTCCTACATAGGATCATAATAAAGCCTCTGTATTTGAGGCCTAATTTCCAGTTTTGTCACACCAGAACCATGTAATAAATAAAAGCTCTGCTGGTTTCTCTTTCTCCAGACGTGGCCCTTCCTTTATGCCCAGAAACAGCAAATGCCCACAGTGGAAAAATAGTGACCAATAATCTGCTCAGTTCTTCAATCTCCGAATTTTAGTCAATTTAGTGATTGTTGCTTCCATAGTTTTCTGATGCCTTTAAAATATGATTTTGTAAAATATCCAATTTTTTTTAGTCATGGTCAGTGGAAGCTTTAACCTGCCATACTTATTATGTAATATCTAGAAGTAAAAGGACCTTTGTTGCTTTTCAAAGAGTGATTATGAGAATAAAACTTGCTCTGGGTAAAAATTCTTATTGTACATATATTCAGTAAAGGAAAAGGCTCCCTCTAACTAGCTCCATACTCCATAATCCAGTATTTTAGAGGTAAACATTATCACAGTTGTCTTGTTTGTCCTTTCAAAAATCTTCCAGACATATACATACATATGTATATCAGTACTGTGTGTCTCTTATTTATAAAAGGCATTATTCTGCATTTGAGAGTTTCTCACTCACCTTTATATTCCAAAAGGTTTTTAACTCAACTATGAAATGTTTTGCACTCAAAATCAGGAGATGCAAAACTACTTCATTCAGTTGCAGAAAAATGCTAAAATGTATTTAAATAGACTCTTTCTGATGTAAATTTAGAGTTTCTTCAGTGTCTTGATAATACAGTTCTGCAGTAGGCGGTCTTTTATATATGCTGTGAATATATGAGGTAGTAGAGATGGAGGACTCATTAGACAAAAATGAAATCTCTGAATCATAGTGTATGCATTTTATGTGTTGACAGGTATTATTTGTCCTCTATAGAGATTTTACCAATTTTTCTTTTTCCTCCAGTTTCTTCTTGAAGGGGACTAGGATTTGTCATCCCAAAATATGCCACTTTGGCATGAGGATTATTTTGAGATGAAGAAAAGACAGATTAAAATCCAGCAGATTCAGGAAAAGCTCTTCACCTCCCCCTCAACTGCCTAAATTTACATTGGAAAGGGGCCTGTACCAGGAAGAGAGCTATTACCAGTGTTAAAAAACAAAATTCAAACAAGTTAATTTGAAGATCTAATTGGCTTTACTAAGTGATTCATAAATCAGGCAGCATCTCACCTAGGAAAGTAGAAAGGCCCTCTGAGGAGTTGTACAAAATGGAAGGTTTTTATAGGCAGAAAGGAGGTGGTGTAGGGAAGTTAAAAGAGTGGATTATTTCAGGCAAAGTTACCTTCCGTTAGGGGAAGGCAGGGGGTCTCAAGCAGATTAGCTCACTAGTGATGGCCAGGAAATTCCAGACTGATTAGTTTAAAATTCCACTCCTGAAAGGGGCTGAAAGTACAATTAAGTCTTGGTTTGCTGGAGCAAATGACTCCACCTTGGGCCTGTTGTTTCTTTTTTTAACACCAGAGATATCTTTTTACCTATGAAACTTACCTGCATAACAGGGCAAACTTTGTTTTCTAAACATCTCCTCTGAGGTGGCTTTTCTCTTCTTTGCATCCCCAGACCCCTACTCCTTTCCTTAACTCAGGATGTTATATAAGCTTCAGTTACCTGGTTGCCATTTGTGTGTTCATATCTTTATGCGGCTTCTGTATGTATGTAATTTTGTTTGTTTTTCTCCTGTTAATCTGTCATATCAATTTCATTATTGTACCAGCTAAAGAACCTAAAAGGGAAGAAGGGGAAATGTTTCCACTCCTACATTGTGATGGGATTCAGGAGATTCTACCACAAATTATAGCACCTTGGGATATTGAATATTTTAAGCTGAAGGAGTTTGAGAAAACAGTTGTCAACTACAAATTAAATAAATGTGCAATTGTAGTGTCAACTACAAATTGGCCCTCGCCATTGGCACTTGCCATCTACCTCTACAAGGATTAAATCATGTGCTGCTGCAGCTGCTGACTTTCAACACCCCCTGAAAGGAGTTCAGCGGGGGAGAGCAGAAATGAGGCACTCTGTGCCCTGGGAAAAACTGGCAGAATAGGTCTTCAGATAGTTAGATATTTTCAGGAGCCGACTTTATGAGCCCAATTCTTGTATCTCCTCATATCCAGAAAAACACTAAAATCCTTCATGGTGATGTCTGCTCCTCGTGACTAGCAGTAACCCTCACAAGTCCTTCTGCAAAAACTATGTGCTCGATTGCATGTACTCCCCCTTCACCAAAATCACATATATACTGACCTTCCCCCCTGCCTCTCAGGAGCAGTTTCTTAGAGCTATCTGAAATGCTGTCTCCTGGGCTATCATCCTCATTTTGCCCCAAATAAAACTTAACTCTCAACTCTTATGTTGTGCATTTTTTTTAACCCGACACAGTAAAATCAGGAAGGTCACGCTGACCTTCCTCACCTCTCCCCGCAACTCCAACCCAGCCCTTCTAGCTCTGCTCTCCAGAAACAGGTCATAAAACCCTCATGTGAGAGGTGCTCTCCCTATACTTGGAGGAAAGGAGCATCCTTATCTCTGAAGACAGGGGACACCTAGAAGAATCCTAACAAACAGGCCTTGCTAAGTTTTCCCCAGTTTACTACAGTTTCCTCATAGTCCTTAACTTACCATATTGCTGCACAGCTGCACACTCTATCAAACCTAGCATAAAAATACTTAGGTCTAACTGTTTCCTGGGGTCTTCATTTCCCTATGAATGCTCTTGTATCCCATAAACAAATTAGTATGCTTTTCTCCTGTTAATCTTTGTCAGTTTTATTTTCAGACCCAGCTAGGAACCATAAGAGGGTCAAGGACAATTTTTCCTCCCCTACACATGCCAACATTGTGACAGTGACAGTGTGAAGTCAATCTTTTCACCATTACTAATGTGATAAAGGAATATTTACTTCCTTTCTGTTTTATTTGAATTATTCTTATTTGGAGATAAGACTTTTTTTGTCACTTGAACATTTCATTTTTTTGTATCAAGATATTAGTCTATAATTATTTGTAAGAGAGTCACTCCATTTCTATTGTGTGCTCCAAATACTTTTCTCAATTTTACATTTAAATTGTAATTTGTTTATGGAATTTTTAATCCACAGAAATTTTTAACTTTTCTGATTGTTGGGACCCAGGGCTGGCTGCCCCAAAATATGCTTTAATGGCATATTGATTTTTTTGAATTAAAGTTACTTGAAAAGCAGCTGGTTCAGAAAGAACACTTTGACCCTCCTTTGTCTCCCTGAATGAAGGAAATAAATCTCCCATGTGTGAAGGGTACCCTTCTTACACTAGGAAGCTAACAAGAGACACCGTTATCACTAGAGATAGGGAATTCAGGCTGAGAAGCCTGTATAAACAAACTATGTTTCTTCTTTAATAATATACTACCCCAAGCCCAAACTTTGCTTAAATTCCTCACTAATTAGGCACACAAACCTAAGCTTCTTTGTGCTGTCTAATCCTCACAAACTTAACATTTCTTTATGTAAAAAGATATCAAAGCTGCCTACTTTTGGTAACTCTCTGAACATGATTTTCAT
Organism: Aethalodelphis obliquidens; assembly: GCF_003676395.1. Classification (NCBI taxonomy): domain Eukaryota; kingdom Metazoa; phylum Chordata; class Mammalia; order Artiodactyla; family Delphinidae; genus Aethalodelphis; species Aethalodelphis obliquidens. The sequence continues at coordinate 6,825,317 of NW_020838010.1, forward strand.
GATCCTTCTGTATATACAAAATTAAATTGGTTTTTCACCTATTACTCTATCTCACATCATTTTAATTCTTAGACCAACCATAAGAACTTAGGAGGGTAGAGGAAAATTTTTTTCCTCCCCAACATGACAAAAGATATTTTTCCCAGAATTCCCTGGTAGTCCAGTGGTCAGGACTCGGTGCTCTCACTGCCAGGGACCCAGGTTCAATTCCTGGTCGGGGAAACTAAGATCCCGCAAGCTTAGCAGCACAGCCAAAAACAAAAAAAAAAGAAAGACAGAACTGCTGTGGGTTGTTGGGTGCTGCAGAAGCTCAAAGTCATTAAAAGCAAGGCCTTCTCAATTGACTTTTTAAAAAAAGATATTCTTCCATTACTCAATAGCTTTTAAGATTTCAGTGTCTCAGCAAAAGCTATCTACACTCTAAAATTCTTTGAATATATACATTGCCCAGAACTTCTAGTCAGATTTTAAGGTGACAGTTTTTAAAACATGAAACTTAGATTTAACTAATATTTCTGGCAAAATGGCACAGTAATTTAAAACAAAAAAAAACACCTTTATGCAGCATATAAATATCTTGGATTAAAGATATAAGCGTTTTTTAAATATGCAGTTTTTAAAGCTCCCCAAGTGGTTATGTTACCAGTCCAAGCTCACTCTGCTCGCCACGTGACAGGCCAATGAATCGGAGATGATGTGTTGAGGCAAGGAATATGACTTTATGGAAAGCCAGTAGACCAAGAAGACGGCAGACTAGGGTCCCCAAAAAACATCTTATCTTATCGGGGTCTGGATGCCAGTTTCTTTTATAGAATCAGAGAGTGAGAGGCGGTGAGGAAGTAAGGTAAAAGGGCCATCAGTCTTGCAAAACAACCCCTGGAATGGCCAGCCTCCGTGAGGGGATGTGTTAATTTCTTCTTTTCTGCAGCCATTCACAGGAAGGTGAGGTCAGATTGTCTCCCTGTGAGCTGAACAGAGGCACTTTAGTTTAACATTCAGGCAGAGGGGCAGGGTTCCCTGAGGTCGGCCATTATGTATGATTCTAATAACAAAAGCAACGAAAATGTTAAAGTCAAAGAAAGAGATTGAACATGGAGTCCAACTTAGCTCTTCCCTGTTACAGTTATAATGGCAGGTAGGTTCTCAAACTTAGCAGTTCTCAAACCTAGCTGCCATTATAACAACTTGGGGAGCTTATAAAATACCAATGCCAGGATATCAGCCCCAGAGATTTGGATTTAATTATTTTGTGTTGGAGGTTCATCAGTACTTTTAAAAGCTCACCACATGATGCAAAACATGCTATCTGGGTTAAAAACAGCTGTTTCAAATTCATAATAGTACTCAAACGATAGGATATCCCCAAGGGCGAAAAACAAAGAAGAAGCAGGAAACCAGAGAGTTAAGTTACAGTGGAATCTATGGCTGCCCTGGGATCATTCTCTCATTACTGTAATGATGAGACCTGAATGTTAAATGACCAGCTGCCCAAGGATAGGAGATGATGCCTTTGTGTAACACAAGTTAGGGAAACAAGAAAAATTTGAATGTAAAAATAAAAAGATTCACCAAGCATTTACTAACCAAAACACAGACAGACAGACACACACACACCCATACAAACACACACACACACACATACACATACTGTTTAAAACAATTATTCAATGACATTTGTTTAAAGACAGTAAGACTTTATTTAAGGTGGGACTATTGTGATAAGTAGAAGACCAGTGAAATGGAGTCTTGCTGTAGGGGAGAGAAATTGGGCACAACTCTGAATACAGCATAGGAAAATGGGAATTTAAAGCCAAGGAGCAGGATGGGGGTCACTGAATGGAACATTACTAAGAGGAAACATCAGAGGTAAGGGAGGATTCTGGCTAAGCCAACCTAATAGGATTCTTGCTTAAGACAGGCCAGGGTAATCAGACATCACCTGGGGGACAGGAGAGGATGAGTAACCCAACAGATATCAAGGACCAGATATGGACTATAGGGGATTCTACCTAAGCAGATTAAGTAGGATTCTTGCTAAAATTGGGCAATACAGAGAGGAATACAGAAGTACAAAAGTCAAGGCCTAGTTGAAAAAAGTTCAGAGGAGCTTGAGTAGAGTTTTCTCAAGGACAGAATTTTGGTCAACACACACACACATGCACATGCACACACACAAATCCACCTTGGGTAGTTATATTAGTATCTATCAACATATACCTTAAGATATGATGCATTATAAGAGATACAGAGGGCTACTACATAATGATAAAATGTTCAGGTGACTCAGAAAATATAATATAAGGATCCTAAGTAGTATAAATCAAAAGATGTTGACTCAAAATATAAGCAAAATTGACAGAGCTATGGAGAAAATTTAATAAATTTACACTCTTGGTGGGAGACTTCAAAATGATTTTCTAGGGCTTCCCTGGTGGCGCAGTGGTTGAGAGTCCGCCTGCCAATGCAGGTGACATGGGTTCATGCCCCGGTCCAGGAAGATCCCACATGCCGCAGAGTGGCTGGGCCTGTGAGCCATGGCCGCTGAGCCTGTGCATCCGGAGCCTGTGCTCTGCAACGGGAGAGGCCACAGCAGTGAGAGGCCCGCATACCACCAAAAAAAAGATTTCCTAGGGCTTCCCTGGTGGCGCAGTGGTTGAGAGTCCGCCGGCCAATGCAGGAGACGCGGGTTTGTGCCACGGTCCAGGAAGATCCCACATGTCACGGAGCGGCTAGGCCCGTGAGCCATGGCTGCTGAGCCTGCGCATCCGGAGCCTGTGCTCCACAATGGGAGAGGCCGTAACAGTGAGAGGCCCACGTACCGAGAAAAAAAAAAAAAAAAGATTTTCTAAATTGCTGATCAGTCAAGTAAAAAATATTTAGTAAGAATAGAGTAGATTTAAACAACACAGTTAACAATCTTGATTCAGTGGTCATATATAGAACTTGCAGGTGACCAAAATGTGCCACCCCCAAATATGCCACTCTTAAATAAGGATAATTTTGAGCTGAAGACATTTGAGAATCAATGAATTTAAGAAGAGGCTTTCTCTGAAATTACCTTCTCTGCTTAAAAACAGATCCTCCAAAAAAAAAGAAAGAAGCAATTGTCATAAATCTTCTCCTTCAGAGATTAATCAACCAGGGAAGACTGACTCTTATCACAAAAGAGGAGAGAAGTCAGTACCATGCTCAAACAGACACTGTCAAAAATTATCTCCCATCCATTCTCCTAAGGGCTCATTTATCTTTCCTAAAAATCGTTTGCTCTCCCATAAGTGGCCTTTCATCCCCTCCCCTGCTTTTCCCCTATAAACTCTCAAATCTCACTGCTGATTTGGGCATTAATTTCTTTCTGTGATACCCCCATGCACATAAAATAAAAAATTAATATATTTGTGAGGAGATTGGTTCAAGATCGCAGAGTAGAAGGACATGCCCTCACTCCCTCTTGCAAGAGCACCAGAACCATAATTAACTGTTGAACAATCATCAAAAGGAAGACACTGGAACTCACCAAAAAAGATACCCCACATCTAGAGACAAAGGAGAAGCCACAGTGAGATGGTAGGAGGGGTGCAATCACAATAAAATCAAATCCCATAACAGCTAGATGTGTGACTCACAAACTGGAGAATAATTTTACCACAGAAGCCCACCCACTTAAGAGAAGGTTCTGAGCTCCCCATCAGGCTTCCCAACCTGGGGGTCCAGCAATGGGAGGAGGAATTCCCAGAGAATCAGACGTTGAAGGCTAGTAGGATTTGATTGCAGGACTTTGACAGAACTTGGGGAAACAGAGACTGCATGCATGGAGGCCACACACAAAAGTAGTGTGTGCATCAGGACACAGGGGGAAGGAGCAGTGACACCGAAGGAGACTGAACCACATTTACCAGCTAGTGTTGAAGGGTCTCCTGCAGAGACAGGGGGTGGCTGTGGCTCACGGCGGGGACAATGACACTGGCAGAAGAAACTCAGGGAAGTACTCCTTGGCATGAGCCCTCCCAAAATCCACCATTTGCCCCACCAAAGAGCCTGTAGCCTCCAGTGCTGGGTCGCCTCAGGACAAAAAACCAATGGAGGGAACTCAGCCCCACCCATCAGCAGACAAGCCGATTAAAATTTTACTCAGCTCTGCCCACCAGAGCAACACCCAGCTTTACCATCACCAGTCTCTCTCCTCAGGAAGCTTGCACAAACCTCATAGATAGCCTCATCCACCATAGGGCAGACAGCAGAAGCAAGAAGAACTACAATCCTGAAGCCTGTGGAATGAAAACCACATTCACAGAAAGACAGACAAAATGAAAAGGCAGAGGACTATGTACCAGATGAAGGAACAAGATAAAACCCCAGGAAAACAACTAAATGAAGTGGACATAGGCAACCTTCCAGAAAAAGAATTCAGAATAATGATAGTGAAGACGATCCAGGGCCTTGGAAAAAGAATGGAGACAAAGATCAAGAAGATGCAAGAAATGTTTAACAAAGACCTACAGGAATTAAAGAACAAACAGAGATGAACAATACAATAACTGAAATGAAAACTACACTAGAAGGAATCAATAGCAGAATAACTGAGGCAAAAGAACGGATAAGTGACGTGGAAGACAGAATGGTGGAATTCACTGCTGCAGAACAGAATTAAGAAAAAAGAATGAAAAGAAATGAAGACAACCTAAGAGACCTCTGGGACAACATGCAACAACATTCACATTATAGGGGTCCCAGAAGAAGAGAGAGAGAAAGGACACAAGAAAATATTTGAAGAGATTATAGTCGAAAACTTCCCTAACATGGGAAACGAAATAGCCACCCAAGTCCAGGAAGTGCAGAGAGTCCCATACAGGATAAACCCAAGGAGAAACACTCCCAGACACATAGTAATCAAATTGCCAAAAATTAAAGACAAAGAAAAAATATTAAAAGCAACAAGGGAAAAATGACAAATAACATACCAGGGAACTCCTATAAGGTTAACAGCTGATTTCTCAGCAGAAACTCTACAAGCCAGAAGGGAGTGGCATGATATACTTAAAGTGATGAAAGGGAAGAACCTACAACCAAGATTACTCTACCCACAAGGATCTCATTCAGATTCCATGGAGAAGTCAAAAGCTTTACAGACAAGCAAAAGCTAAGAGAATTCAGCACTACCAAACCAGCCCTACAACAAATGCTAACGGAACTTATCTAAGTGGGAAACATGAGAGAAGAAAAGGACCTACAAAAACAAACCTAAAACAATTAAGAATATGGTCACAGGAACATACATATCGATAATTACTCTAAACGTGAATGGATTAAATGCTCCAACCAAAAGACACAGGCTTGCTGAATGGATACAAAAACAAGACCCATACATATGCTGTCTACAAGAGACCCACTTCAGACCTAGGGACACATTCAGACTGAAAGTGAGGGGATGGAAAATGATGTTCCATGCAAATGGAAATCAAAAGAAAGCTGGAGTAGCAATACTCATATCACATAAAATAGACTTTAAAATAAAGAATGTTACAAGAGACAAGGAAGGACACTATAGACTGATCAGGGGATCAATTCAAGAAGAAGATATAACAATTATAAATATATATGCACCCAACACAGGAGCACCCCAATACATAAGGCAACTGCTAACAGCTATAAAAGAGGAAATCGACAGTAACTCAATAATAGTGGCGGACTTTAACGTCTCACTTACACCAATGGACAGATCATCCAAAATGAAAATAAATAAGGAAACAGAAGCTTTAAATGACACAATAGACCAGATAGATTTAATGATATTTATAGGATATTCCATCCAAAAACAGCAGATTACACTTTCTTCTCAAGTGCGCACGGAACAATCTACAGGATAGATCACAACTTGGGTCACAAATCAAGCCTCAGTAAATTTAAGAAAACTGAAATCATATCAAGCATCTCTTTTCTGACCACAATGCTATGAGATTAGAAATGAATTACAGGGGAAAAAAGGTAAAAAACACAAACACATGGAGGCTAAACAATATGTTACTAAATAACCAAGAGATCACTGAGTAAATCAAAAAATACCTAGAGATAAATGACAATGAAAACACGATGATCCAAAACCTATGGGATGCCGCAAAAGCAGTTCTAAGAGGGAAGTTTATAGCTATAGAAGCCTACCTCAAGAAGCAAGAAAAATCTTAAATAAACAATCTAACCTTACACCTAAAGGAACTAGAGAAAGAAGAACAAACAAAACCCAAAGTTAGCAGAAGGAAAGAAATCATAAAGATCAGAGCAGAAATAAATGAAATAGAAACAAAGAAAACAATAGCAAAGATCAATAAAACTAAAAGCTGGTTCTTTGAGAAGATAAACAAAATTGATAAACCTTTAGCCAGACTCATCAAGAAAAAGAGGGAGAGGATTCAAATCAATAAAATTAGAAATGAAAAAAGACAGACACCAAAGAAATACAAAGCATCCTAAGAGACTACTACAAGCAACTCTATGCCAATAAAATGGACAACCTAGAGGAAACGGAGAAATTCTTAGAAAGGTATAACCTTCCAAGACTGAACCAGGAAGAAATAGAAAACATGAACAGACCAATCACAGGTAATGAAATTGAAACTGTGATTATAAATCTTCCAACAAACAAAAGTCCAGGACCAGATGGCTTCACAGGTGAATTCTATAAACATTTAGAGAAGCACTAACACCCATCCTTCTCAAACTCTTCCAAAAAATTGCAGAGGAAGGAACACTCCCAAACTCATTCTATGAGGCCACCATCACCCTGATACCAAAACCAGACAAAGATACCACAAAAAAGGAAAATTACAGATCAATATCACTCATGAATGTAGATGCAAAACTCCTCAACAAAATACTAGCAAACAGAACCCAACAACACATTAAAAGTATCATACACCATGACTAAGTGGGATTTATCCCAGGGATGCAAGGATTCTTCAATATACGCAAATCAATCAATGTGATACACCATATTAAAAAACTGAAGGATAAAAATCATATGATCATCTCAATAGATGCAGAAAAAGCTTTTGACAAGATTCAACACCAATTTATGATAAAAACTTTCCAGAAAGTGGGCATAGAGGGAACCTACCTCAACATAGTAAAGGCCATATATGACAAACCCACAGCAAACATCATTCTCAATGGTGAAAAACTGAAAGCATTTCCTCTAAGATCAGGAACAAGACAAGGATGTCCACTCTCACCACTATTATTCAACGTAGTTTTGGAAGTCCTAGCCATGGCCATCCAAGAAGAAAAAGAAATAAAAGGAATACCGATTAGAAAAGAAGAGGTAAAACTGTCACTGTTTGCAGATGACATGATACTTATACACAGAAAATCCTAAAGATGCCACCAGAAAACTACTAGAGCTAATCAATGAGTTTGGTAGAGCTGCAGGATACAAAACTAATGCACAGAAATCTCTTGCATTCTTACACACTAATGGTGAAAAACCTGAAAGGGAAATTAAGGAAACACTCCCACTTACCATTGCAACAAAAAGAATAAATTACCTAGGAATAAACCTACCTAGGGAGACAAAAGACCTGTATGCAGAAAACTAAAGACACTGATGAAAGAAATTAAAGATGATACCAACAGATGGAGAGATATACCATGTTCTTGGATTGGAAGAATCAACACTGTGAAAATGACTATACTACCCAAAGCAATCTACAGATTCAATGCAATCCCTATCAAATTACCAATAGCATTTTTTACAGAACTAGAACAAAAAATCTTAAAATCTGTATGGAGACACAAAAGACCCCGAATAGCCAAAGCAGTCTTGAGGGAAAGAAACGGAGCTGGAGGAATCAGACTCCCTGACTTCAGACTACACTACAAAGCTATAGTAATCAAGACAGTATTGTACTGGCACAAAAGCAGAAACAGATCAATGGAACAAGATAGAAACAGCTCATGCAGCTCAATATTAAAAAAACAAACAACCCAATCCAAAAATGGGCAGAAGACCTAAATAGAGATTTCTCCTTAGAAGATATACAGATGGCCAAGAGGCCCATGAAAAGATGCTCAACATCACTAATTATTAGAGAAATGCAAATCAAAACTACAACGAGGTATCACCTCACACCAGTTAGAACGGGCATCATCAGAAAATCTACAAACAAATGCTGGAGAGGGTGTGGAGAAAAGGGAACCCTCTTGCACTGTTGGTGGGAATGTAACTTGATACAGCCACTATGGAGAACAATATGGAGGTTCCTTAAAAAACTAAAAATAGAATCACCATATCATCCAGCAATCCCACTACTGGGCATATACCTTGAGAAAACCATAATTCAAAAAGACACATGCATCCCAATGTTCACTGCAGCCCTATTTACAATAGCCAGGTCATGGAAGCAACCTAACCGCCCATCGACAGACGAATGGATGAAGAAGATGTGGTACATCTATACAATGGAATATTACTCAGCCATAAAAAGGAACAAAATTGGGTGGTTTGTTGAGAAGTGGATGGATCTAGAGACTGTCATACAGAGTGAAGTAAGTCAGAAAGAGAAAAACAAGTATCATATATTAATGCATATATGTCAAACCTAGAAAAATGGTACAATTGAACTGGTTTGCAGGGCAGAAACTGAGACACAGATGTAGAGAACAAATGTATGGACACCAAGCGGGGAAAGCGGCGGGGTGGTGGGGGTGGTGGTGGGATGAATTGGATGATTGGGATTGACATGTATACACTGATGTGTGTAAAGCTGATGACTAATAAGAACCTACTGTATAAAAAAATTAAATTAAAAAATTGAAAAGAAGCAAAAATGGAGAGAACTGAAAAATAAGCTATTACAAAATTATACTTGAATACTGCAATATTTTTCTCTGAGATTGATATAATAAAGTAGATCAATATCAGCATGGTTATACTGGAAGATGTTTGAAAACTGGGGTACAATACTTATATTTGTTAACCTACTAGGTAATATTCCACTTCATATATCATCTTGCTATCTTGGCCAACTAGCTTACTGAAAGAACTTGTCAGGCCTGGTCTACATAACGTGAAGTCCATATTTGTACAAATGTGGTACAGGTAAAAATTTTGTTATCCACAGTCCATTGATCAAAGATAATAAGGTAAAGCATGTCTTTCTTGGTAAACAAAATCTTCTCAAGTCTCTGTCATTTTTTTTTATGTTTGCCCTCCAATACATTATGTTTCACCATCTCTTTGTGAAAAGATCAGCCAAGACAGAAAGTTTTACCATGTCTCATGAAAATAGCACCTTCAACTTCAGTCTCAACATTTTTCATGTTAACAGTTCAATCTCCAGTTATCATGACATCTTCTGTCATTATTTCTTCAATCCTCCCACAAATCCCTACTCCAATCCAAAACTCTTCTGCTCACTCTATTTAAAAACAAAATCTCCCATGTAAATATGTGCAACAAAGAGATAAGGGGGTAGAAAATCCTCCCTCTCAATAAAGCCTGGCTTTTAAAATGAAAATTGCTTCTTCAACTTACTCCTAAAATTTCCCACAGTAGGGCTTCCCTGGGTGGCGCAGTGGTTGAGAGTCTGCCTGCCAATGCAGGGGACACGGGTTCGTGCCCCGGTCTGGGAAGATCCCACATGCCGCGGAGCGGCTGGGCCCGTGAGCCAGGGCCGCTGAGCCTGCGCGTCCGGAGCCTGTGCTCCGCAACGGGAGAACCACAACAGTAAGAGGCCCGCGTAGCACACACACACACAAAAATAATAAATAAATAAATAAAATTAGATTGCTTTTTAAAAAAAAAAAAAAAAAAAAAAAAAAAAAATTTCCCACAGTAGAGGCTCAATCTAATCTATTTTGAAGATTAGAAACATATTAACTAATTATGTCTTTCAATTTCTGCTGTAATTATCCTAAACCTCACCAGACATGTGTGACTCTTCTAGAATAAAAGGGAAATCAGTACAAGAAAAATAAATCATGTTAATACATAATCAAAAAATTCTCTTCTTGGGAATTCCCTGGCAGTCCAGTGGTTAAGACTCTGTGCTCTCACTGCCCCAGGACACAGGTTCAATTCCTGGTTGGGGAACTAAAATCCCACAAGCCACAGAGCGTGACCAAAAAAAAATTATCTTCTTACTATAACAGTGTATGATATCCTAAGGTGATGACTTTGAAGCAAATATCATTAAAGTTTTCGTGTACACTTTGCATGATTTCTTACAAAATTTTCTTACTACTTTTTTATGTCATAGTGCATTATTATTGAAATAAATCATGTTAGTATGCTGTTCAAAGGAAAATCTTATATTCTTGACAAGTTCTATTGTCTTTCTGCCATTAGAATTAGAGAAGCACCCCCACCACCCATCCTAAATCTATCCTCCGTGCTGTGATCAGAGTGATATTTCTATAACACTACTCACATAATTCCAGAGCTGAAACTCTTTGAATTACTTCCCTATCCGTCATCCACATTCATGGCTTCAACTATCACTTATATGCTGATGACCCCCAAATATTCAACCCAAATCTTTCCACTGTACTCCAAACCTATATCCAACTATCTATGAGAAGTCCACCAACATCTTCATATACCTGTCTAAAATTAACCACTGATTTTTTTTCCAATGTCATTACTTCAGTGGCTCTATACACATGTTCTTTGCCAACCATACTAAACAATTTTAAGTTCCCAAAATGTATGTATTCATGCTTTTGCAGATGCTGTCAACTTTGGAAGGAAGTTCCAACCCTATCACTATTCACTCTCATCCCTATGTCCTTTCCTTACTGCCCCCCCATAGCAACCTGTGGGTTCATTAATAACAAACTAATACTATGAGATACACTGAGTGCTTTGTGTCCAGTACCTTAAATGGATCATCTCACTTAATTTTCCAAACAAACCCATGAGATGGGTACTATAATTATCATCACTGTACATATGAGGAAAGCAAGGCTGAGAGACATTAGGTATTTGTGCTCAGGTCAGATGGCTGGTAAAACCAGGGATGGGAATACAACGACAGCCAGACTCCAGAGTTGGAGCACTTAACCCCACTACTATGCTGTCGTCCCTTTACGTATTATACAGCACATATTATATTCCCTATAATTGTAATTTTACTTTTTTGCCTTCCCAACTAGACTCTGAACAGTTTGAGAGAAGGGATGATGTCTATCTTATTCACCACTTTATCCTCTGTACCATGAACAATTCCTAACACACAGTGAGCACTCAGTAAATGTGTGTTAAGTGTGTGACTGTAGAGTTGAATCAAAGAATGGCTTCTTTAATGTGTTTTCTGGGCAATCCCACTCTATCTAGTACTTAAATGATTTGAATCTATAAACACCCCACACACACACACACACATACACACAAGTATACAAAAAACTGTAAGCTAGCAAACTGAATCCAACAACACATAAAAAAGATCATAAACCACGACCAAGTTGGATTCATCCCAGGGTCACAAGGATGGATCAACATACGCAAATCAATCGATGTGATAAACCACATCAACAAAAGAAAACACAAAAAGCACTTGATCATCTCAATAGACTCAGGAAAAGAATTTGATAAAATTCAACATCCATTCATGATAGAAACCCTTACAAAAGTGGGTATAGAGGGAACATATCTCAACATAATAAAAGCTATTTATGACAAACCCACACTCAATATAATACTCAATGGTGAAAAGTTGAAAGCCTTCCTGCTAAAATCTGGAAAAAGACAAGAATATCCACTCTCACCACTTCTCTTCAACATAGTATTGGAAGTCCTAGTCACAGCAATCAGAAAAGAAAAAGAGATAAAAGTTATTCAAATTGGTAGGGAAGAGGTAAAACTGTCATTATATACAGATGACATGATACTATATATAGAAAACCCTAAAGACTCCACACGAAAACTACTAGAACTGATAAATTAATTCAGCAAGGTAGCAGAATACCAGATTAACATACAGAAATCAGTTGTGTTTCTTTATACTAACAATGAAATATCAGAAAGGGAATGCAAGCAAAAAATCCCTTTTAGGGCTTCCCTGGTGGCACAGTGGTTGAGAGTCCGCCTGCCGATGAAAGGGACACGGGTTCGTGCCCTGGTCCGGGAAGATCCCACATGCTGTGGAGCGGCTAGGCCCATGAGCCATGGCCGCTGAGCCTGCGCATCCGGAGCCTGTGCTCCACAACGGGAGAGGCCACAACAGTGGGAGGCCCGCATACCGCAAAAAACAAAACAAAACAAAACAAAAATCCTTTTAAATTGCATTAAAAAATAGGAATAAACCTCACCAAGGAGGTGAAAGACCTATATGCTGAGAACTACAAAACATTAATAAAGGAAATTGAAGATGATTCCAAAAAATGGAAAGATATCCCATGCTCTTGGATTGGAAGAATCAATATTGTTAAAATAGCCATACTACCCAAAGCAATCTACAGATTTAATGAGATGCCTATCAAATTACCCATGACATTTTTCACAGAACTAGAACAAATAATCCAAAAATTTATATGGAACCATAAAAGACCCAGAATGGTAAAAGCAATCCAGAGGTAAAAGAACAAAGCAGGAGGCATAACCCCCCCAGACTCCAGACAATACTACAAAGCTACAGTAATCAAAACAGCATGGTATTGGCACAAAAACAGACATACAGATCAACAGAACAGAATAGAGAGCCCAGAAATAAACCCACATGCTTATGGACAATTAATCTTCAACAAAGGAGGCAAGAGTATACAATGGGGAAAAGACAGTCTTTTCAACAAGTGGTGTTGGGGAAGTTGGACAGCTACATGTAAAAGAATAAAATTAGAACACTCCCTAACACCATACACAAAAAATAAACTCAAAATGGATTAAAGACTTAAATGTAAGGCCAGATACTATAAAACTCTTAGAGGAAAACATAGGCAGAACACACTCTGACATAAATTGCAGCAATATCTTTTCTTTTTTTAACATCTTTATTGGAGTATAATTGCTTTCCAATGTTGTGCTAGTTTCTGCTGTATAACAAAGTGAATCAGCTATACGTATATATATATCCCCATAGCCCCTCCCTCTTGTGTCTCCCTCCCAACCCTCCCTATCCCACCCCTCTAGATGGTCACAAAGCACTGAGCTGACCTCCCTGTGCTATGCAGCTGCTTCCCACTAGCTATCTATTTTACATTTCGTAGTGTATATATGTCAGTGCTACTCTCTCACTTTGTCTCAGCTTACCCTTCCCCCTCCCCATATCCTCAAGTCCATTCTCTACATCTACATCTTTATTCCTGTCCTGCCCCTAGGTTCATCAGAATTTTTTTTTTTAAGATTCCACATACATGCGTTAGCATACGGTATTTGTTTTTCTCTTTCTGACTTACTTCACTCTGTATGACAGACTCTAGGTCCATCCACCTCACTACAAATAACTCAATTTCATTTCTTTTTATGGCTGAGTAATATTCCACTGTATATATGTGCCACATCTTCTTTATCCATTCATGTGTCGATGGACACTTAGGTTGCTTCCATGTCCTGGCTATTGTAAATAGTGCTGCAATGAACATTTTGGTACATGACTCTTTTTGAATTATGGTTTTCTCAAGGTATATGCCCAGTAGTGGGATTTCTGGGTCATATGGTAGTTCTATTTTTAGTTTTTTAAGGAACCTCCATACTGTTCTCCATAGTGGCTGTAGCAATATCTTTTTTGATCCACCTCCTAGAGTAATGAAAATAAAAACAAAAATAAACCAAAATAAACAAATGGGACCTAACTAAACGTAAACACTTTTGCATAGCAAAGGAAACCATGACAAGACGAAAAGACAGCACTCAGAATGGGAGAGAATATTTGCAAATGATGTGACTGACAAGGACTTAATTTCCAAAATGTACAAACAACTCAGACAATTCAATAACAAAAAAGAAACAACCCAATCAAAAAATGGGCAGAAGACCTAAATAAACAATTCTCCAAAGAAGAATAAATATTAAGTGAAATACAAACACAAAATAGACTCAGATTATCATACAACTTCATTTAAAGATTCTAGGTTGAAAATCATACATTGCTGACACCCAGTGGTTACCAGATATAAAGCAAGCTTGGTTTATTTAATGATTTTCATTTCCAGCTGCTACATTGAATGATTTTATTCTTTATTTTACATTTGTATTTTATTTTATTTTTATATTCACAATATTTTTTTTAATTTTTGGAAAGTACAGAAATTTCAAAGACTATTGTTTATTAGCATATTATCAAGAAACAACAACTCTAATGCTTTTAATGAAATTTTAATTATAACTGAGGTCCTAACAATAGTGTTTTAGAAGGAGTATCCAAACACATAGCCTAGGTCTTTTCTCTAGCACATGAAAAGTCATAAATCTATGAGGGAGGCAAATAAAAAAGTAGAAGAAATAGTTTTCAGGTGGGTACCAGCTAATAGTATTTTGCATTTCTCTAGTGCTTTAATCTTTGCAAAGCATTTTAAATGCCTTATATGGTAGATACCTCAGTGTATCATAAGAATTTATCTCCTTTTTTGATAGAATTAATGTGGAAGCATTAAATAACAGAATCAATAATCCCTTCTAATAGTCTCATGTCTTAATTATTTAACTGATAAGCATAGTAAGGCTTTTCGGTGATTGTGAAGTACATAAATAATCTTAAAATGACAACTAGAGATCACTGCCACCATCTTTACGAATCTTGCCTTTTATCCAATGTGTGAGCAAAGTCTGTTGCTGTGTTTAATATCAAGATGGCAGCTGCTCTGGAAAACTGTCAATTGAAAACCAAAACCACTTTCAAAGACAGCTGGAAGAAATAGGTTATTTGCACTAGTAGATAGCCAAAGGAAGTGAGAACTTATGCTTTGATGTTTTATCTTTAAGTGTATCTCATAGTGATCACAGGCCTTAGTATAGGGGTTCTTAAATTATTTTATCTCAAAGACCAGTAAATTTTCAAAAAACATTGTGAAGGTCTGACGTAGGTCTGTTATTAAAAATTTTTTTTCAAGTATGGGAATTTAAAAGAGGGTACTTTAGGAGGCTGTTGGTTCCATCCTGCCCACGCCTCACAGCACTGCAGGGCCCAGCATCCCAATTTGGCTGGTTTGTGGTTCAAAGAGACATAAATAGGCTGTTTGGCTCCAAGAAACCAACAAAAAGCGGTGTTTTGTTTGATTTTGTTTTGTTTTGTTTTTCCTCGCCATGTTTGGGAAGAAACATCATCAGCCTGAATTGGAATGGCGGAAAGGGGACTCGAACTGAGAGTCCTGAAATCCGGATTCCTGCTTACTAATTTAGTTAGTATCTGGAGGCTTCCGGGAAGATGGCGGAAGAGTAAGACGCGGAGATCACCTTCCTCCCCACAGACACACCAGAAATACATCTACACGTGGAACAACTACAGAACACCTACTGGACGCTGGCAGAAGACCTCAGACCTCCCAAAAGGCAAGAAACCCCCCACGCACCTGGGTAGGGCAACAGAAAAAAGAATAAACAGAGACAAAAGGACAGGGACGGGACCTGCACCAGTGGGAGGGAGCCGTGAAGGAGGAAAGTTTTCCACACACTAGGAAGCCCCTTCGCGGGCGGAGACTGCGGGTGGCAGAGGGGAAAGCTTCGGAGCTGTGGAGGAGAGTGCAGCCACAGGGGTGCGGAGGGCAAAGTGGGGAGATTCCCGCACAGAGGATCAGGGCCGACAGGCACTCACCAGCCTGAGAGGCTTGTCTGCTCACCCGCCGGGGCGGGCGGGGCTGGGAGTTGAGCCTCGGGCTTCGGTCGGAGCACAGGGAGAGAACTGGGGTTGGCGGCGTGAACACAGCCTGCAGGGGGTTAGTGCACCACGGCTAGCCAGGAGGGAGTCCGGGAAAAGTCTGGACCTGCCGAAGAGGCAAGAGATTTTTTCTTACCTCTTTGTTTCCTGGTGCTCGAAGAGAGGGGATTAAGAGCGCTGCTTAAAAGAGCTCCAGAGACGGGCGCGGGCCGTGGCTAAAAGCGCAGACCCCAGAGACGGGCATGAGACGCTAAGGCTGCTGCTGCCGCCACCAAGAAGCCTGTGTGCGAGCACAGGTCACTATCCACACCCCTTTCCGGGGAGCCTGTGTAGCCCGCCACTGCCAGGGTCACAGGATCCAGGGTCAACTCCTCCGGGAGAACGCACGGCGCGCCTCAGGCTGGTGCAACGTCACGCCTGCCTCTGCCTCCGCAGGCTCGCCCCGCACTCCGTGCCCCTCCCTCCCCCCCGCGGCCTGAGTGAGCCAGAGCCCGCGAATCAGCGGCTCCTTTAACCCTGTCCTGTCTGAGCGAAGAATAGACGCCCTCCCACGACCTACACGCAGAGGCGGGGCCAAATCCAAAGCTGAGCCCCTGGGAGCTGTGAGAACAAAGAAGAGAAAGGGAAATCTCTCCCAGCAGCCTCAGAAGCAGTAGATTAAAGCTCCACAATCAACTTGATGTACCCTGCATCTGTGGAATACATGAATAGACAACGAGTCATCCCAAATTGAGGAGGTGGACTTTGAGAGCAAGATTTATGATTTTTTCCCCATTTCTTCTTTTTGTGTGTATGTGTATGCTTCCGTGTGAGATTTTGTCTGTATAGCTTTGCTTCCACCATTTGTCCTAGGGTTCTATCCGTCCTTTTTTTTTTTTTTTTGGTGTTTTAAATTTTTTTTCTCTTAATAATTATTTCTTTATTTTAATAACTTTATTATATTTTATCTTACTTTATTTTATTTTACTTTATCTCCTTTCATTTTTTCCTTCCTTCCCTCCTTCCTTCCTCTCTCCCTCCTTTCTTTCTTTCTTCCTCTCTTTCTACTTCTACTAATTCTTTCTTTCTACTTTTTCTCCCTTTTTTTCTGAGCCGTGTGGATGAAAGGCTCTTGGTGCTCCAGCCAGGAGTCAGTGCTGTGCCTCTGAGGAGGGAGAGCCAACTTCAGGACACTGGTCCACAAGAGACCTCCCAGCTCCACATAATATCAAACGGTGAAAATCTCCCACAGATCTCCATCTCAACACCAGCACCCAGCTTCACTCAATGACCAGCAAGCTACAGTGCTGGACATCCTATGCCAAACAACTAGCAAGACAGGAACACAACCCCACCCATTAGCAGAGAGGCTGCCTAAAATCATAATAAGTCCACAGACACTCCAAAACACACCACCAGACGTGGACCTGCCCACCAGAAAGACAAGATCCAGCCTCATCCACCAGAACACAGGCACTAGTCCCCTCTACCAGGAAGCCTACACAACCCACTGAACCAACCTTAGCCACTGGGGACAGACACCAAAAACAACGGGAACTACGAACCTGCAGCCTGCAAAAAGGAGACCCCAAACACAGTAAGGTAAGGAAAATGAGAAGACAGCAAAACACACAGTAGATGAAGGAGCAAGATCAAAACCCACCAGACCTAACAAATAAAGAGGAAATAAGCAGTCTACCTGAAAAAGAATTCAGAATAATGATAGTAAAGATGATCCAAACTCTTGGAAATAGAATAGACAAAATGCAAGAAACATTTAACAAGGACCTAGAAGAACTAAAGATGAAACAAACAACGATGAACAACACAATAAATGAAATTAAAAATCCTCTAGATGGGATCAATAGCAGAATAAGTGAGGCAGAAGAACGGATAAGTGACCTGAAAGATAAAATAGTGGAAATAACTACTGCGGAGCAGAATAAAGAAAAAAGAATGAAAAGAACTGAGGACAGTCTCAGAAACCTCTGGGACAACATCAAATGCCCCAACATTCGAATTATAGGGGTTCCAGAAGAAGAAGAGAAAAAGAAAGGGACTGAGAAAATATTTGAAGAGATTATAGTTGAAAACTTCCCTAATATGGGAAAGGAAATAGTTAATCAAGTCCAGGAAGCACAGAGAGTCCCATACAGGATAAATAAATAAAAAGTGGGAGAAGTTCATGCAGAACTTAAACTTTTGTGTAGAAGCATTAAACATTAGTGGACAAAGCAGTATTCAGGAAAAGAAAATATAGACAGTGTTGTTCAATTAGAAATAAATATTTTCCAATATAAATGAAAAAAATTATTAGAGGACAAATTTAGCAAAGTAAGAACTGATGGTATAAACAGCAGCAGAAGTTTTGTTGAGCAGTGGATCTATTTAAACATAAGATTAAACACCAGTGGAAATTATGGTACTAAAACACAATGTAAATGCTACAGTGGAAATATGGAAATAACTTTTTAAAGTATACTTGTGAATTAAAATGAGATACCACTACACACTTATTGGAATGGTCAAATCCAAAAATCTGACAATACCAATTACTGGCAAAGATGAGGAGCAACAGGAACTCTTATTCATTGTTAGTGGGAATGCAAAATGGTACAGTCACTCTGGAAGCAATTTCTTACATAGCTAAACATTGTCTTACCAAAATGTCTAGCAATTATGCTCCTAGATATTTAACCAACTGATTTGAAAGCTAATGCCCACACAAGAACATGCACACAAACTTTATACCAGCTTTATTCATAATCTCTCTCTCTCTCTCTCACACACACACATACACACACACACACATACACACACAAACTGGAAGCAACCAAGATGTCCTTTAATAGCTGAATGGATAAACAAACTATGGTACATCAATATAACAGATTATTATTCAGGAATGAAAAGAAATGAGCTATCAAATCATGAGAAGAGATGGATGAAACTTGAATGCATGTTGCTAAGTAAAATAAACTAGTCTGAAAAAGGCTATACACTGTATGTTATCAATTATATGACATCCTGGAAAAGGTAAAACTATAAATAAAAATATCAGTGGTTGCCAGGGGTTCAGGTGTAGCATAGAGGATTTTCAGGGCAGTGAAACTATTCTGTATGATGTTATGGTTAATACATGACATTACACATTTGTGAAAACCCATAGAACTTTACAGCACAAAAAGCGAATCTTAATGTATGCATATGAAAAAAATATATTTTGACATCGAGAATGGAATGCAGAATTTGACTAAACAATCTAACTATATTACAAATGTATGAAACAACCTCACTAAGAGGGTGGAGGAAAACGGTGCTGACAAGTAACTTGGGAAATGATAAGAGTTTGTAAGACTAAAAGCGAAAGAAAAAAGCACTGTACTCTAGTTGATAATGTTCGTTCTCATGGGGGTACAGGTTAACAATCCTGATATTGTTATACATGTATACTTGAACTTAACAACTAATTAAATAGATGGCAGATGCTGGGAGACAGGTTTCTCACTGTTGGAGTGGGAGGTTATAGATAGCAAAGTGATTCATGTGGTAATGTATTACTGTTGGATATATCAGTATAACTTTTAAACAGAAATATTTATATATAGAAATATTTATAGATATCTGTATATGTAACTAATATGATTTGAGTATATTATATGATTATGAGATATGAGTATTCACACATATATTTCTTTGTTCTGTTAGCTGAAACGGTCTAAAAGAAATGATACTCCTAAAATCTGAAAGAAACAACAACATAGAAATAAGCACAGATCTTGGTTCCTAATACTATTTTCCAATAAAAGTAACCAGGCTTCTTGGAGAAATTACTGATTCTAGGGCTCAGAGAGGAAATATAGAAGATGAGCCTGGAGGATCTTATTGTGTCAAAAAGTAAAGAAGTGCTAAAAAATAAAAAAGACCCACAGTGATGGGGTTATGTCAAAGAAGACAGGAAAGACCTCCCAATGGCCAAAGCTGTAACAATATGAGCAACACAATAAATAAAGTAATATTGGATTAGACCCCAAAGTATAAAATAAATATCTATGAGTTCACACTGCTAGAAATAAACGATTGAATAAACAAACGTGAGAGAGTAGACCAATTTCCCATGCAGAAGAATTCCAGATAATTTATGTAGGTAATTCTGCTCTCAGGGAGGTGGAGTATAACTCCCTATTCCTTAAGAGTGAGCTACACAGAGTGACTTCCTTCCCCCAAAATACAACAATATGGAGAGGGAGAAAAAGAGTAACTTTACAGTGGAATAACCTGACAAACTCTACTTCAGCCAAGTGGTCAAGGTCAACATTAACAGGGACAAGTCATGTTGATAGTATGTAACCTTGGTATCATTCGATGAAAAGGACACTCCTCCTCTGTGGTCTTCCTCCCCCAAAATCCATAGTCCCAGGCTAATAGGAAAAACATCAGACAAATCCAAGTTGAGGGACATTTTATAAAATACCTGACTAGTACTCCTCAAAACTATCAAGGTCATAAAAATAAGGAAAGCCTGAGAAATTGTCACAGCCAAGAGGAGCCTAAGGAGACATGGCTACTAAATGTAATGTGGGATCTGGGATGGGTTCCTGGAACAGGAAAAGGACATTAGGTAAAAACTAAGGAAATCTTAGTAGGAAAAATCTTAGAAATAAAGTGGGGACTCTAGTTAATAATAATATGTGTGACATATGGGAACTCTCTGTACTATCTTTGCTTTTTTTTGTAAATCTAAAATTGTTCTAAGATTTTTTTAAGTTCATTTTTAAAAACTAGAGTGATGGAGGTAACATTAGCATTACTTACTGATGACATAATTGTATATCTGGAGACCCCAAGAGAAAATTATTATATACAGTTGGCCTTTCCTATCCATGGGTTTCACATCCGAGGATTCAACTAAGTGTGGATTAAAAAAAAAAAAAAAACTCCAGAAAGTTCCAAAAAGCAAAACTTGAATTCATGATGTGCTGGCAACTATTTACATAGAATTTACATTGTATTTACAACTATTTACATATCATTTACATTGTATTAGGTATTATAAATAATCTAGAGATGATTTAAAGTATATGGGAGGATGTGTGTAGGTTATATGCAAAAACTAAAATACTATGATACTTTATATAAGGGACCTGAGCATCTGTGGATTTTGGTATCTGCTGTGGTGGGGGCAGGATGTCCTGGAACTAATCTCCCACAGATAATGAGGGACAACTGTACTTTAAAGGAATTGAGCAAGATGGCTGGGTAAAAATAACAATATATAAAACAAAGTGTTCCTATATACTAACAACCAATTACATTTATAATGGAAGACACCATTTACAAAAGCTCCAAACAGATGATTACTTAGGAATATATTAAACAAGAAACATGCAATAGCTATTTGAAGACAACTCTGAAATGCTACTGAAAAACACAATATAATACCTGACAAAATGGAAAGATACCTATTTTTTTGGATTGGAAAAATTTTGTACAGATATCAATTCTCCCACAAATTATTTTATAATTATGATGATATCTCAACAAAAATACCAATATGATTGGTGTGGGGAATAAAACAAGCTAATTCTAAAATATATGTGGAAAAATAAACATTTAAGAAGAGGCAGGAAATTTCTGGAAAAGAAGACTTATGAGCATGGAGGCCTATCCTTACTAGATATTAAAGCATATTATTAGACTACATAGTTAAATAGAGAAGTACTGGTACATGACTAGTACTGGTACATGATTAGACTTACAGCTCACTAGGCAAGAAGAGAGCCCAGAAATAAACTCAACTACACACACACACACACACACACACACACAGCTCTTGTCTGAATGTTTGTGTCCCCACAAAATTCATGTTGAAAACCTAATGTCCAGTGTGATAATATTAGGAGGTGGGGCCTTTGGGAGATGCTTAGGTCATGAGGGTGGAGCCCTCAAGAATGGGGATTAATGCTCTTACAAAAGAGAATCCACAGAGCTCCCTAGCCCCATTTCACCATGTGAGAATACAAAAGAAGTCGGCAATTCAGAAAAGGGCCCTCACTTGGCCATGCTGGTACCCTAATTTTATACCTCTAGCCTCCAGAACTGTGAGAAATAAATTTCTGTTATTCATAAGTAACCCAGTGTGTGGTATTTTGTTATAGCATCCCAAGCGGACTAAGATACACACACACACACACACACACACACACACACACACACACACACACATGCATACAAATTAAGTATATGATAAAGGTAGAAGGTGTCATTTTGCATCGGGAGAAGAGAGTTTGTTCAACAAATTGTGATGCAATTATTTAGTAACCTTCTGGAAAAAATATAAGCTTGAAAAATTATTTTTCTATACCCCATAATTCACATATAAGTTCCCTACCCAAAATGCCCTTTATCTATCTTTGATTGGCAATGCCCACTTGTCCTTCCAAATTCAATTCAAGACCCCCCTTCCTTCCCCTTCTTCCTCTTGCTGAGCAACTCATCATAAAGCAATTAGGTGAGATAGATCAAGATAGGCATCCATGACAGGGAGGAGTGGAATCATAGTGACCCAGAGTGATATCTTAGAGGTGAAGTGGGGGTGAAGAGAATACCCATGCAGTCAGAGTAGCCCAGTGTGGAGAGTCAGAACTCAAAAAGGGTGAGATGATAAGATCCACAAAAGCAGGAAAGGGAGGTGTGTAGTATGAGATGTCAGAACGTGAGCAGGGTAAACAGGATGACCATGCTAGGACTTGTTATGGGCAGTCAGTGGCCAAGTGTGATTAAGAAGCATTCACAGAGCCGAGCAGCTTGACACAAGAAGTCAGTTTAGTCAGGAGGATATTAAATAGGAGGCTTGCCTGGCATGCAGAGTAAAAGCCTAAGTCCAGAGAAGAGGAAATCCACAAGGGGGAGGCAGGCTAGTGTAGAAAATCAGCGGCCAAGCAAGGTGAGGAGGGCATCCGTGCATGGAGGTGGGGCATCCCTGTGTGGGCAGTTAGAGGCTGAGTGGAACAAGGAGAGTATCTGCACATGGGGGAGTCCCAGCACAAAATATCAAAGCCCAAGCAGGGTAAGGGGGGCATGTCTGTGAAAGGGTGGTCTGGAGTGGGGTGTCAGAGTCTGAGCAGGTTGAGAAAGGTATTCACATGGGTTGGGGACAATCCAGCATTTTGTGATAGCACAGCCTGAGGTATATAAGGAGGATACACACATGCATGCATACACGCTCACATGTACATTTCCCAAACTCTCGTCCAATGAGAGGAACTGGGAAATAATGAGTACGTATAGCCCTCATATAGCCTTCTTTTATGTCATTATTAATATGATTGAATTTATGACTGTCATTTTACTTTTTGTTTTTTTCTGACTCATGTTTTTTCTTTCTTTTTCTGCTTTATTGCCTTCATTTGTAAATGTTTTCAGTGTAGCATCTGAATTACTTTAAAGATTGTTCTCTACATTTATATTTATTTTCTTAGTGGTTAAGTGGACTTTCAGTATACAGCTTATTAGATCTACTTCAGATTTATACTAACTTAAAGACAGTGACATACAGAAATGTTATAGAGCTCTATATCCTCTTCTGCCTTTTTGTGTTATGATTCCTCACCAGCAAAATCTGCATTTCTTTACAGCACCCTTAGACTTGAACTTCCTCAGTCTCTATTCCAAATAAAGTCAGGGAGAGCTACAC
The DNA here is from genome assembly GCF_003676395.1 of Aethalodelphis obliquidens. NCBI lineage: Eukaryota > Metazoa > Chordata > Mammalia > Artiodactyla > Delphinidae > Aethalodelphis > Aethalodelphis obliquidens. Next base: position 6,848,789 of record NW_020838010.1, read on the forward strand.
AGCTCTCTGTTCTTATGGCCTGACTCTCACCCTTTGCAGAACCTCTGTGCTACTGCTCCAGAGATGCGAGCAGGAACTTTTACTCTTGCAGTGCCACCCGTTACAAGCAAGACTCTAGGCTGGGAGGCAGGAGGGGATGGGGCATCGCTGGTCTTCTTGGTTTGTCTCTCACAGAATGGAACCTCTGCCCTACAGGGAAACTGGTGTGAAGATTATTGAAGCCTAGTATTCTCAGCTTACTATGCCTGGGGTAGAGTTTCTGTCCTATGCATGTGAGCTGTGTGGAGGAAGGGAGCCTCAGATCTCTCTTGCCTGGAAAAGAGCTTCTGCAACAGAGCTGGGAAGGATAAAGAACGCTGGTGGCCAACCCCTTCTGGGGAGAAATCATTGTCTTAAACTGAAATCTGGAAAAAGAGCAAGTCCCGTGTTATTAGCTACACCTACCTGGAATAGAATTCCCATTGCACTGAGCTGGGAAAGGTGGGAGGTAGGGAATAGTTCATGGTTCAAACGCCATAGACTCTAGCTGATCTTACCAAGATGTACCAGATTTTCTTGAATAAATGTTTCTCCATTTGCTGTAGGCTTTTAGAGCAATTTCTAGATACTTTAAATATTTGTTTTTTTAAAATAATTTTTACCAGTTATGGTTGTTTTGCTGATAGGCTCCATCGAGCTCCTCATGCCACCAATCTAGGAGTGCTTTTTCAAATAACTTATTTTTAGAGTGAATGAAACCTAGGGCTGTTCAGAGCATGGAAATAATAATGAATTCCCATTCTAGCTTTAACACTTTAAGTGTATTATTTAGCCTAAGTTTTTCCTTATTTATAACATGGGCACTTTATATACCTCTCAGATTGTGATGAGGATTGAAAGACTATTGAAATAGTGTTATATAAAGCACCTTGCATAGAAGTTGACTCATAGTAGACACTCAATAAATGTCACTTCTCTCCCCTTCAAGCAAATGACTGTCTCAGGCTGGATGGCTATTTTAGTGACTATCACAGTGTCTGGAATATGGTATTGTGCAATAAATGTTGAACTGGATTGAAGGATGGACAAATGAATGGATGATGGGTGGGTGGTGAGTGATTTCTAAGGTTCTAATTATTGATTTACCGATATAAAAAACCAGGGGTGATGTCCAAAATGTTTTAATGGTACATCCTGAGAAAACTAACTCAGAACTGATGCTGGCTCTCAGGAGTGGCTACATAATTAACAGAACACAGTAAAGAGTAAAATATGGGGCCCCTTCTTCAAAAATGATTAAAAATTTCAAGATGGTGACAGCAGATCATTAAACCATGGCTGAGGCCCTTCCAAGCATCCAAGAATAGGGCCCTGTGTAACTGCACAGAACACATACCCATGCAGCCATCCTCGCTCACTTTTGCCCAAGAGTAGGATCCTAAGGAACTCCTGATATAAAAGGTATTATTCCTTAGTTGCTGGGATAGCCCAGGGGAGGGGGGTTCAAAGTAAGGGGCTAGGGCAGCCCTAGGTGGCAGAAGACAGATGGCCAAGAGGGGGACCATGGCTTAAGGCACTCTGTATATACCAAGCATTTGGGAAATATTCAGTACCTTAAAACTCTATCATAATGCAAAACAAAAATGAGAGAGAGAGCGATTTCAAAAAATTCAATTTCAAAAAATTCAATTTCAGAAAATTTGGGGTCACATTACTTAAAGGTTAATAAACCTATACAGCTAGCAGGCCAGGAGTTCCAGGGGTCCTTTTGCAAGGTCCAGCTCTGTCCAGATTTGGTGCCACATGGTTGTTATAGCCAGTTTATTGGGGCAATTCTGGTAGGGACTGCTAAGTTTATGGCAGGGATTCCAGAAATCTTTGATTAGAAGAGCTTGCTATGCACGTTCTGAACAGGGGAATTGAAATACTAGGTCCCAAAGACCCACTCAGCCTCCAAGGATGGGATTGCCTGCGATTTCCCTGCCTAGCCATGACCTCTCCCTTCCACACTCCTTCTTCCTCCCCACAATCCCTTAACACACTAAGAACAACTTTAGCAAGCCCTGAATTGAGAGTAATTTGCCAAACATGTTATGTCTTAATTCATATTACCTTGGGGGTTTTAATGTTTAACAAGGATAGGTCTACTTAAGGAAATGGTGGTGCATCCTATCACTGATTACAAGTGATAGTAGAGGATGGTATTCTGGTTTACATCTCAGTTTTAGCTCTTGTTTCCCCTTTTAGAGATAGATGATCAGTGCCAATGATAGTCAAAGCTATAGTTACTCTGCCCATGGGCTTACCTCTCCATTATATTATTTTAGTCTTTTTCATTCTAGAATACTGCAATATATTAGTGTTTTTCAAATTGAACATGCAAATGAATCACCTGGGGATGTTGTTAAAATGCAGATTGCTAATTGTGTCTGGGTTGGGGTCCGAACTCTGCATTTCTTCTAATAAGCTCCCAGGTAATGCCCACTCTATTGGTCTGTGGACCACAGAGTAGAACCATTATGAATAATATTAGATATTGATCCAAATTAAAACTTGATTGTAATCTGTAGGTCATTATTCTCTAAATTTTAAAGTAACTGTCTATAACTAGGTTGACACGTCTTCTCCTAGAAGTCAACTGTCAATTAGTCTGAAGTTTGCATATACTTTGAAAGGCTTCTTACTGATTTCAGAGGCTTGTGCCTTTTGGTCTCTGAACTAAAAAAAAAAAAAAAAAATCACACCATCAGAAAGTAGGAAATACTGCCTGCCAACTAGTATAGGAAACTCTCAGGCTTGTATTGTGTAGTTTGTGACATCTGAATATTTCGAATATGATCTCTAGTCATTTCATTATTTTCAGCCTTTTAAGCACTGCATTCTTCCCACCTTTTGATGAAACGTGAAGCACACATTTAGACTATGAATGTATTTAAAACTTCTTGCTTCTTATTAATCCTCTCCACAGGTTATTTTTAAAGCCAAACAACCTTATTCATGGTGAATAATTTCATCCCAAGTGCAATGTTAAAAAAAACTAGAATCTCATCTTCCAAGATTTGACAATATCTCTATGGCTCAGTGAAAGTCACAAAATCACATTGCTTTATGAATACATCACAGATTAGATTCTGACCCCTCCCTTGAATTTTCTACATGCAGCACTCTCATCTTGGATTGAGGAATGTTAAAGAGAAAAACCACAGGCCCAAAAAGGCATAACTTGTGCTAAAGCCCATGATACCAAACCTAGATTTAACAACTAACCTAACTGAAGTTTTGACCTTCCCCAGAAATGTAATCTTAATCAACCAGCCTGGAATTTTCTGGTCAGCACCAATGAGGTCATCTGCCACATGGGCCCTCTACATCCCCTAAGAGGAAGAAGAGGCAATCTGCATGATAAAACCCTTTCCTTTCCCTTCCCCCTCAGAAAAGATGTCTTGGTCTAAAAATAATCTTTTCTTTTTTCTTTTGCTAATAGGACCTTGTCCCATCCTTCTTCCTATAAAAACCTTTTATTTTGTACAACCCCTCAGAGCACCCTTCTACTTGCTAGATGGGATACTGCCTGATTCACAATCATCTAATAAAGCCAATTAGATTGTCAATTTAATTGGTTGAACTTTGTTTTTTAACAAGAAAAAAATCTGTTAATAGGATTCAGATAATTTGCTACTAGTTGAGGATTTTAATAATCTAATGCTTATTTAAATACAACAATGCTTTCAAGATAAGATTTATTCAACATTTGGGGAAAAAATTCAGTTTGATAAGGCTCTTGTTTAACATTTGGCCATAACCCTGGAATTTACTGAGTCAGCACTGTATCACCTGATTAGAAGAAGCTTCTTTTTTGGTATGAAAAATCTGAAATTAAGAAAGAGCTCCATTATTAACAGTCATTAATAACACAAACTATTTCACTTAGATTAATAACTCAGAGAAAGAGACAAAAAAGCATTCAGCAGAGAAATAAAGCAAAACATTTCACACACATTCACAGTTCTCTTTATCTTTAAAAGACCTGGCATTAAGATATTTTTTTTCTCCAAGTCACACTTCCTCCTTAAAGCTCACCAACCCATAGTGGTCCCTCCATCTTCTGAAATTCTATAGCATTATCTGTATAACTCAAAAAGCAATCAGATAAAATCAGCTCATAATGAAGGTTATATTTTTTTGTATAGATTCTAGCTCCTCCAACTAGAGTGTGAGCTCTTGGAGGGTACGCACCAAGTTTTTTTAATCTTTGTGATCTTTTGCCTGTGGCACACTAGTAGTATATCTCAGTCTATGTCCATTTTAAGTCACTCTTTCCTTTCCCCAATCCTGCTTTTCTCCTGTAATTCTCATATTTTTCCTTTATCTAGAGGTAAATAGTGTTTCATGTTCTACAACATTATTCTTATATTCCATTCAAAAGTAAATCCACCCCAAAACGTAGCTTTTTAGGGTTGATTTTTTAAATTACTGTACTTTCCCTGAAGACATTATCATAGTCTACACAACATCAATGAACACTCACAGTGTACAGGCAAAATTATAAAATGTAGGCCCATCAGTTCTAAATGCAAAATATTTTTTATCTACTATCTCAGACTAAACATTGTAATGTCACACAACTTACCGTTTTCAGCAAACTTTTTTGCTTATACAAAATAAGGCAAGTTATTAACAAAACAAGTAATGAGACAAAAGCCAATGGTATCATGAAAAATATTAAGGTTTCCTTCCATGTGTTACCTAGGATTAAAATCACCAAAAAGGAGGAAGGGTTAGATGTGTACAATTATTTTAAAAACTGAATTATTTTATAAGTAAACTAGTAAATGGTGAAGAACTGAGTCAAACTTGGCAACTTCTGCCATATTTGCCAGTACCTAGATACCATAGTGATGCTTGAGAACAGCATTCCTTTCATTTGTGCACTTTTTTGCTGTACTACTTTACTGAACTGTGACAGCTCTTTATTTTGCTTAGAAAAATAACTACCTAAAGCCCCATTCTTATTTTCTTATATGATTTTGTTTAAAATTTGACCTTGCGAATTTTTCATAATAACAAAACAATAAAACATTAGCCAAGTGATTAGATAAACATGTCTTGTGTATGTATCTCTTAACTCTCAATAACTCAAATGTTTACATTATATCATACAATGATGTAGTGAGTGAAAGCAGGTCTTCAATAAAAGCCTCAGTGCAAATAATGGAGCTAGTCTTTAAAGGTCATGTTTTTAAAGTTGCCTCACATTCTGGATCCTAAAGACATGAGGTTTTTCTCTTCTTTTTTTTCTTTTCTTTTTTTAGGGATGAAGTTTTAATGGTTTGTCTGCATAGCAAGAAATGAGCAATCACTAGATAAACTTAAAAAGTACACAAAGCTTGTCCTTCTAAAACTAGTATCTCCCACATGTTTTGAAATACTATGGAACACTTTGAATCCTAGGCCTATATCTATACTCAAACCTACCTCCAACCCCACATTTTTCTTTGTCCTATTCCCTTGGGATCTTATTTTCTACTAGAAAATTACCAAATTCATAGGCTCAGTTCAGTTAAGAATTGCAACGATATAATCCAGAGAAATGACTAATAACGTAAGTTTTTTGGCATGCAAAATTAACAGTGGGAAAACAGGCTTCTTTTGTGAAGTTTCAGTAGAGTTAATCTTATAGTCATTTCCAAAAAAAATTATTGTGCTATTTTTCTATAACTTAAAACATCCAATAAGAAATGTCCAAAAGAACTAAAGACCACATGCATCTCAGGAAAGTCGTTGTTCCTAATCTGAAATTTATTAAGAGTCTACCAAGAGATACCCATCAGGGCAAAAGAAATCTGTCATAAATAACATGGTTAAGTGTATATTTAAAAAAATTAAAAAAACAAAAACAAAAAACAAAAAAAACCATTGTAAATCAACTATTCTTCAATTTAAAAAAAAAGATTGCATATAAAATACATAAAAGGATGTATATTTTGAGGATATGCCTAAAAACTCACCATATCTACTTTAAACCATGCACTGAATAATAACAAGATATAATTCAGGGCATGACTTTCTCAATGTCAGTTCCACAGAGTCTCCAGATTTTTTATATTAGTGACAAAAATGAAAAACAGTACAAGTAAGTATTCTTTCTGATTCCATATATCTTTAGTTAATTGAGTTCTTCCTCTCTCTTCCTATTTTTTCTCCATGGCCCTGATTATATGATATATTTGGCTTCTTTATTTATTGTCTATCTCTACTCAACTTGGGAATAAAATATAAATTCCATGAGGACAAGGATTTTTTTTTTACTGCTATATCTCCAGTGCCTGAAAGAGTCTGACACATAGTAAGTGCTTAATAAATATTTCGTGTATGAAAGAGAACAATGATACCACTATATTAATAGGGAGATTACAGTCAAACACAAATTCTATTATAATGGAACAACATAAAAGGAGATGATTGATAGAAATGCCATTATGTTTGCATCTATATCTGTATATGTATTTATATACCTTTATGTGAAAGAACAATGCTGAGTTAATCTCCTTCAATTTCAAACAACTATTAATATTTTCTATTGATAAAGCCAGTATACTGTGAAGTACAATAATATTTTGCCTCATTCTCAAGATTTTTTAGTTTATATTGCTATTTTTTGTCTTCTATGAAAGTTTATTTTCTTTTTTTAATTTTTAATTTTATATTGGAGTCTAGTTGATTAACAATGTTGTATTAGTTTCAGGTGTACAGCAAAGTGATTCAGTTATACATATACATGTATCTATTCTTTTTCAAATTCTTTTCCCATTTAGGTTATTACAGAGTACTGAGCAGAGTTCCCTGTGCTATACAGTAGGTCCTCGTTGGTTATCTATTTTAAATATAGCAGTGTGTACACGTCAATCCCAAATATATTTAATTTAAACATGTCTTTTATCATAAGTCACTTTAAATCAGTGTTGGAAGTGAACGGAATGTTCATTTTACTAATGATGACATATTAATTAGAAAAATATTCATTAGGCACAGTACCAGACACTCAAAAACAAGTGTATGCTACCTATCCTTGCTTTAAGATTTGTTCTCTTGAAAATTGAAAGCATAGGAAAATATTGATTACAATAGGCTTCCCCGCAAAGAACTAGCATATTCTCTTTACTGACAGTCAGAAAAACAAGATGTTGATGACTGAACTATAACAAGACTCTTAAACTAGTTAAAACTGAACATTAGATTTTCCATAAATCTATGTTCGATTGTGGTGATTGCTAATTTATCTTCTCTGTTTATAGACTATATGCAAGAGTATTTTGACTTCCATAATTACAAAATACACTGAGAGAAAATTATTTTGCTAGCCAATAGTTAGCAAAATAGTTTAGTTACTGTTCTTTTTTTAAATATATTTTCTTCAATAACCATGTCAACATATTTTATGATTGTTCCTTCTTTCTAAAATTGTGTAAATGGATTCCTTTAACTCTCAATAGGGAAAAGGCACAGACTATAAAAAATTTGAATAATGAGCACATAGTTTTTCAAACCATATAAAGAAGGCACACAATAATGTCAAGATTCTGATAAAGTACATATATACTTGTAAGTAAAACTTCAGAGTAAATGTACGACTACAATTGGTACTAATACATGCAGATTTGGTTAACATCTAGTTAGTATATAAGAAGCTCGAGAATAGTGCCACCATACTTTGGAGCTAAGACTACCACTGGAAAGTAATCCACTAGTAAAATCAAGGCAAAACAGGTAAGATTAGTTTGTCAAATGCAAGTAGGAAGAATCAAACAGAATCTATTAACTCTTGGAATGTGGAAAAGATACAGCTCAATTAATGTTATAGACATCTATAAAAATATGGAATATAGCCAATATTTTATAATAACTATAAATGGAGTATATATAACCTTTAAAAATTGTGAATCACTATATTGTACACCTATAACTCATACTTCAATAAAAAAATAATGAAGATTTGACCCTATGACCTTCATAACCAGTGTCACTGAACTGTAGTGACCTATGACATCCAGTAAGGCATCTTCTTCCTCAAACAGTGCTAGAAATACTCTAGTTACTGTTATTTTATCTTATACCTTTCCAGCATTGTTCATCACTCCACTCACTCCATATTCCATCATCTGAGCAATAAATATTTACTTTGCTCCTTACTAAAAAGCATAATTCGTGGCTTTCATTTGATGTTCTTGTGATGTTTATTTCATTTTCAACTGTGGTAGTCTGAAAGCCAAGGTAAAAATGAGATATCATTATTTGATCTAACTGCAGCTAGCCACACCCCATTTGATTTGTCATTTTCTAAGTGGGTTTTGTTACATGAAAGAAATGCATCAAATGACTAGAAAGGTATATACCAAAATCCTAACAGTGGTTATCTCTCTGTATGGTGTTTTATTTTTCATTTTTCTTCTTTATTTATATTTAAATTTTTTTCTATAGTGATAATGGATTACTAGTAGTAAAGGGCATGTGTGACAGGGCAAAATTCCTAGGTAGTTTTGGTGCTTATGACACCCATTTTGGATTAGTGTCAAATTTCCCAGATTCCATAAATTGGAAAATGCTATATATACTGAGTTAGCAAAAAGAGTCATCATGTGAATGTTGTTTCTATGGAAACTGTAGAGTTCGTATACACAAAGCTTCTTTTTTCCCTTATTCTTATTTTGGTTAATCATCATAAGACCAGTGTAATAGTGCTCAGGGCTTGGCATGAAACTACCCCTTCCAATATGAGAATACACAAGGCTGGATGATCTCAAAACAACCAAAAGAAAAAAAATCACTGAAGTGATTACTTAAATTTTGCATCTCAAAGAGCTGAAGAGTGTTTCTCATCCAAAATACCAGCTTTTCTTTTGTTGTAACTTTTCTTGGGAGACAGCACAATGTAATGTAGGTTAAAGTGGACTGGGAATAAGATCTGGATTCTAGTTCTAGCTGTGTAATTTGATTGTAAGTCAACTCACTTCCTTGGGACTTGTAAATATATTCAACTCCCAGTTTTCTCATCTGTAAGTGAAATGAATTGATTAGAAATAATGGCTCACCTACTTGTCTCCACCACTCCCTAAGTTGGAAACCAATGAATAAAATTAACATATAACGCAGTGGGGCTAAAGGCATCATCACATTGCTGGCGCTGGGGGGTAATCAGTCTTGGAACCATGGCTTACTTCCCCAGTTAGCCTCTCTTCCCTGCTACAAGCAATTCTCTGGTAGCCCTGCCAGGCTCTATTCTGATTTTGATCTGATAGTTGCTCCTCAAGAAGTGGTTTTTATGTTTGTCTGTGCTTCTTGCTTTGTGTTCTTTTTACATGAGGCCTCTTCGCAATCCGTCTTATGCATGTGCTTGACAACTTTAATTTTTTGACATAATATTGGAAACAAGTGACTAGATTATCTCTAAGGACCTATGTAGCTTTAAAATTGGTATAATTGATTGATAATACTTTCAGACTGCAAGCATCTTTCTTTTGTCCACTAGATTATTTGATTATTTGGTTTTCTGGAAGTTAAACTAAGGTACATGTCATGTTCTATTCTTCATGTGGATAGCAACTGATTTTGGTTCTTATGTTTGCCATTTTATTTAAAAGGCTATGTTCATGATTTTCTCAAATAAACGCAATATCCATACCACCCAGGCAGTATCATCTTCTATGAATTCAATTTCATAAATGAAACACTTTGCTGGAATAGGTCCTTTGGGAATGCTCCACTTCAGGTTAATTTCCTCTGAATTCTTCACAGTAAGACTAAGGTCGTCTGGTGGCAAAGGTTTAACTGAAAAGCAGAAGGAAATAATTTCAACATGGAGGTTATTAAAGTTTAGCAGTGGCCCTTATCAAAAGCTAGGGACACTTACTAACAGAAGCCTCCAGGATAAATTAGGTGGCTCAAGACTATTCACTATAATGAGAATTAAAATCAAAGCTGCTTGCCAACCAAGATTAGTTTATTAAGAAACCTGGTTATTTGGGGAACTCATTTTTTGATAAGTCACATATTGACAAATATTTAAGTCCAAGAGAAAAGTTAGATGATCCAAATCATTACAGTCATTTTTCCATTTTATAACACTAGAAACAACTACCACAACATATTACTACTACTATTTTTATTAATAGCTAATTCTTATTTAGAGCTTATGATGTGTCAGGCAGTGAACCAGGAATGTTACATCATAAACTTATTCATGTCTCACAATAAATCTATGAGGTGGTCCTCTATTATCCTCATTTTACTGATAAGGGAATTGAAACACGTTAAAAGTAACTCGCCCAAAGTCATACAGCTAGAAAGTGGTAAATTCAAGATTCAGACCCAGGTATGGCTGACCCTAGAACCTGTCATTCTCATAACTGTTAGGACTGAGAACACAAACTCAGAAAATATCCACCCATTTGCCTATTGAGGCCTGGAATAAGTGATTCCATAATTACTCCATCACCAACACTGGACAAAAATACTTTATAGCAGGGGCTTCCCTGGTGGCGCAGTGGTTGAGAGTCCGCCTGCCGATGCAGGGGACACGGGTTCGTGCCCCGGTCTGGGAAGATCCCACATGCCGCGGAGCAGCTGGGCCCGTGAGCCATGGCCGCTGAGCCTGCGCGTCGGGAGCCTGTGCTCCACAACGGGAGAGGCTACAACAGTGAGAGGTCCACGTACCACAAAAAAAAAAAAAAAAAAAAAACTTTATAGCAGAGAGACTCAAGCTGGGAAACAAATTGTGAGTTCTAAATGAAAATGATACTTTATACTCATTCAATTCCTTATCTTCCATACTTTCATATTTAATCAGTGCTTCCTCATACTCTGTTGGCCCCCAGTTTTCTGGCTTTGCATTTCTGTAGGTATCTCCTTTATCTCTATCTCTATCTCTTCTCTTCCACATGGTCAATTGTAAATGGCCTAAACTGGAAACATTCTGAAGTTGTTTGTTTACCTCACCTATATTTTGAAGGTGAAAAATGAAATAGCTGGGTCTGATAACTTGGGATTCTGATGATCCATTAACACAGATGTAGAAATCTTTACAGTCTGATGACTCCAAGTAGGGAAATATGCATCCAATATTTTTTCCGTTAGCCTTGATGTAATCAGCACACTGTAACACATGGTCCAAGCCCTCATACCTGTAAAAAGAAGTGTTGTAAGAACTGTGTTTACCAATATCTTCTAGTAGCATGGTATTCAATTTTCAATTATTGTAAGATACTAGGTAAATAAAAAAATCATTTAATAACATACAATACTCATTGAGCACCGACTATGTGCCAGATCCTATGATAAGTGCTAGGGCTACAATAGTAAGGAAAGTAGAGACAGGCCATGATTTTACAGAGCTTACAATCTGGTGGGAGTCTTTATAAAATCTCAGATATAAGGCAAGAATTCTTACTCATATACTTGGGTTATGTTGACTCATGAACAGGATTTGAGAATCAAAGAATAAGATTCCTATTAAGAAAATATGGGGTTTATATTGATAATCCTAAACGATACTGCTTTTTTTCTATTGTACTGGAGAACTTATTAGAAGAAAACAGATTTTTTAATAAGAAAACAGATTTAAAAGCAGACTTACAAGATGGCCAAAAAGCACATGCAAAGATGCTCAACATCGCTAATTATTAGAGAAATGCAAATCAAAACTACAATGAGGTATCACCCCACACTACTCAGAATGGCCATCATCAAAATGTCTACAAACAATAAATGCTGGAGAGGGTGTGGAGTAAAGGGAACCCTCCCACACTGTTGGTAGGAATGTAAATTGGTACAACCACTATGGAAAACAGTATGGAGGTTCTTTAAAAAACTAAAAATAGAACTACCATATGATCCAGCAATCCCACTCCAGGCATATAGCTGGAGAAAACTAATTCAAAAAGATACATGCACTCCAATGTTCACAGCAGCACTATTTACAGTAGCCAAGACATGGAAGCAACCTAAATGTCCATCAACAGAGGAATGGATAAAGAAGATGTGGTACATATATACAATGGAATATTACTCAGTCATAAAAAAAAAGAATGAAATAATGCCATTTGCAGCAACATGGATGGACCTGGAGATTATCATACTAAGTGAAGTAAGTCAGAAAGAGAAAGACAAATATCATATGATATCACTTATATGTGGAATCTAAAAAAATGATACAAATGAACTTATTTACAAAACAGAAACAGACTCACAGACTTCAAAAACAAACTTATGGTTACCAAAGGGGGAAGGGATAAATTAGGAGTTTGGGATTAACATATGCACACTACTATATATAAAATAGAAAATCAACAATTACCTACTATATAGCACAGGGAACTCTACTCAATATTCTGTAATAACTTATATGGAAAAAGAGTCTGAAAAGGAACGGATATATGTATATGTATAACTGAATCACTTTGCTGTACACTTGAAACTAACACAACATTGTAAATCAACTATACTCCAATATAAAACAAAAATTAAATATAAAAGATATATAAAATTTTTAAAATTTAAGAGAAAATTTTTTGATAAAAAATAAAAGCAGACTTACAAAATATCATTATGTTTAATAAAATGAATTAAAATCCTCTGAGGATATAATACACATCAAGAGATAAACCTCAGAAAAGCCAACAGGGGCTCAAAAAGAAAAAGAGGAGTTGTTTGGCAAGTAAATATCTAACTTCCCATTCTCCTAGGCAAGAAATGTTGCCATATCATTGAAAGTTAACCTCTTTTCAGTAATAAAGCTAATGGGAATTAGGGGAGAATTTCCCTACTGATTTCCAAAGGAACAAATGCCTGGTTTATTTTCCTAAAGAATAACTTGTAATACAAATTGACATTATCTTAAAAGCAGCCAAAATTCCGTTTGCAATGAGGCTAATCTAGCAGCTGATAAGGTGCTGGTACAAATATCAGGACTCTACTGAATTCACTTTATGCCAAGTATTTATTTTAGGCCAAGTCTGCAAAATTGTACTCTCTGGTTTAGTTCACCTGGTTAGAGTTTGGGATATTTGCCTTCTAGGCTGGACTTTACATAATTTACTTTATGCCAGTGGAAAGCCTCACGGTACCCTTATTTTCCAGTCTCTAAAATGTCAATATTTATTCCTCTCTACTTTACTAAGGTGAGGATAAAGTTATGTTAAACATGAGCTACAATGAACAAGAGGGCAGGGACTTTGCCTTATTCATACTTCCTTTTATCTAGAACAATGCCTGGCATTTAATAATTGCTTAATATTTATTGAATTTATTTAATTAACAAATAAATTAGAACGTAGAAATTGACCCATCCAACTCCAGATGAGGAAACTGAGACCCCAAAACAAGAAATTGTTTGCCCGAGACCACTAAGTTAAGTGATGCCATAATATGGATTAGAACCCAGTACTCAGGAGATTGTTAATAGCTTATACCTTATTGCTTATACATTGTAATTTTCTAAAGAAAAACACCATGATAATTTGTGCCTGAGACTCAACAAAGAGTAATGCTTTGTCCTCTCTTGTTTTCTCTGTTATTTAAAAATGCATAAGTTCTGATACTTGTCTATCAACTTACCGATGTTATTATCATCATTTGGTTCATTCATTTAATGACTATTTAGCGATAATCTACTATGGGCATAGCACAGCAGAGACGGTCAAGAGAAGTATCAGAAATAGTTTGTGCCCACCAATCTCTTAAAAATTTAAGAGAGGAAGGAGACAAAAATTTAAAGGTCATCTAGACAATAAGTAGTTAAGAACTATAATAAGTAATAGTTCAGAGAAAAACTGAACGGAAGCTAATGTGAGCAGTAAAGGGTTAATGAAATTGAATACCAGCTGGGTCTTGAAGGATGGATAAGGGTTAGTGAAAGAGAGAGTCAGATGGTATTCTAGGTACCAATGCACACAAAGGCATAAAAGATCAATCATAACATGGATAGAAAAATATGTAGAGATGGGTCTAAATGGAGCAGAACATTCACATTGGTGGTAGTAGAAGGTAATGTTGGAAAGGCAGTGATGCAGTGAGGCAGAGACTTGAATGGCCTAGACTTTATCCTGGAGGCAATGAGTAGCCACGGCAAGTTTTTGAGCAAAAGAATGGCATATGAAAATAGAAGAATAGGAAGATAAATCTGGCTACAGTGTGCAGAATGAATAGGAAGGGGAGAGACTAGAAGCAGAGAGACCATCATTTGGGAGGCTATGGCAATCATCCAGGTGTGGAACGAGATAAGCCTGAAGAAGAGTTCTTACAGTAGAAATGGGAAGTAAAGAACAGATGTGAGACCTTGCAAAGCAGTGTCATTGTTGATTATGGTGATTAATGTTACCATGAAAAAATTAAGGAATGAAGGAGATAGAAGATTCAAGATGGTTGTAAGTTTAAAAGCCTTAGTGACAGTTAACAAACGTAGGGAAGTCAGAAAAAGGATCAAAAGGCAAGAATATGAAATATGCCAAAACTTTTTAGGTCATAACTCCATCTATCTAAAAGATACAAAATATTTAATCCAGTACAGAAACAATGACTGCATTCCTTATTATCGCCCATAGAGTGCCTTCTAGTAGCTACAGCCTAAACCTACTTACTCCCATTGAAAATCCCAAATAATTGTAAATAAACTTCATCATAAATACAACTCTGAAAAGATATAATGAATTTAATTTAATGAAAATACAGTTACTCATACTGTGAATTAATTTTGATAGATATCTTCCTAATATGGAATTCTTATTATAAAAATACTTACCAATAAAACAAGTTGTAATTGGTATCAGAATGGACACACATGCCAGGTTTCCAAGAGCAAAGTAAATGTTGCCGGTTGTAATATACACAATCCATATCCTGAATTTTAGTTTCCAGATTTCCTAAGAAATGAAAAAACTGTGAATGCTTGAAAGACATGACGATGACTCATATGGGAAATAACTATGCAATTTTATTTCATTTCCTTTGACCTCTCCACTTGATTTAGCAATCAACATAATCAGGAATATTCCAAAAGGAAGTTGTTGCAAATCACTTCACTGTAAGTGGGACATGAAAAATCAAAAACTTTTGAGGGCTTATTTACTGGTACTAGTGTAAGCATATGCAAAAGTACTAAATTAATAATTCTAGGATGCTCTGAGCAGTTGCATAAATAGTCACATGCATATTTACTAATATGAGCCCCAAACTGGGAACTATATTAACCTAATAAGATGTAGGTTTTGCCACATGTGTTTGCTGATATAAAGAATTCAAAAAGGCCAGTCACCCACTCCTAAGAAGGATTCTCTTGTGCAACATTCTCAATTGTACATGTAATCTGATGTATAAAGGTTAAGGGACTTACTTCCCATATAGATTGTTCTGAAAGTATTAAATATGAAAAGAGAGCTTTGTTTTAACCTTGTGGTGATATCCAATAAGTAGCTTCTGACCATGAACTTTGAACTTCTGATCCATTTGTGCATTGCCCTAGCAGAAGTGTGTGTATCTTTGCTTCAACACCTTTGTTAAGATCAAACCCATCTTTGTAATGTAGATTCTTAGTAATGATGGTCTGTTTGATAAAAAGATGAGACAAAGTTAAGCTTAAAACAATAATGGTATCATGAGCCACATTAATAAGGCTAAAAAGTCATTAACACCCTGGAGAGTTCCCAATATCTAAGAAATTCCTGATGATTATCTGATAAAATGTCCCAGATATATTTCTGGCAGAGTTCACTTCTGCATATTATATCATTTGATGAGATCATTTGAATCTTAGCATCTCATTAAAAAAAATTCTGGAAAAAAAAAAAGGCTCTATGGGAGGAACTTTTGAGCTATAACCGTCAAGTTGAAATTGAGAGAGAATTTTCATGTACCATATGCCTATTACATGACAATTTATCACATTTCAAATATCATATGAACTCTTCAGGAATCATATAAAATCTTGGAGGTAACTGAAGAAAGCCAGACAAAGTGCGACCTCCTGAAGGACTAAAATCATGTATCATTTATCCTTCTATTACCGATACCTAGCTAGTGGAGTGTTTGGAGAAAAAAGTTGCACAATGAATGTTTGATTTGAATTGTCCCTTGAAACTACCTAGCTGAATTAGGAAGGTAACAGAATGCCTTGTACAACCAAAATCTTTGAATAAACATGCTTGTTGACTATGTAAATAGTTAATTCAGTAAACCTTCACTGAGCACTTAATACAATATATGCACAGAACCATGCTGTGTTCTGTAGGGAGAGTACAAAGATAAATAAGGCTTGATTCCTACAGAGCAAAAGCTCACATAGCCCAGTAGCATATATAAGACCCATATACAGGTATATAAGTAACTCTGAAATATGGTAAAATGTGTAAGTACTCTTCAAGTCCGTATTCTATGGGACCAAGTTTTCTTTTTTCCTGTATTTCCAATGGTAGACTTAATACTGGGTGGGGTGAAAACAGATGTTGCAGGATGCACAGGAGATAGCAGCAGGCATGCAGCTTATTATTATTTTTTTCTTAAGAACTTTTATTCCATGATACAATACTTTAATGAGTCATAAATCAATCAAAAGCTGATTTAATGCAATGGACATTGTAATTACTATTTCAGAAATAACTGAAATGTCCACTCTTTTCCAATACAAATAAAAGAATTGCCATTTTATGCCTAGATAACTCAGGAGGAAAATGTGGTGAAACTGTGAAGAATATTCTTTTTTTTTTTTTTTATTGGAGTATAGTTGCTTTACACTGCTGTGTCAGTTTCTGCTGTACAGCAAAGTTATTCAGCTGTATACGTATACCCCCTCTTTTCTGGATTTCCTTCCCATTTAGGTCACCACAGAGCAGCGAGTTAGAGTTCCCTGTGCTATACAGTAGGTTCTCATTAGCATGCAGCTTATATCTTAATAATAGCTATTGAGATACAGGAATAAAAGTAGACACTGACATCAGGAATCACAAGAAAACTAATAATCATTCCAATATCTTAAGTGCATGCTTTACTTACCTTCCAGCTTGCACTACCAATGTTTCGATACTTTAATTCATATTCTACTGTGCATTCCTTAAAGTTATCCAGAGACAGTGGAGGTTGCCATTGCAAATAGAGATAGCCTAAATATCCAGGATCCACTATTTCAAAATCCTGAGGAGGATTAACTGAAAAAAATCAATAAGATATTTTAATTTTTATCCTGTATCTTATGACAAAGATTGCTAAATCTAGATTACTTCCATATGTCCATCAACTGATGAATGGATAAACTGTGATATATCCATACAATGGAATATTATCCAGCCATAAGAAAGAATGAAATACTGATACATGCTACATGAATGAACCTTGAAAACATTAAGCTAAGTGAAAGAAGCCAGCCACAAAAGACCACATATTGTATGATTCCATTTATGTGAAATATCAGAATAGACAAATCCATAGGGACAGAAAATCGATTAGTGGTTGCCAGGGGCTGGAGGGAGGGGAGAATGAGATGTGACTACTGAATGGATTTGGGGTTTCTTTTGGTGGTAATGTAACTATTCTGGAATTTGATAGTTGTGGCTGTTACACAACTTTGTGAATATACTAAAAACCACTGCCCAGTATACTTTAAAAGGGTAAGTTTTATATCCTTTAAATTGTATCTCAATAAAGCTGTTTTTAAAAATCTAGGTTACTGCTACATAGTTGTCCCTTCTTTAAGGAATTGCATATGTAAAATGTGACTTAGCCAAGCTAGGTAATAAGTTTTCATGGAAATAAGAAATTCAACATGGAGTTATCTCTGTGGTCATATAGACAAGAATTTAGTCTAGGATGGGAACACTTTATTACCTAAATCTCTCTCATAGCAAGAATCAGTCAGTATTAATCCTGTGTTTACCATATGTAAATAACATCATGGCCCACACGAAAAAAGGGATAGAAAATATAAAATATGACTACTATGGCTAAGCGCCTTAAGAATTAGGAGAACAGGCAGATCTTGTTGGTCCATTCAGGATAATTGAATCCTCTAGTCAACTGAAGTTCAGAGGTATTTGTAGAACATGGCAAACCAGAGCCACTCTTTGGAAGGGCTCAAGAAAAAGTGGCAGGCAGCTGAGTAGAGTGACAGGAAACAGCCTGTTTTATTTTGAGGGGGTGGGGGCAGTGGGAGGCAATGGCTCCCTCATCTGGTGATTTAAAAAGCAATAAAAACAAACAAATTATTCTATAAACTTACTAAACCTACTAGCAAATCTAGTACTATAGTACTGTCCTCATGTTGCCTTTCTGCTAACAATTTCCTCTCATTTCTGCCCTGTTGTTCATTTTAATACTTCACTTCATATTACTTGTTGAGGTGAGGAAAAGAATCAACAGAAAGAAACGGTGGCACAAATAATGATTTGAAATGGGACCTGCATGAACCAATAAAGAAGGTTTCTATTGAGGATGAAATGACAATACTATTGTTTCAACTTTTATGATTAGAAATCTTTGTTAAATGCATTGTTCTAATTACCTTCTGCAATGAAAAGTTCATTAGACATGATTTAATAATTCTGTAATTATTTTAAAATTTTATTTTAAATCTCTGTATTTTGAAAATTTATCTAATTGTCTTAAAAGTTAAGGATAGTAATAAAGGAAAGTTTTCAGTTAGTTGGGTACCAGGCAATGAGGTTTCGGATAATTAACTTCTTTGTTAGAAAAGACTACACAGAAAGGTATGGAAAGTGTCTTTTAGTTTGGCTTTTATCCCACAAAATGTTTATTATCATCAGTTACCTTATACATGAGGCTGACTAGTAAGAACATATCTTTTGTGTATGGACTCCCTGAAATATTTCCAATAACAAGCCATCTACTTGTTATGCACTTTTCATAGGGTAGGTTGAAAAGGCAGTTAATATCCCTAATTTTAAAACTACTCCATTCTTGGTTTACCTTTTATCTCAGCATTTGAAGACAAAGTAGAGCCGAATGCTGTGCAAAGAAGAAGGGTATACAGGCATCTGATATCCAAATGAATGAAAGCCATTTCTCCAAGATTTAATACCTTCAAATTTCTACTCTAAGAAGGAAAAATATAGCAGTTTAACTTTATCATACCTCAAAAAGGACTAAATGTGACTAAAAATACATTTGGGAACTCTCTGTGTGCTTTCTATCAAGACTTGTGAAAACTGTGCCCCTTTGAACCATTTAAACAGAAAAAAAATCAAGTTTGGAACCAAAATAATTGGAAAGGAGGATTTTAGTCTCATTCTTCTTATGAGAGCAAAAAAAAAAAGCAAAACAAACAAACATATCCCTTCAACCCCCACCCCCGCCACACACACACACACACACACGCACACACACACACACACACACACTTTTCTACACATCATATGCTATGACCAGGATTTGAAAGTTATCTGAATAATGACAAAGCTCAGAATCTACACCAAAACCTCAGATAACTCAGAACTTTGCTTCATTTCTTCTTAAATATTAAAATCATCATCATCTTCTACTCTCCTATCCGTTCTACTCTTCCCTGTTATTTCCTATATCAGTAAATGGCACCATCATCTTCCCAGTTGCCCAAAGCAGAAACCTGAGAGTTTGCCTCAACTCCTGCCTCTCCCATCCAATCTCCCCTTCCTAAATTGAGGATCTCATCATCAGGGGTCTCCTTATCCAGTTTTTCCTGTCTCCAAACCATTTTCACACCACATACAGTAAGGACAAATCTGAATTTACCACCTCTTTCTTAAAAGAGCACTTCACTGTCACAGAATACAATTTATTCATCTTTTTATTATTGAAGAATAATAGTTTATGATTGAAACTAAAAGGATTCATGTCTCCACATATCCATTCAATCAAAAAATACTCTCCCTTCAATGAAACATCACTACTTGCAGTTCTACACTTCTCTTTGAGTCTATATTCCTAAAACCAACAATTTCACAGGAAGTTAAGCATTAAAGGTCACTTACCCCAACAGTCAGGGATTACCTTTCTTTTCTCCTACATAAATTAATTAAGCAGGACAGACCCTCTCTCCCTGCTCCACCCTCTTCATCTTACCTGTTCCATTTGTAGTGTTCTCATGTTGGTAGGCTTCGATTATTACATAATGGAACCTTGGGAACAAACTGTTAGAGCCAGCAAGTATATTGGAGGCAATGCTAGTCCAATCCTCCTTCATATATTGGGAAGTAAAACTCAGACTTACCCAAGATTACACAGCAAGTTAGTAACAGAGCTGGAAGTAGAACAGAGATGAGATTCCCAGTCTAGTGCACTTCCACCTTACTATGCTGGATCCCACACGTTTGACTCAGGATTATGAAAGCTTTTCCTCTGAGACTCCAGCATTTAAGTCTTCCTTCAATTAGCTAGCCAGGCTGAATCAACACGATGCTGTTTCTTTTTCTATGTCTCATAAACTCATAAGGGGATGCCATTTCTCTTACTGAGGTCCAGTGAATCTCTCTCCTCAATTCCTCCCTCCCCACCACCAGCCCACTGCTGCCTTCTAAGGCATCTGTAAATAGTAAGTAGGTTTCGTCAACAGAAAGCCATATTTCTGCCATAGAGCTGCTTTTACAGATTGAGGTGAACAGACGGGTTACTTTTGGATCCAAGGCAATAGGTCTGACAAAGAGAAATCCTTTCATATTACCTATAAAGACTAAGACAATCAGGCTTCCCTTAAAATGCTCTCAGAGAGATCTTTTTTTTTTTAATAACTATTTTATTTTAATTTTGGCTGCATCGGGTCTTAGTTGCAGCACGCGGGCTCCTTGTTGCAGCACGTGGCTTCTCTCTAGTTGTGGGCTGCGAACTCAGTAGTTGCAGCACGTGGGCTTAGTGGGCATGTGGGATCTTAGTTCCCCGACCAGGGATGGAACCCACGTCCCCTGCATTGGAAGGAGGATTCTTAACCACTGGACCACCAGGGAAGTCCCTCTCAGAGAGATCTTAAAGTTCTTTCCTTAAATATTTCATAGCCCTGTGTCATGTACAGCATAAATGCTAAGAGTTAAAAATACCTTGCTTCTATTCTATTTATAGGCTACTGAAATTTGATTCAGGCTATCAAATAGCACTTCCTGGATTAGCCAAATACATTAAGCAAAGGTAGGAAATGGGATAGCTGGCTTCCTGAATCACTTACCTAGAAATCCACAAAAGGAATTCCTGAATCAACCTTAGTGTCCCACCTAGACTTTCTTACCCAAATGAACATGAAGACAATTCTTTCTTTGGCTTGTGGGTTACAGGACTGTCACTAGTGCAATGAGGTATTTTGTATACCATATGGTTACCAGAGGACAGAGTTTTTCACAAGAGGGGAAGGGATCTGAAGACAAAGGGAAGATGGGGGATGGAAATGCAGAGATACAAAATTTGAAACATTTTCTGATATACTCCCCACCCCCAGTCCACAGTTAACAACCACTCATCTGGTCATTTTATTTTAAAAAATGAGGAAATACCCAGAGAGGAAAGTGAGTTATCCTAGCTCACACAACTTATTGGGGGCAGAGCTAGGACTGAAAACCAGCTCTCTTAAGTGCTTTCCACTGACTAGCAAATGAACTTTCTTGTTATAAGGAGTCTGTCCTGAACCTATGTTACCAGAAGGCTCCCTGCGAACCTTCCTCAACCTATTGTCACCACCCATACCATCAACCCCACCACATAGTTTTATCATCATCACATTTTTAGCAGAGTAATAATTCAATAATCTTTCATTGTGCACTTTTTTTTTTTTACCAAATACTATCCCAGCTGAATCTTGTCTAAGACACAAGGTACAAGTGATGAATCATAACATCTGTAATAATGAAAATAATACCTCCTACTATTTATTTACCCTTCCCAGCATCCCAGGCACTAGCCTGTGCTAAACCCTTTACGTGCATAATCTCATATAATACTTGGTCAGCCTTGGATGTATGTACTATTTTTATTCCCATTTTAAAGACCAGAAACTGAGACAAGGAGAAATTAAACAACTCCCTGCAAGTTACCACAGGCTATAAATGGTGAAGCTTGGATCTGAACCCAGACAGCCTAGTATCAGAACCCTTGATAACCACTACACAAGTGTAACCCTTGTGGAGGACAGCTTCCTGTTTCTACCCACTCAGTTTCCCACAACACTGTTACTTAGACAGTTTCCCACTAAGAATCTCCTTTGGAATGGCAGGCCTAAAGTTATTTCCTGGTTTCAGCCTCACTTCCCCACCTCTTCAAAGCCATGCTACATAATCCCTTCATTCTAAGAGTTGGCTGAGATAATCCTTGCATTATTGCAGAAACTACAGGTACTTACCAATAATACAGTTTCTCAAGAAATGGATTATCACAGGCAATTATCACAGCCCCTCTTTTCTTCCCCTCTCCAACTGAGAGACAGTTACTGAAACTCTAACACTTCCCTTCCTGTCTGATAATCAAGCACACTGAAAAAAAAATAGATTGGTATTCCTGAAACAGCCAGTGGGCCAGGATACAGATTCTGTAAGTCACAAGATAGGGGAGGTTACGGGTAGGGCTAAAAGCCATCCAAAGCAAACTTAGACTCACAGCACAGTGTTGCAAAAGTTGACAGGACTAAGTAATCTTTGAATAAGCCAATAGATATATAGATGAGGAGCTTGTATACAGGCACAATAGTATAAATATCAACCTGGATTTCAGCCCTGCCTCAACCACTAATGTGTTTGGAAGCAAATTATAACTCAGTTTTCTTCTATAAAATGGAGGTAATGACACCAGCCTGGCAGTTTTAAGATTAAATGAGATAATGTATGTAAAAGTGAAAGAGAATAGTAAATTGCTCTATATACTTGCAAGGGGTTTGTTTCTGAGCACCTTGTTACTATGAAAAAACTTGAAAACAACTTGCTCCAAACTACACACCTGCTCCTACTAATTCAGCAAACTTGACTTGTGCACAGTTGATAAGTAGGTACTTATTATTAACCTCTAACTTCTACCACCCTTGTTGATCCAGTAGCTGCCTTTACTGGTCTTTGTCTTAGTAATAAAAATCTATTGCATTTGTTTAGCTTTTTATAGTTTACCAAGAATTTATTGAATTATTTTAACAAATCTGCAGACATGAAATGTTGGTATCACATATTTACAATCAGTAAAATTGGGGCTTAGAGGGTGATGTGACTTGAACAAGACTCCACTGCTGGTACAATCCACACTGAAAGGAAAGGTAACAGAAATAAGGAACAGAAATATGTTGTAAAGCTAATAATGCAGTCCCTTACATAATACGGTTTTGTAGAAAATTTCCTTCTCTGCCTGACAAAGAAAAAAAAAGATCCTTCCAAAGTATCTGAAATAGCCACAGGTTCTTGTTTTGTTTGTAAAGGCAGTGACCAAGTTACAAAGACAAATAATTATCTATTATAAAATGATGAATGGGGTTTTGCAATGTCACTAAAGTGGCTTCTAAGAAAACCTCCTAAAGGAAGTATGGCCATGTCATTTCTGTTGCCGTTGTTTAGAAAAAAAAAAAAGTTATGAAATTTGATACTTTCTGTATTATTTAAAATATCTAAAAATATCATCCAAAGCAATTAGAATAGGGATAAGAGAAAAAGAAAATGGGAAAATAGAAGAGAAGTAATGCTTGAGGAGAGAGAAATGGAAAAGTAGGGTTGATACTGGAAAAGCTTTATCAAAAGTCCAGGCTCTTGTTCAACTTGTCCAAAAAAGTTTGGGCAAGGAACACAAGACACCAAGGAAAAATAAACACACACACACACACACACACTGAGGCTGAGGAGCAAGGAGAACAAAGAAGCAGTTTATTTAGGGCAGAAGCTAAGAGTGCCAGCGTCCTCACAAGTGAGGAGTGCCCACAGGCTTGTTGATCCCCCTTTTCATCTTATTTTTAGTCCTTTGAATGGGTGGGGGTTTTTTGATTAGGAGCAGAATACTCGAGGGGAAGGTTTAGGTGTGGCCTGGATTGCACCAGGTTGCATCAGCTTCCGGCACACTTGCCTCCTGAAGCCACTGTACATGCGTTCTAAGAGCTGTTTGCCCTTATATTTTCCCTTACTAGTTGAGCACCACACCTGGAAGGTTGT
Source organism: Aethalodelphis obliquidens (assembly GCF_003676395.1). Classification (NCBI taxonomy): domain Eukaryota; kingdom Metazoa; phylum Chordata; class Mammalia; order Artiodactyla; family Delphinidae; genus Aethalodelphis; species Aethalodelphis obliquidens. The sequence goes on from NW_020838010.1 coordinate 6,872,896, forward strand.
ACAGGCTCATCAGCAACCTGTGCATTTTTATTTGCGCATGCTCCACTGTTTTCATGTTCAGAGTTTCTTGCTCAGATGCTACAAAGTTTCTGTTTTAGATGCCATTCTGACCTGCGTCATGGCCTCATTAAATGCAAAACAAGGAGGTGGCTTTGCCTTGTGCCTAATGCATATACATAAGGAGGATGTCCTTGGGCCCCACCCTGTCTTCCCTGCCTTAGGGTGATTGCCAAGGCTTAAATGTTGTCTGGGGGTGAAATGACAAATTTATATGATCTTACATGAGAAGGCATTGACTAGGAGATCTGGGCTCTAGCACCAACTTTGGCAGGGGATTTAGAAAATGATAATAATAGGGACTATAGTTTATCTTACCAGGTGTCAAGCTCTGTGCCAGATGTTTGATATGGATTAGCTCATTTAAGTCGTTGATAGTTACAATTATTATTATCGCAATACTGTATTATAAATGAGTTGTTTGAGGCTCAGAAAGGTTAAGTAAATTACGCAAGGTCATACAACTTAAGCAAAAAATATGTGTATATCTAATTCTAAAGACTATGCTCCTATTAACATATCTCACTTTAGTGAAACTCAATTTCCTCTCCTATGAGTTATCCCTGGGATATCTTTCTGTTTTATCAGTTAATCTGGTGTGTATCCATCCATGGTTTCAGGATGTGACTCAAAAGCACCGGCTTCCTGAATAACTTGTCTCATTTCAAGGAGACCATCCAACATGTACAAATGTCTATTCATAGTTCCTAGAGTACAGCCATGACTCGGCATTAAAATCAGCACCTCTGGAACGGGACAGATCCTGAGGCCTGACAACATTTTAAGATCAATACATAGCTCAATAATAGTACAATCAGTCTATGAACTGTTGGTGAGTCAAATCTAATTTAGATAATAACTAGCACGTAATATTTCACGCAGTGGAGTAGTTTATAAAGAATGCTGAAGATGACTTTGTGTACTTTCAAACATAAAAGGACTTTGAATCAGACAGATTCATCATGCTTGCCCCTAGTCAACTGTCATTTCCCACAAAAATACACAAAGAAGTTAGGCACGTGCTGAATGATGAAAATCACTGCAGACGAATGAAGTACAGGTAGATCTCTTTTTAACAAATACCACTTTAACATCCAGTTATATATAACATGATTATATTTGTGTCCCTGCCAACATTACATACTAATATTGTTTCTTGATATTTATGAAATATGTTCAATAAATCCTGTAAAACATAAGTAGTCATTTTATTCCCAAATCCTTTTTGTAGATGGTTTCCTGTATGACATCCTGAGTTCATCCAGCCGACAAGTTTCCTGAAGCACTGTCAAAGCTACAGAATTCCGTTTTGAGCTACCACAGCAACTGACAGGTTTATAGTGTTCCTTCATGAAGCAGTTTACACATTTCAGAATCTGTCCCTAAACTGGGCAGATCAGAGCTTTTTAGCTTATAATTCCATCCAAATAAACCAACAACAGGCTTTTACAACCGTTTTTAAAAAATCTACCAGGTCATCGCTTTCTTAAAATAGGTCAGATTCTTATTATTAAATACACCTTAAGTTCTATTCAAATGAAGTCACAGCTGAAGAGCAATGCAGTTTCTTGAAAGGCACCACTGCTCTGGAACTAGCAAAACAATCTCTTTTGTTTGTTCAACACACTCCTCCTCACTCCCAGATGCTCCCAAATAATTATTAGCAAGCAAACACTGTGTACCCAAAACATTCACTTCAAGTAATGACTTTAGAATAACAACTTTAGAAGTCAGTAATAGAGTGTGACCCACCCTCTCCATACTAAGTAAAAACAGAATAGAAAATGTACAATAGCAGATTTTACATTGTTTCAATGTTATTCTACCAGTATGCTCTTGCATGTACATAAGATATAAACTGTAAATACATGAAAATATGGTATTGTGTAACATATACTGCCATCAGTTATGGAAAAGAATGTTAACAAAAACACATAAATATTTCTATCATGTATTCATTATTCAACGATTATTTCTGGAAGCCTACTACATGCCAGGCACTGTTCCAGCCACTGGAGGTACAGCAGTGGACAAAACAAAGAACCTGCTTTCTTGGAACTAACTTTCTGGAGTGGGAGACAGACAATAAACAGACAGACAGACAGACGGACAATATCAGATAATTATAAGTTTCACAAAAAGAAATAAAGCAGGATAATATGAAAGAGAGTAATGAGAGTTCATTTTAGATAGGGTGGTCAGGGAATGCCTCTCTGAAAAAGTAACATTAAGGACCTCAATGAAGTGAGGGAATGAACCAGATGAAGATACAGGGAAAGAAACTTGCAGGTAGAAGGAATAGCACATTCAAAAGCCCTGGGGAGGGAATCAGCTTAACAGTTCTAGGAATAGCAACAACGGTAGGATAAGAAACAGAAAAGGTTAGATGATCTCACAAAGATAGGCCGACTGTGGGCAATGGTACTGGATTTCCTATTTATTTTTAGTAAAATGAGAAGGAATTGGACAGTTGTGAGTAGAATAACATGATGTAACTTACATTTGAAAAGGCTACTCTGTATGGAAGGGAAGGATAGAAGCAATAATCCAGGCTAGAGTTGATGGTAAGTTGGACCAACTTGACAGCAGTGGAGATGCTGATAGGATTTTACTGATGGATCGAGTGTGGAGTACCAGAGGATGATGCCTGTATTTTTGTCATGGGCAACTGAATAATTGTTTATGGGGCTTGGGAATGATGGACAAGAGTTCAGTTTTATATGTTTCAGTTTGTGCTGCCTAACTAACATCCAAGAGGAGAAGATGAGTAGGCAGTTGGATAGTTGACTCTGGAGATTAGGGGAAAGACCAGAGCTATGGATATATTTTTGAGAGTCATCAGTATATAGGTAGTATTTAAAGCCATAGGATTAATTAAAGTCACCTAGGATATAGTGCAGATAAGATAAAGAGAAGAGGACCAAGGACTGAGATCTGGGACCCTCCAATATATAGAGGCCAAAGAAATGAGGAGGTATCAACAAAGGACACTAAGGAGAGGCCAAGGAGGTGAGAAGAAAACCCAGAGTTTGTGGTGTCCCAGAAACCAAGTATGGAAAATGTTTCAAGGATAAAGTGATAGACAATGTCAAAAGCTACCAATGGGCCAAGTAAGATAAGGCCTGAGAATGGTCTAACAAATTTGGCAAACTGAAGATAGTTGGTGACATTGATAAGGAAATAAGTGGAATGTCTGGAGCAAAACTCAGATTAAAGTGGGTTCAGGAAAGAATGGGAGGGAGACAATGAGTATGGATAACTCTCTTGAGTAGTTTGCAATGAAGGGACATAAGGTTCTCTTGCTAGAAGGAAGTCACTCATTTCTTCCCTCTTGAAAACAGGAATGGAGAACATCTCACATAAAGGTTTGATCCTGTTGTTACTTAGATTTTTGTCGTACCTGTTTAGTAACAGTGAGTGTTCTTATTTGAGGGATGCAGGCCAGAGTATTTTAGGATTGTACTTATCAAAGGGTACCATACCAAGGTAGAACATTTTTCTGAGACAATTAGAAACTATCAAAGTTTAGTTTCACCAGTGATTAACAAATACTTTCCATCTGCTCAAATTGTTTTACAAAGGTATCTCCATCTTGTCACATTTCCAATGAAATATTTTTAAAAGCCTGCAATTTCTCCAGACTGTAGAACATCTTTACTTTCCATCTATGTGCAATCTGAGATTTCATTGTTTTTCTTCTAAATTTGTCTCCTGCAACAAAAGTAATCAGAAACAACTTTAACTATATTTTTATAGGGCACTTTAAAAACTTGGCTATTGGTCTAGAAACATGATTGAAAATCAGAATCAAGGGATATCAGAAATTCTTGTTCTAGGGAACATAAAGCCTTTATTGTATTTTGAAAACTCTGAAACTGAGGGATCAAATAATATAACTGTCCATACTCCCAAAGGGCTCCAATAAGTGCATATCTCTAGGCAAGAGGATTTGTATTCTGGCTTAGATTGGCAGCCTATTTGAGATTCAGAGCATGGATGATCCTATTTCATCATTCAGGCTCTTGCTGTTTGCTTCTTCTCCCACACGCCCCTCATCTTCTTTCCTTATATTTTTCTTTTTCCATTTTCTCCCTCTTTTCCTCTTTCTTACTGATGTTTTCTCTTTTCCATTAAGTGGAAATAAATATATTTTTGGATTCCTGGCTGTCCTTATTTTAAATATACTGGAGCATTCTCTCTTCTCAATACATTTTCTTTTCTTTTCTTCTTTTTTTTTTTTTAATAAATCTATTTATTTATTTTATCTATTTTTGCCTGCATTGGGCCTTCGTTGCTGCACGCAGGCTTTCTCTAGTTGCGGCAAGCGGGGGCTACTCTTTGTTGCAGTGCGCGGGCTTCTCATTGTGGTGGCTTCTCTTGTTGCGGAGCACAGGCTCTAGGTGTGTGGGCTTCAGTAGTTGTGGCTCGCAGGCTCTACAGCGCAGCCTTAGTAGTTGTGGCGCATGGGCTTAGTTGCTCCGCAGCATGTGGGATTTTCCCGGACCAGGGCTTGAACCCATGTCCCCTGCATTGGCAGGGGGATTCTTAACCACTGTACCACCAGTGGAAGTCTCTCAATACATTTTCATTAGTTGTTTGGCTTCAGAATATTTTCCATGCATTACTTGAAGATTAGACCAGTTTTGTAACTTTGTGAGTTTACTTTTTTAAAGTACTTATGATAAAAAGGTTATTTTTTACTTGTATGTCAGCAGAGCTTTATTGTTTTTCACTGGACTGATTGCCCTTCATAAAAATGAATTTCCTGCTTTAAGAGAACTGGTTCTTTATAATCATCTGCTTAAAAGCTCTGAATCCACTAATAATTTTAAGTGGTAGGTCTGCCTACTCACCTACTTTCTCACTTTTTTTGATAGCTGCTTTTCAGGTTGGGTTAGACAATGTTTCTTAAATGACTTTAGGGGCTTCTCATCAAGCCCCTATTTTCTATTTTTATGGCCTGTGCCTTTGATTGCTGTATTGGTGCTGATACGATCATAGGCATCTATCCAGATCTTCATTTCACAGACACTTCCTGAGCATCCATTTTGCACTCAAGGCTGCAGATACGAAAGCAAGCAAGACACAGAGTTCCCTGCCATCAAGTTTATGGAAGGAGAGCCAAAGAAACCAGAAACCAAAAAACAACAACAACAAAACCCCACAGTAACTCACTACACACTTGTCAGAATGGCCAAAATCCAGGACACTGACAACAACAACAAATGATGGCAAGGATGCTGAGCAACAGGCACTCTCATTCTTTGCTGGTAGGAATGCAAAATGGTACAGCCACTTTGGAAGATAGTTTGGTGATTTCTTACAAAACTAAACATACTCTTACCATATGATCCAGCAATCATGCTCCTTGGTTATTTACCCAAAGGAGTTTAAAATTTATGTGCACACAAAAACCTGCACACAAATATTTACCGCAGCTTTATTCATAATTGCAAAAACTTGGAAGCAATCAAGATGTCCCTCAGTAGGTGAATGGATAAATAAACTGTGGTACATCCAGACAATGGTATATTACTCTACTAAAAAGAAATCAAGCCATGAAAAGGCTTGGAGGAGCCTTGAGTTCTTATTACTAAGTAAAAGAAGCCAATCTGAAAAGGCAATATAAGTGATGATTCCAACTACATGACATTCTGGAAAAGGCAAAACTATGGAGACAGCAAAAACTTCAGTGGTTTCCAGGGGTTGAAGTGAGGGGGAGGGATGACTAGGCAGAACACAGAGGAATTTTAGGGCAGTGAAAATACTCTGTATGATATTATAATCATGGATACATGTCATTATACATTTGCCCAAACCCATAGACTATACAACACTAAGAATGAACCCTAATGTAAACTGTGGACTTTGGGTGATTATGATGTGTCAATGTAGGCTCATCACTTGTAACAAACGTACCACTCTGGTGCGGGATGCTGATAATGGGAGAGGCTATACATGTGTGGGGGCAGGAGGTATATGGAAAATCTCTGTACCTTCCTCTTAGTTTTGCTGTGAACCTAAAAATGCTCTAAAAAAATTAAGTCTTTAAAAATTAAATTATATAAACTTACAGTTAAATAATTTATAATATAAGCAAAATTAATAAACAAAATGGTTACTATAGTGTGTGAGCTTTCCTTGGGCTACTGGCAGAAATGTGAATTGATAGAATCTTTTTTGGAGGCAGTGTGGCTGAGATTACTACTTGTCCCCTAATATTCATTCTCCTCTCCTTCAGTGTAATGAAACCCCCATGTTTTAGCTGGGCACATGGGCATACAAAATGAAGGCTACCATGACAACATTAAGTTCTTGCCTAAGAGGTATAAACAGAAGTGTTATCTCCAATCTCTGTCATGCCTTTAAAGAAAACAGACCATTTCTCCCCTTTCCCTTTCCCCCTTTCTCCACTCTGCTTCTTAGAATGTGGTCCTGGTAGTGAGCCATCTTTGATTAAGCAGATGAGGAAAACACCCTAGGCATGGCAGAACAAGTTTGGAATAGCCCAGGGCCTTGACCTCATGAAGTAAAGCTTCATGCAGCCCTGGATTAGCTACCTCCAGATAGTTATGTGAGAGCAAAATAAACCACTTTCTTATTTAAGAAGAGCCTGTAACCTAAATAGAGGCATATTTAGCACTGTGTATAAAAGTCCTTTTCTTTGGCTGCACCACGTGGCTTGCAGGATCTTAGTTCCCCGACCAGGGATTGAACCCAGGCCCACGGCAATGGAAGTGCTGCGTCCTAACCACTGGACCCCCAGGGAATTCCCTAAAAATCCTTTAAAAGTTCATAATCTTTTAAGCCCAAATTTCCAGGTAATCAAAGTATGCGCTTATACAGTCCAACCCCTCATTTTCTACGTAGGCTTTGAGTCAGCTACATTTAAGCTGTGTAGCACTTCCTTGGCTAAAATCTCCAACCAGATACCTGGGGGGGAAAAATCATACTGAACCACCCCACTTGCAAATATTATAACCACAAATGCTGAAGTAGAAACTTTTCACAGTGACAAAACACAATGTGATAAAACTCCAACATCCCCTTTGAGGCCTTCAAAGTCCTTACTGTGCTAAATAAGTGCTAGAGAACTCTCTCTGGACACCTGGAGATTCTGCTAATATGAGCTGCTCTCAGGTACCACAGCACTTTTCCCACCACCGTGAGCTGCTGCCACAGTTTTCTGAATGATGTTCTGATGGTGCACTCACATAATTTTAATCCTATGCTGCTTCACCTTTTCCAGATGTTGATAGTTCATCTACATGCTTTGGTTATTATCAAAATGCCCTGGAGTTCAAGTTTCCTCTCAATGAATCAGTACTAATTCCACCAATAATGTACACTGTTCTTCCTGCAAAAGTGCTAGATAAAGGAGATGGCTGATTCCATAGTTAGAGAGTAATCACTGCTGGATGAGCAAAGTCAAACATACCTAGAGAAAAGAGAACTACTTGTAGTAGAATCACACCTATAGAAGCATGGCTTTGTCTTCCTTTGACTGAGCATCAGTGGGAAAGTTAGAATGACTCATACCTCCTACCCTCTAACCCTGTTTCATTCTACTTCCTATCCTCCAACCCTACTTCATTCCTTAGAAGTGGGCAGGATGCTCTTCAGAAATTCCTAGGTCCTCCTGATTCTCTTGATACTTACTATCAAAAGACAATGAGATACATGCATAAATTTATACAGACACAAAACATACTTGGCTTCCACTGTCTATCACCATGGCTTATATACAGATGAGAAAACAAGCCAGAGAAGTTAAGTGATTTTCCCATAATCTCCTTTCATTCTAGCTTACGTTTTAAGTACTGCCACTGTGATCATTTTTCAGCTTTGCAAAGACTTGACTGTTTTTTCCAAATCCATCTGGCAGACTTTGCTTTCTTCCCTTTTTTATTCAATCTAGATTAGTTTCCATACCCCCAAACTAAAGCTGTCCCTCTGCCTGTTTATCATAACTTCCTAACAAAATCCCAAGCTTGAATGAATCCAACTTTCAGGTTTTCTCTGTGCCTATACCGGAGAAGGTAGGTGCTGAAGGAATAAGTCCCACAATAGATTAGTTCCATGATAAAGTTATAATATTCAAATTCACATGAACCCACAGTACTACTCAGAAACATTACATGTCTCTGTTCAGCTTTATTCCATTCTTGACAATAATTACAAACTTCTTCCAGTATCTCCAATCCTCTCATCTCCTCTCCCCAATCTCAGCACATGACTTTGTCTCTTTAAAAACAAAATTGAATAAGGACCTACTGTATAGCACAGGGAACTCTTCTCAATACTCTGTAATGACCTATATGGGAAAAGAATCTAAAAAAGAGTGGATATATGTATAACTTATTCACTTTGCTGTACAGCAGAAACTAACACAACATTGTAAATCAACTATACTAAAAATTAAAAAATAAATAAAAACAAAATTGAAGCTATCAGATGGAAATTCCCTCATCTTCTTGATTCCACATTTTCCCCACACCCTCTCTTCCTTCCCTACTGCTATAATAAAGGAGTATATTTCCTATTAAGGTAAAACTCCTCATGTGTGTTTTGGACTCCAACCCTGATCAATTATCAGAAATCTTACCATTTAATTTTTTCTTCTCATATATTTTCAACATACATGAGATGTATGTATACATACATACGTAAATATCAGGTGGATATATCTATTAGCATTTAAATATGCTCATTTCTCCCCAAACTTAAAAAAAAACTATCTTGTCCGTATATTTGTCTCCAGCTACTGCCCCAATACTCCCATATTCTTCACAGCCAAATTTCTAGGAAGAGTTGTCTATACTTTCTATTTTCACACCTCCCACTCACTCTTCACCACTCCATTCCCTTCTAGCTTCTTCCTTCATCCCACCACCAATCCATGACTCTCCTGAAACATGTCCCACTAAAATAACTAATGGCCTCCATGTTACTGAATCCAATCAATATTTTTTATCCCAATCTTAAAGTGGCATTCACCTGTTTACCACCATCCTTCTTGAAACACTGTTCCCTTGGTTTTTCTCACACCAGCTTCCCAGTTTTCCTTCTACCTCTCTGGCCACACTTTTCATTTCATTTTTAGGTTCACCCTTTACTTATCCTAATATTAAATGAAGTTCTTTGAAGCCCTCATCTCTTTTGACTCTATGTTCTCCCTATGTAATTTTATCCACTCCCACAGCTTCCATTACTATCTATATGCCAATGACTTTCAAACATATATCTCTCACTCAAGCTACTGTTCTGAGCTCCAGACCTGTATATCTAATTGTTCTCTCAAATTTTTCACTTAGAAGCCTCAAACACACCTCAAATGCAAAATATCAAACACCAAAATCATGATCTTCCATCTGAAAATGGGTATTTAGAGAAGGAGATCTGTGACGCGTGTGGGTATGAAATGATGGTTGAAGATAAATGACAGAAAGGAATCTAGGATGATTCCTGTTTCTGGTTTAGGACACTGCTTGGGAATTTATGCTACCATTTGGTACTGGAAATAGAGGAAAGGAAAATGATGATAAATTGCATTAATGTTTTGAATATTTATAATCCCTGTGTATTCATGTTCTTTGAAACAGAGAAAACTGAATTACAACATCCATCTGTGTTTTGAAATCATGTATTGAAGGATCATCTGGCTATTTTAAGAAAATCTGCATAAATGGAATTTATCACTGTTCTAGGGAAGATATACTTTCTTCTCCATGCCTTTCTTTGATAAGTACAGGTTTGTTATTTACACAGCTTAAAAATAGTATTAGTCACTGATGTTGTGCAAATGAATGAAAGCATATGGCAGGACACCAAGTCTCCTGACTTCCATTCCAGTGCTCTTCCCACTCTACCACAACTACCCATACCAGATATTTAATATATTATAATTATTATAATAAGGGCCTATGCATATACATTATTATCTCTGTTTTATTCAAGAAGAAAGTGAAGCTCTGAGAGATTAGTTATCACATGCAAGTTAAAAAGCTAGGACTTGGTGGCATCAGAATTCAGTTCCAGGTCTTCCTGGCTCCCAAATCTGAGCTCTCTCTCCAATTTCACACTGTCTGCTAAATACATGAACTCTCCTAGGAGTATGTGCATTTGAAAATCCTCACAACCTCCCCACTGGCAAAGAAAAACAAAACAAGCAAAGTAATCATTTTAGTGGTAAAATCTCAGGAAAAGTGAATGTGACAAGCCAATGAAGATGATACTTGTGGGCAGGCCTGTCAACTGCTTCCCAAATCATATCATGTAGGCACCTGCCTACCTACTCTGTGACTCCACGTTATCCATCTCCCCAGTATAAGTCTTGATCCCACAGAGAGAATGGAAGACATAATTCCAAATCTTCTTAGTACTGCCCCATGAGACTCTTGGAGCAGCATGGAATAATGGAAAGAGCCCAGACACTGCAGCCACACAGATCTAAAGAAGACACTTCAGCTCTCTGCACTTAAATTTTCTTATCTATAAAATGAAGGCAGTAATACTTGGGGCTTAGGAAATAATTAAATGGGATAGTGCAGTGGTCCCTAACCTTTTTGGCACCAGGGACCGGTTTCCTGGAAGACAATTTTTCCATGGACTGGGTGGGGGGGTGGCGGGAGGGGGGGATGTTTTGGGGATGATTCAAGTGCATTACATTTATTGTGCACTTTATTTCTATTATTATTACATTGTAATATATAATGAAATAATTATACAACTCACCATAATGCTGATAGGAGGCGGAGCTCAGGCAGTAACGCAAGCTATGGGGAGCAGCTGTAAATACAGATGAAGCTTTGCTCACTCACCCACTGCTCACCTCCTGCTGTGCGGCCCGGTTCCTAACAGGCCGCAGACCGGTACTGGTCCATGGCCCAGAGGTTGGAGAGCCCTGCGATAGTTCACATAAAATGTCTGCAGCATAGTGGCCATAATAACCCAATTGTTATTAGCTGCCTTCAGCTTCTCCCATATCCAGGAGTCACCTCCTATTAATTCTTTGAAGACACTCTGAAAAATACATCAAAAGGAACCAGCAACCTACCCCACCCCCACTCCTCCAAGTTGCAGAAAAATACAGGTGATATTTCTCCGATTTTCAAAAAAATATCCTGAAAGCAGCTTTTCACTTACAGGTAAGATCTTAGCATTAAAAAAAAATAAGAAGAATCCAATAGTTGTTCTGTCTCTCCTTTGTTTAATCCTATTGTTTAAATAATCATTTTTAACATTTCTACTGCCTTTCACAACATTAGGCAGAGTCAGGACATCTGGCTTACTTTACAGATGAAGAAATAAAGATGGAGAGCGGGTAGGATGTCCATCCTAAGGTCACAAGACCATATGGAAAAGATCTAGAACTAAAACCCAGATCTCTTAGTCCTTAGTTTATTACTTAATAATAATAAATCTATGCAGTTAAGTCTTGAACGCTCTAAAAATTCTATACATTAATAAAATTTTAACCAAAAACAGCTGATAAATGCCCTATATTCATGTTCTGGTTTTATATATCTTTTTACATATTGAAGAAAGAAAGCTAACCTGGAAGCATCCAAAATGAGTGCAATGTATAAAAGTGATGGTCAGATTTAAATCTTAACTATGGATTCTTTCAAAGGAAAACAAGCATCAAATGTATAAAATGTTAGTTCATTTCAGAGCAAAAGCAGTGAAAATTGTCATTTTTATTTTAATAATCTACTATATATGTAACCATAATATTCAAATAAATGAAAACACCATATATACAGGTATGCATGTTCCATAAATTAAATCAAAATATCATATAAAGGTAAATTAAATCATTCATTTTAGAGGAGCTCTATGGTTATTTCTGAGCTTAAGAGAGAAAAGTTATGGCAAAGTGTAAGATTCTCACTTATAGAAAAAAAATCACATAGAAAACAATCTCAGAAAACCTCTTAACTCTAAAATGCAACTATTCTTACCATTTCTAAAGGACCAGGTTTGCTTATAAGAGGTATGATTTGTATAGAAAATAAAGGCTAATAAGAAAACAACAATAAAAATTAAAATCATAGTGTTATTTATACTGATTAACCAGCACCTATTAATTAGCTTCATGCAAAAAATTACATTATTTCCCCAAATTAATATTATGTCAAGTCAAACAATTTTTGCCACAAAAGAGATTTATGAACCCATTTTAAAAGAGGTGAAGAAAGTGAAACAAATAATTATTCAAAACAATTTACCTCTAATCCCCTCTCTCCCTCCCCCAAATTTAAGTTCCAGACTTACTATAAGTAAATAATGTGTCCAGTTATAATCAAATTCTTCTGCAATATCACTGAAATCTGCTCATTGAACAGCTTCTTAACTTAATGGATTTTATATGACCTTAGAACTGCAGTCTTTATGTAGGAGGAGCTCTGCTTTATCCACCAAATGTACTGTCATGAGAAAATGTGCATTCAAAGCAGTTCAGCATTCAAGGTTACGTTTGTCAAAAGACTCAGAGGAAATCATGAAGTTCATCTGAGTGATTTTCTTTCCCTTTTAATTAGTTCCTGATACAGCATTTCAGTATGCTAATGTTATTTTACTATGTGACTCACCACACTGGGAATTAAAAGATAATCCAAAGGTAAGTATGTGTATGCTAGGACTATGCCAGGACTATAAACTCACTGTGTTGAGTTTCAAATATCTTTAAGGAGGAAGAGAGTCATAAGTAGACAAGGAATCCAGAAACCTGGGTTCAACTCTAGGCTCTCCTTCCCACAATCAACTAGGTGACCTTGGGCGATTTCCTCAACTTCTTTGGGCCTCAGTTTCAAAAAATTTATTGAATGTAACCTCAGAAGTCATCTAGTCTAACTTTCAATTCCAAGCAAAAATTGCCTCTGTATTTTCCCTAAGAAATGGTCAGTTTCTCATATGTAAAATTAGCATTAGAACTAGATGATGGCTAAGGTTTCCCTGATTTCTAAAATCCTCAGTGTTATAATTAAAATTCATTAAGTGTCATGTATATTTTCTCCCATTGAAAGTTTATCAAATAGTTCTTTACATAACCAAACAAGATTTTATTTCAGCCCAGATAAAATTAAATTAAGAAACTCAGATCAACACCAAATCATCCCTCATCTTTCAAGTCTCCACAGAGTTTTTAATCCACCCCTGATTTTATCTCCATGACCAGGAACAATGCAAAACTATAAGAAGCCAGGATACTTTTGATGCTTTTCTAAAGTAGATGAAGTGACATCATTGATTTATTCTGAAATAGGGATGAATTGAGACTGGATCTCAGTCTATATACCATCTAATATTCCAATGGATAAAAAGTATCGTCCTTGCTTTGGAACACAGGTTCAGAGTTGATAGCTTCTCTCAAATACCAAAGATATATTTTACACTAAATATATGAATAAACAAAGAAAAAGCAAAGAGTCTGAATGAAGAGGGGATCATGGATTACAGTCTTCACTCCATTACTAACTTTATGTTTTACCTAAGATATTTTTTTCTTTCTGTGTTCTTTCGCATAGTTAATGCTTCCCCCTAAATTGAAGTTGGAAAGTGGAAAGAAACTGAGAATTGTTTAGGGAGTTTGGTATCTGCTTTTCAGATGTCAGCTAGTTTGCCTCTTTCACAGTCATTTTTGTCAGAAATTACTTATCAGGCCTACGTGAGGAATTTTATAATCAGAATTTGCTGACATGATGGTAAGAAAAAGGAGACCTAGATTCAAAATCTTCTTTCCTTTCCCTGTGACTACAGTTCCAATTAACTCATTTACTTTCTTCTATTTAAAAAAAGAAAAAACAAAAAACAACTCTCCAGGAAGTTTTCTTCAAGTTTCCTATTTCCCCCAAATTTTCTGGCCCTTGCAAATATTTTATTATACTATACTTTATAGTAGTATAATGGAGAGGTACAATTCAAAGAAATAAAAGTATAATAATACCTTGGAATAATACAGCACATTTATTTGTAGACATGTGAACCATAAATTAAATACAGTCATCCCGTGGTACCCACAGGAGATTAGTTCCAGGATCCCCACACGGATACCAAAATCCATGGATGCTCAAGTCCCTTATATAAAATGGTGTAGTATAGTTGGTCCTCCTTATCTGTGGATGCAGAACACACAGATATGGGGGGCTGACTGTAAAGTTAATAAAATGCTGTTGGAAACAATAATGCACCATGCCTCAGATGTTAAAGTTGATTAGATTTGAACTTCTACATTGATTTGATAGCTTAATCAGTGAAAGCATAGGCTTAGCTTTGCTCCTTGGTGTGAAGAGAAAGAAACTAAAAAGACAACTCATTTTAATATACTAAAAGTCCTATTTGATGGCTTTCTAGTGACATCATTAGAAGTTGCCAGTGAAACCTGTATGCTTATACCTTAGCACTCATTACTCTGACACAGATACAAGGCATGTTGCAACTCCTAAGAGAGAATTTGGGAGTAAGCCTGATTGGTGTAGAGAAAGGAGGTGGGATAAGACTAGTTGGAATGGTTCCCCCATAGCTGGAAGCTGGTCTACACCAAAAAAAGTGTATAAACCCACGTTTGATGCAGGCCAGGGTCATGTTCCTTCATTTCACCCAAGGGACATGAAATGAAGAGGTACATCAAAGCCTCAGAGTGGGGAAGTTCCTAAGGACAATTGGGGTCAAGTCATTCTTCTGAGAGAATAAGGCAAGATGATACAAATGATTCTGTAAGCAGTCAACTGTCAGTCCCTGGAAAGGGGCCAGCAGAAATTAGGCAAAAGATTCAGGTCTGGATCCCAATTTCAACAGAGACACAGAAAAAGAATTGAGCTTCCAGATTGGAACCAAAGTCCAATTAAACAGCCAGTAGCAGATGGTGGGGTAAGAGATAAATGCTAAAGCCTGATGCTTACAAAGTTTCCCAGGGGCCCAAATCAATTCCAGAGGCATAGCATACACTAGGTTATTTCCAGACTTCTACCTGCTAAAAGAAAATGGTTCTCATTGGGCCAGGGGTATATCAGAACTGAGACTTCTTAGGCTGACACCATGAAGTGAAGCTAGATGGGCGTAGAGTAGACAAGTACTATCTCTGAGCTCTTTAGCAGGAACATATATAAGTTTCAGTAGGTTAAATAACTTCCAGAAGTCAAAAATTCAAGAGAAATAAAACCTAGGTAGACCTGACACATAGTCCAGTGCTCTTCCTACAGAGCTACTGCTGGGATTCTTCCTGATACCTCAGCCGCTAAAATAGCTTACTGGCAGGGATCACAATATCTCTTTCATCGTGTAAAGCTCAGTAACTCCCACTCTGTGGACCATCAAAACAAGAAATGGGTATTCCTGAACTGCTGTTCAAGTGAGGCAATCAACAAAGGCATTATTTAATGCCCCAAAGTGTTATTTCCTTTGTAATGCTAAAAAGACATCAAATTAGCATGAACAAGAAAATTAAAGATTTGAAAAATAAAGATTTAAAAAGTAAATAAAATAACCATTCTAGTTTATATATGCGCACACACACACACACACAGACACCCCATTCTTAAAAAAAATTCTCTGAATCTGAGAACAGTTTTTAAACTTTCAGGCAAATGTTAAACTTCTTAGGTTCTGTGGGGATTTTTTTAAAATAATAACACCCCGGAAAACTGACTTGAAAAGTTATTTGGTATAGTTGACATGTATACAGAAAAGCAGTGTCCTATAAAGAACATGGTCTGTAAGACAAAGCGCATCTAGACTGCCTGTGTTCCCCCAAATCTAGTTTTTAATACTCTGAAACCAGCTAATTTATGAACTCTGAGTTCCCCTACAGACTACCACAGATTCAACAGCAGGATACCAGAGCTGAGATTCTCAGGAAATCCAAATGAGCTGGGAAATACAGTCAGCAACATCATGATCTAGTCCCCAGATTAACACTAAACACATTTAAACACAGACACACAGACTGCCAAAAGTCAGCAGTGCCAGTCTCTGCTTTCTATCCTCTCACATTCATTTAACGGTTCACAGAGCAATGATGTGTCAAGCACCTTGCTAGATGCTGGGGGTACAAATGTGAGCTAGATAGTATCTCATGTAGCTCACATTCTAGTTAGAGGGATAGAAACTAGAAACTATTGATAATTATAGTACTGTGTGATAAGAACAGTATACTATGATAGAATCATTGGCAGCTAAGGGAGCTCAGAGGAAAGAACAACTCATTCTATGTGCATTGTGGTAAAAAAGGTGAGCATCTTCAGGAAGAGATGGCTTGGGTGGGGGGAACTGCTGCTACTGATATATTTGGTCCTTTGTCCCCAGTTCCTGGCACAAAGCTCCTAAAACCCTTGGAATTTCCTGAGTTAATGGAGTGTCTTTTGTTATTCGTAATGGGCTCCTTTCAGCAAACTTGAGTTTATGCTAATGAGGTGATGATTGGTGAGCCTCCGCCTAGCTCAGGATGAGGGCTGGTTGCCAGAGAAACCAACCTTGAGATTAGAGGTTGGAACTATCAACCCCACCCCCTGAGCTCCTGGAAGGTGAGAGGGGCTGAAAGTTGAGTTTCAATCACTAAAGATTTAATCAATTATGCCTTACTAATGAGACTTCCATAAAAACCCCTAAACAACTGGGTGTGGAGAGCTTCCAGGTTGGTGAGCACATTAAGGTACTAGGAAGTTGACATGCCTGGAGAGAGAATAAAAACTCCATGAGCTGTGGTACCCTCATCCCCACCAATACCTTGCCCTATACATTTCTCCCATTTGGCTGCTCTTATAATAAACCATTAATAGCAAGTAAAGTGTTTCCCCAAGTTCCTTGAGTCATTCTAGTGAACTGTCAAACCTGAAATGAGTCGTTAGGACTTCCTAAATTTATAGCTAGTTGGTCAGAAGTGCTGGGACTTTCGACTGGCATCTGAAGTGGGGACAGACTTGATGGACTGACCTCTTAACCTGTGGGGTCTTTGCTAACTACAGATAGTGTCAGAATTGAATTGAATGGTAGGATACCCAGTTGGTATTAGAAAATCTGAGACTGAATAATTGGTTGATGTCAGAAAACACCACAGAAGAGTCAACTGTCTTTTTAACCATTTCTTTATGACTCATACAACCCCCCTATTAGGAAAGGCCTAGGTCTTTCAGGAAGCTTATCAAGATAAAGTTGTCTGATAAACTGTGGCAGAGACCCTAATTGTTTCCCAGTATCCATTCTCCTATTCTTCCTGTTAGTAACAGAACCTTTAGCTGTGTACATGGCCTCCCAGCCAGAGACTATATTTTCCAGACTCCTTTGCAGTTAGGTATGAAGATATGATAGAAATTTAGACAACGATATGCAAGCAGCAGCAATGTGTGCAACCTTTGGATCATGTTTTGACAAAAAAAAAAAAACTCTTGTCCTCTTCTGTCTCTCTCCTCACTCAACCAGTAGGCTATAGCACAGACATGATAATGGGAGCCAAACTTTGACCACATAGACAAAGTCACCATACTAGGAGATAGCAAAGCAACAGGCAGAAGGACCCTGGGCCTTGGATGACCTCCTGCAGCAGTGCTGCCTGCCCACCTTTGGTCTGTTGCTTGAGCCATAATATTTTGAGGTGTCTTGATTATAGCAATTTTCTCTGTACTCTAAATAACATAGAAATAAATCTTCATAAAAGTGCAATTGAGGGCTTCCCTGGTGGCGCAGTGGTTAAGAGTCCGCCTGCCGATGCAGGGGACGCAGGTTTGTGCTCCGGTCCGGGAAGATCCCACATGCTGCGGAGCGGCTGGGCCCGTGAGCCATGGCCGCTGAGCCTGTGCATCCGAAGCCTGTGCTCCACGACGGGAGAGGCCACAGCAGTGAGAGGCCCGCGTACCGCAAAAAAAAAAAAAAAAGTGCAATTGAGCTCATAGCAGCACTAGTTACAATAGCCAAGACATGGAAGCAAGCCAAGTGCCCATCAACAAATGCTTAGCTTAAGAAGGTGTGGTATATATAGAATATTACTCAGCCATAAAAAAGAATGAAATATTGCCATTTGCAGAAACATGGATGGACCTAGAGAATATTATGCTTAGTGAAATAAGTCAGAGAAAAGACAAATATTATATGAAATCACTATACGTGGAATCTAGAAAATAATGCAAATGAATCCATGTACAAAACAGAAACAGACTCACAGACGTAGAAAATAAATTTATGGTTACCAAAGGGGAGAGGGAGGGAGGGAGGGACAAATTCGGGGTATGGGATTAACAGATACAAACTACTATACATAAAATAGATAAGCAACAAGGATTTACTGTATAGCACAGGGAATTATAGCCATTATCTTGTAATAACCTATAATGAGATATAATTTGCAAAAAAAAAAATTAAAAAGGAATCACTATGTGGTACACCTGAAACTAACACAATACTGTAAATCAACTATACTTCAATATTTTTAAAGATGCAATTGATATTACTTAATGTGTTACTCTTCCCAAAGGCATTTGCACATGGAATCCAAAAGTCAAAGAATGTATAAACTCCAAAGAAAAATATGCTAATGGTAATTCAGATGTAGTGATAGGCCAGAGGTTTCTGGCTTTGGTTATATTTTGTTTTTAGCTCCCTTTAAATCTCAGCATGCCAACAATTGCCTACTCTGTCACTCTTTTAAGTTCAGCCCTGACTCTAAGCTTTCACATGTCAGTTTTTCCCCTTAGTATGTGATTTCCTTAAGAGCAGGAAGTGTGCCTTACTTGCCTCTATAAATCCAGTTCCTAGAGTATAGCAGATGTTCAATAAATATGGATTGAATGCTTCTAGTGAAGGTAACCAAAACAGCCATATTTTCTCCCTTTTAAAAAAAATTTCTCCACACATAGCTTTATTCTAATAATGCAAACAACTAAGTGACAAAAATAATAATGACAGAATAGGCTGATGATGTTGGTTTAAACTGCTTGTCAGGCAGTGTGTTTAATGATTACCCATGTTCTTTAGTCCTCACAATAACTCCATGATGTAGATACTACTATTGACATTCCCATTTTATAGAAAAGATAACTAAGGCTCAGAGAAGTTTAAAAGCTTTCCCAAGGTCTCACATTTAGGAAATGGTTGAAATAGGGATTTAAACCCAGGATTGCTCAGCTGCAATGTAGTCTGCCATATTATCTTCCAGAAATGACCTGGCAATGTGTAGGGTGGTGAGGGGAAAAATTAGCCTGGGTTTAAGAATGAGGTACAGATAATTAAGCCAATCTAAAGTTCATGTTGTGAGTTGCCAAATCAATATAAATTATATGATGCTTGTAAGAAACTTTTGTTAGTTTTCTGATCAAGGAATACTTTCACCTTGAAAATCTGTACATGGGGATATTTTTAATCTGGTCGTGAACCTTGGCACAGTTCCCTAAAAACTGAAGAAAATTGCCCCGGAATGATCATAAGAGGAACTGCTATTTTATATAAATGTTTCAGACGACACTGGAAGAAAACAGCATAGACATGAAATAGACTTCACAAGATCAGTTTGAACATATTATCTGCTATCAAGCATTTTATTCATCAATTATATTTCTAAGTTTGCTATTGTTTAAGAATATTCAAAGATATATAAAAGTAGAAATAGTATAATGAAACTGCATGTACCCATTATCTAGATTCAACAATTATCAAGATAAAATTTTTATTAATCATATCATGAAAACTGATATTCCTACTTTCAAAGGTAAGAAAGCATCATGCTCACAGATACTGCTTAAATGCTGAAACAAATTTAAAAATCCTAGTCTGACACCCTCTTTTTACAGCCAAGTAAACCAAAGCCCTGAATGCAGCGATGACCTAATCAAGGCCATTTAGTTAGTAACAGCCTATATAAGAATCAGTTTCCACTATATCACACTGCTATTTAGTATTAAATACTCCTTAGTTTATTTGAATCCTTTGAAAATAATTGATGAAATGTGGTAAAAGCCTTTTTTTCCATAAATTCATTAAAACAGACTAGGCTATTCTCCAGATGAGTCTGTTCTGCCAAATTTTTCTGAGAATACAAGTTACAACTCTCCCACTTATCCCCTTTAACATCTAAATGTATTATAAAATAAACAGTTTTCAATCAAAAGAGTTCAGAGAAACAATCATATAGAATTTTACCATAACATCATGATCTTTCCCTATTTGTCTTGATAATGCTGAGACAGGAACAAACATATAATGAACTTGTTAATTAACTACTAACAGGAAACCAGAGTATACACATGTGTGTCCTTGTATTGAGCCTTAATAAAATTAGGAAGTTAAGTCCCAGCTGGAGGCCAGACAGCCAGCAGAAAATTCCTAACAGCCAGGGCCCAGCATAATTTTAGGAAAAATAAAGATCAACAATACACATTAATTTTCTCAAGTTGTCATTCTAATAGTGGCATACGGGTTTTAAAATGCTTAAACAGTTCCTAAACTGGGTTTCAAAACCATCTCATCTATTAATCTTTGCATTTAATTTAGAAGAAAAACACAGATTTTATGGATCATATTTATTGCATATTAACATTTGACTTCAAAGCGGCTGTACCACCTGAAAAGAGAACAGCTGGATACTTTACACTAATATTTGTGAACTATATTTTAGATTGGCAGCATATCTTTAAAGAAATGTTTTATTTTTTTCCTAAGACTATGACCTACTTTCTCCCTAGGTTACCGTCATTCATTCATTCATTCAGTCAGTCATTTATTTGACAAACATTGAGTTTTGTGCTAGGTAAGCGGGATACAGCAATGAATGAACAAATTCCTGCCCTCACTGAACTTACATTCCAGCGGTGGAGATAGATCATAAACAAACAAGCAAACAAAAAAATATGTTAGGTAATGATAAATGCCATAAAAAAAAGAGGCAGGGTAAGAGGCTAAATAGTAATGGGTGGAGTGAGGAAACAAGGCTATTTTAAAAAGGATGATCAGGAAGGCCTCTCTGAAGAAGGATCTGAATAAAAGGATGGAGGGAGTCATGAAGATAACTGTAGAGAGTGTTTCAGGCAAATGGAATAGCAAGTGCAATGGCCCTGATGAGGGACTGTGTAGGTTGTGACAAGGAAGCCTGTGTTGCCAGAGCAAAGTAAGCAAGGAAGAAAGTAAGAAGAGGAAAGGTCAGAGAGGTAGACAGAGGGGGCAGTTTGTGTGGTGCCTTCCAGGCCATTTTAGACTTTGGCTTTTGTTCTGAGTGAGATGGGGAGCCATTGGAAGGTTTTGATTGGGGAGTATATGAAATTAGTTATAGCTTAGAGATAACTCCAGCTGCTGAGTAGACAATAAACTGGAAAAGGAAACAGTTTTCTATCCGAGAAAGTTTTGTAATTTTCTAGCCAAGAGATGATGGCAGCCTGCATTATGATGGTGGGGAGTGCCGTATTCTGAATATATTTTGAAGGTAGGGCTGATGTGATTTTCTAAAGGATTAGACGTAGGGTATGTGAGAGAGAGGGTAATCTAAAATGACAACAAGGATTCTAATCTAAGCAACTAGGTAAATGGTGATGCCGTTTATTGAAAGGAGGCACAGTGGGGGAGGAGCAGGCTTGGTGTGGGAATAAAGAATTCAATTTTGGACATGATAAGTGTGAGATGCTCATTAAACTTACAAGTGAAGATACAGAGTAGACAGTTGGATACACAAATCTGGAGCGTAGCAGAGAGCTCAGTACTAGAGATAAAATTTGAGAGTTCATGATATATACATGGTCCTTAAAGCTCTGAGACTGAGAATGAGATTGTCCGGTGACCATTTGGATTGTGTAGCAGGTTGAGGCATGGGTCATTCTAAAACTAGAAAATTAGGAACTCTAGAGAATTACCACACCGTTAAAAAAAAGATGAACATTTGCTGATTGGAACAATTATCAAACATCACTAGATAAACTAAATGGTGTTCATTGGTTTTAATCTTTCTGTCCTTTATTCTCAACTACAAAAGTATATTATCTCACATGGTAACATGTCAGAACTAATTCAGTCATCTTTCTTTTAACTTCTATTTTAAATAGTCAAAGTTTCAGCAATATTAACTCTACAGTGCTAATCACTAAGTTTCTAAAAGCCACACAGTCTTTTATTCACTTTATAAGACTCGTTCTTACAAAGCTCTTTTCTAGAACTTTTCCTTGCCTGGCTGGTGGCATTACTGCATTAAAATATGAAACTTCTTTACTTTTAAACCCCTCATTTCCTTTCTTTTCTATTCAAGTTTGAAGACCAATTAAAAATTTTTGTGCTCATGTGACAACTAAGGGACAATAAATGAAAATTTCCCTGAAGAGAAAGTTGTTCAAAGACTCATAATTTCAGGACCCAAAAGACACCTTTAAAAAAAATCCTCCAAACTCATCAAATTGTACACATTAAATATGTACAGTTCTTTGCATATCAATTATACCTCACTAAGCTGTTAAAAATAATTTTTAAAAAAATCTTCCTTCATTCTGTGTCACCAAATTGTTGCACTGATTTTCTGTTACTACTAGTTTCAATTGATCTTTCTGGTAGATTCCCCATTAATCCTTGTGTGCTGTGTTTAAATGTTGAGAGCAAAGTTACATACCATTTTCCTTGGTTCTGAGCTGCTCTCTAGCATATATATGTGACACACATTTAGAAGAAGACACAGAATAGCTAAGAGAAATGCAGATATACATACTAAATTAATCATAAAAGTTTCAGATCTTAGTATAGTGTCTAAGAACATTAAATCTGGAGTCATATTGCCTGGGTTTGAATCTCAGCACCATTATTTACTAGTTGTGTGACCCTAGAGAATGTACTAAACATCTTCATGCCTCACTTTCCTCATCTTTAAAAGGGCTTACTTCACAGGATTGCAGTGAGAATTAAATGAATATGTGTAAAGCATCTACTATGTGCCTGGTGCACAGTAAGCCTATGTGTGAATTAGGTGATAGAAGATTTTAATCAGAAGATTGGGCAGGGGTTGAATAAAATAGAGCACCATCTGTCCATTTACTTGTCAAGATTTACCCCCTTGCCACCTACTGGGGTTACAAGTCCCAATTTGGCATAACGCCTCTGTGATAAACTCTCAAAGCAGGAATTATTTCCTCTAAAGCACGCATTGATATTCACATAAAGTACTCAAGAGGTCTGTATGGGAAAGAAGCAGGTAAGTGTTAATCTTTCACATTTGCACAGTATGACTAATTCTTATCTTGAGTATTTTGCAAAGTACAAAGACTAGGACTGCTACATTTTAGTGATCTGTAAGGAATGAAGGTATGAATACATGGATGCATGTATGAACGAAACAAAAAATCCTAGAAGAGGGAGGATAAACATAATGAGAAAATATCAAAAGGGAAGGAGATGGGAAAGCAAGAATTGCTAAGCCATCAAAGACCTCATTCCCATACTTGGCAACTATGCCTAAGCCTCCTGCATTTTTTTTCAAGTAAGAGGAACAATTTTCTGTAAATGCTTAACAGAAATCCTTAAAGTTCCATTATTGGTACAAAAGAGGCCCCTCCTTTGGAGAAAATGCAGCAGAGTGTCTCAGGATATAATATCCACAGATAATTATAAGTTCTCAAACATTAAATAGCAATGACCAGATTCCTTCCGTAGTTTATCAGTTCCATATGCCAGAGTGGGCTGCAGAATCTCAGAGACCCAGAAGATAGAATAAAGGATTGTAAGGAAGCCAGTGTAGAAAAGCAGTTATCACTTCCACTTCTTCCTAAAGCTTGGAAAACCTAAATTAGGGGAAAGGCATAAAAATATATTTTCTTCCCTCAAGAAGCTCACAGTCTAGTCTAGGCAGGTAGACAGGGGCAAAGACAAATATGATGCAGTCTACTAAATACTATGATAGAGAGAAGCATTTTTTCCATGTGGGTCTATGGAAATCCAGGCTATGGGTTTCAGCGAGGGGATGATGTCTAAGTGGAGTTTTAAATGATAAACAGGTCTCACTATCTTCTCTTTGGAGTATTGAAAGTATTTCCTATCTTCCCTCTGGCCCACCCTCTCTGGCCGCACAAGAAAAATATGAAGGAGGACTTGAGTTGTCCAGGGAGGGAGAACTTGAGATGGGTCCAGCAAACATAGTTTTTATTTAGGACAAGGTAGCTTGACTGTGTGTAAATTTGGACTATCTTCTTTTTCCTTCATTTAATGTATCAGTGACATTAGCCTTCCACATTACCATGAGTCTTTGAGAATGCCACACTGTTTGACAATTGTCATTTGCTATGTCATCCAAATACTTAATGACACAGACAGACTCTAATTCCAAGCTACATAGATGCTGCTTACTATGGACTCCTTAGAAAAAAATTAAACAGCTGTGAACATTCTTTTTCATAAGCTTTGGTAGGATTTGTTGTGGCCAATATATGCCACATTTAATTTCTTAACTATCATCTATGATATTTAATATGAGTCAAATTCCCATGATATCAACTGATATCAACCTTTTTTTAAAATTTCCAAGCATGGTAAATTAGTATCTCTCCCTTCTCCTCCTCACCCCTTATTCTAGAAGAGTCCCAAAAGACAAAGGTCATCTCTAAAGTCGTAAGAAATATCTTCTGTATGAATCTCCCTCTGCCATGGTACCCTTCCTGTGTCCCTCGATCTTAAAGAACATGCTCTTCTGAGTCATCTCTCTCTCATATGCCTGTCACACTTCTATGGACCAACAGATTCTTATCCCTCACAGACATACACATACCCATGGCACCTCACCAGACAAATAACCATCAAAATAGAGACAGATTTAGTGATGTGTATTAAGAGCACTAGACTGTGAATTAGGGGACCTGAGTTTTGGCCATAATTCTACCACTGCTACATTGGATGCAAATTTCATTTTCTCAGGACCTCAATTTCTTCAACAGTAAAATAAGCTTGATGACCTACAAAGTCATATCCAGCTCTAATTAGTCTCCAAAAATACTTTAAAATAAAATTTGTTTTATTAAAAATACATTTATTTTACACAAGTTTATTATAAATTTTAAGAAAATTAAGACTTACCTTTCCAAATGTGTGAGACCCAGCCACTTCTTGTGAACTGTCTCTACAAGGCCTGTGTAAGAAGAGTAATATGGGTTAAAAGCAAATGAACTTATATGAAAAAACATATTAAATGTGGTAACCTCGATGATATCTGTGGAAAGGAAATTATTCAAATAAATACTGTTTGCTTTTACAAAATGTTTAAGGTAACAGAACTTGTGTGGACTGGCACAGTTCACATTATTTTCCCTCCTTTATTCCCTCCTTATATGAAGAATGGGTAATATTTATACTAATCATCACCAGTGAAATAATTATTACTGATACCATAAAGAAACATACTGAGATATTACTCACACTATCATTATGTTTTGAAATGAGAGGAAACTACTAAAGATTGTAACTTGTTTACAGAAGATTTTTTTTTAAATATCACTTAACCAATACTTTAAATGCAAATCATGCCAGCACACTCCAACATTATATAAAGACAACATGATTCCAAAAGAGCTAGTGTACCAAATGTAGTACTACAGAAGAATCCTTAGGGTCGCTAGGTCTTGCTGCTACATTCAAACCATCATAGACAAGTGAGACTTTCTCCTATTTATAAACCTCTTTAGAGAGAAGATTCCACTACTTTCCTCAGAATCCATTTCCAGTGTTTCACAATCAAGATTCCTCCTTAAGGGTCTAACAAAAATCTCCCTTGCCCTTTCTTAAGTTTATTTAATCATCTAAGAATAAAGAGACTATTGACTACCCTCTGCATCTGAGTCATTGATATTTTAAGACAATTATTAAATTATCCCTCAGGCTTTTCTTCTTTGGGTTGATGAATACTGTTCTTTCAACATTCCCCTGAGAGCACACATCTCTTATGTCCCGTGACCTATTTTCTGTTTTTCTAGGTAAATGCTTTGCTTCAGAATTCTGGTAAGGCCTGCCTAGATTTGAGCTTCTCATTTTATGTTTTACACTCTAAAACCCTTTAGAATGTATTGAGAATTTACACGGGGTCTATAGTATCTGCTCATTACCTAAGATTTTATCTGCCAGAATAATATTAAGCAATCACCCAGATTATCCAAAATATAGCTGTATAACCACAGTGCAAAAAAATATAAATTAAAAAAATGTAAAAGTCCTAATTCAAGCTCACAAAATAAGAGCAGCGTGGTTTTAGCTTTGTGGTATCCTGTCCAGAAGCCAAGAAATTATTTGTGGTATTTCTCAGGAAACAAATGTTTAAACTCTTGGGAGAAAGCCAGAAATCTGGAGTGGGTGATGCAGTTCTTGGCTCCCTAATTCTTATGTCACCAGAGAAATATTTTGGCTGAGCACTCGATACTTGTCCTCATTTCCAGACCACTTCATTTTGTGAAGTTAGATTCTCTGGAGAACTACATAGTGCAGGCCAAGGTGCATTTTTATGTTCTAATAGCCATATGCTATATATCTGAAATTTGAGCTTTTGGAATGTATGAAGGTATTGCCAATGTAAAAGCTGTCTTCCCGAATATTACACAATAGCACAAGAACTAATGCCTCTCTAAGGCTTCTGTTTTCTATTGATGAATCAGACTCTCAACAAGAGAAAGTAATGGTGCCCTTTGGATTTAACCCTGACGTGGTATACAAATCGGACCAACTCTACACATAGGCAGAATAAGTGTCACCTTTCTAGTGAGATTTGAGGGGCCCTAAAAGATCAGTCTGGTTCAGTACCTGACTTGCTCTCTTTGGTTCTCAAACATCTCCTTCTCAATAAGACCAACACTAGGTCCACTCTATTTAGAACTGCAACCTGTTCCAATCACACACACGCACACGCACACACATGCACAGAACATCTACTATTTCTATATTTCAAAGCATGCATTTCCTTCTAATATACAATATAATCTAGTGAATTAATTAATTTTTCATTTATCGCCTGTCTCTCTCCTCTAGACTGTAGGCTATATGCAGCAGGTATTTTTGTCTGTTTTGTTCACTGATGATGCCCAAGTACCTAAAACTAGTACCTGACACACATTAAGTGCTCAATAAATATGCTCTAAATGAATGAAGGAGTTGACTAATCCCTGAGGGATAGCTAGTATACAGACTGGCATTATGACATACTCTACTTTGATATACTATTGACCGCATCAATGATCAGTTAAATCATTAAGTTGAAAACAGAAATAGCAAGTATTATTCAACCAATTGCAAAATATTATTGAATGTTACTTTCGTTTATTTATTTCAAAACATTTATTCAGTGCTTACAAGTTGCACTTCATCATTTATATAGATATATATATTCATATACACAACCACATATGTATTTTCTATAAACACTAAGACAAGGGCACACATGGAAGAAGCAAAAGGAGTAAAGGAGAATAGAAGAAAGAAAGTGAAAATAAAATGGAGACAACCATGGGCTGATTTGAGAACTGAGAGGATAGTAAGTGGTTTTGGAGTAGTTGAAGAGAGTATTAAAATGGTCAGGGAAAAATCTAGAGGTGATATTAGAACGTAATCAGGAAATATCTCACCTGGATCTCTCATGAAACTTAACTTAGATCAGGTAGGATAGGTCAGCCTCACTCCATATAAACCTCATTCATTTTTTCCTGCTCTTGGGATCCCTACCTATTAAAAATCAATTTCCCTTCTCCCAAGGTGCTACATATCCCTGGTTTCATTAAACTACTGTAGTTCATTTACTCACACTCAAAAAAAAGAAAAAAAAAAACCAAACTTATTTGTTTACCTTAGTTAACAAAATAGGAATGATGTATTAGACTTGCCTTTTCATGTGACTATAAGCATGCACATTCTCTGGAAATGAGTCTGAAACCAAATGGGGAAGTTGCCCCAATGGGCGGCCTGAGTGAGCCAGAGCCCGCGAATCAGTGGCTCCTTTAACCCCGTCCTGTCCGAGCGAAGAACAGACGCCCTCTGGGGGCCTACACACAGAGGCGGGGTCAAATCCAAAGCTGAGCCCCTGGGAGCTGTGAGAACAAAGAAGAGAAAGGGAAATCTCTCCCAGCAGCCTCAGAAGCAGCGGATTAAACCTCCACAACCAACTTGATGTACCCTGCATCTGTGGAATACCTGAATAGACAACGAATCATCCCAAATTAAAGAGGTGGACTTTGAGAGCAAGATTTATGATATTTTTCCCTTTTCCTCTTTTTGTGAGTGTGTATGTGTATGCTTCCGTGTGAGATTTTGTCTGTATAGCTTGGCTTCCACCATTTGTACTAGGGATCTATCGTCTGTTTTTTTTAATTTTTTTTCTTTTTTTTCCTCTTAATAATTTTTTTATTTTAATAACTTTATTGTATTTTATCTTACTTTATTTTATTTTACTTTATCTCCTTTCTTTTTTCCTTCCTTCCCTCCTTTGTTCCTTCCTTCCTCCCTCGCTCCCTCCCTCCTTTCTTTCTTTCTTTCTCTCTTTCTGCTTCTACTAATTCTTTCTTTCTGCTTTTTCTCCCTTTTATTCTGAGCCGTGTGGATGAAAGGCTCTTGGTGCAGCAGCCAGGAGTCAGTGCTGTGCCTCTGAGGAGGGAGAGCCAACTTCAGAACACTGGCCCACAAGAGACCTCCCAGCTCCACATAATATCGAACGGCGAAAATCTCCCAGAGATCTCCATCTCAACACCAGCACCCAGCTTCACTCAATGACCAGCAAGCTACAGTGCTGGATGCCCTATGCCAAACAACTAGCAAGACAGGAACACAACCCCACCCATTAGCAGAGAGGCTGCCTAAAATCATAATAAGTCCAAAGACACTCCAAAACACACCACCAGACGTGGACCTGCCCACCAGAAAGACAAGATCCAGCCTCATCCACCAAAACACAGGCACTAGTCCCCTCCACCAGGAAGCCTACACAACCCACTGAACCAACCTTAGCCACTGGGGACAGACACCTAGAATAAAGGGAACTACGAACCTGCAGCCTGCAAAGAGGAGACCCCAAACACAGTAAGGTAAGCAAAATGAGAAGACAGAAAAACACACAGCAGATGAAGGAGCAAGATAAAAACCCACCAGACCTAACAAATGAAGAGGAAATAAGCAGTCTACCTGAAAAAGAATTCAGAATAATGATAGTAAAGATGATCCAGAATCTTGGAAATAGAATAGAGAAAATGCAAGAAACATTTAACAAGGACCTAGAAGAACTAAAGATGAAACAAACAATGATGAACAACACAATAAATGAAATTAAAAATACTATAGATGGGATCAATAGCAGAATAACTGAGGCAGAAGAACGGATAAGTGACCTGCAGGATAAAATAGTGGAAATAACCACTGAAGAGCAGAATAAAGAAAAAAGAATGAAAAGAACTGAGGACAGTCTCAGAGACCTCTGGGACAACATTAAATGCACCAACATTCGAATTATAGGGGTTCCAGAAGAAGAAGAGAAAAAGAAAGGGACTGAGAAAATATTTGAAGAGATTATAGTTGAAAACTTCCCTAATATGGGAGAGGAAATACTTAATCAAGCCCAGGAAGCACATAGAGTCCCATACAGGATAAATCCAAGGAGAAATATGCCAAGACACATATTAATCAAACTGTCAAAAATGAAATACAGAGAAAACATATTAAAAGCAGCAAGGGAAAAACAACAAATAACACACAAGGGAATCCCCATAAGGTTAACAGCTGATCTTTCAGCAGAAACTCTGCAAGCCAGAAGAGACTGGCAGGACATATTTAAAGTGATGAAGGAGAAAAACCTGCAACCAAGATTACTCTACCCAGCAAGGATCTCATTCAGATTTGTTTGAGAAATTAAAACCTTTACAGACAAGCAAAAGCTGAGAGAGTTCAGCACGACCAAACCAGCTTTACAACAACTGCTAAAGGAACTTCTCTAGGCAAGAAACACAAGAGAAGGAAAAGACCTACAATAATGAACCCAAAACAATTAAGAAAATGGGAATAGGAACATACATATGGATAATTACCTTAAATGTAAATGGACTAAATGCTCCCACCGAAAGACACAGATTGGCTGAATGGATACAAAAACAAGACCCATATATTTGCTCTCTAAAAAAGAACCACTTCAGACCTAGAGACACATACAGACTGAAAGTAAAGGGATGGAAAAAGATATTTCATGCAAATGGAAACCAAAAGAAAGCTGGAGTAGCAATTCTCATATCAGACAAAATAGACTATAAGATAAAGACTATTAGAAGAGACAAAGAAGGACACTACATAATGATCAAGGGACCGATCCACGAAGAAGATATAACAATTGTAAATATTTATTCACCCAACATAGGAGAACCTCAACAGATAAGGCAAATACTAACATGCATAAAAGGGGAAGTCAACAGTAACACATTCATAGTAGGGGACTTTAACACCCCACTTTGACCAATGGACAGATCATCCAAAATGAAAATAAATAAGGAGATAAAAGCTTTACATGATACATTAAACAAGATGGACTTAATTGATATTTATAGGACATTCCATCCAAAACCAACAGAATACACATTTTTCTCAAGTGCTCATGGAACATTCTCCAGGATAGATCATATCTTGGGTCACAAATCAAGCCTTGGTAAATTTCAGAAAATTGAAATTGTTATCACGTATCTTGTCCGACAACAACGTTATGAGACTAGATATCAATTACAGGAAAAGATCTGTAAAAAATACAAACACATGGAGGCTAAGCAATACACTACTTAATAACGAAGTGATCACTGAAGAAATCAAAGAGGAAATTAAAAAATACCTAGAAACAAATGACAATGGAGACCAGACGACCCAAAACTTGTGGGATGCAGCAAAACCAGTTCTAAGAGGGAAGTTTATAGCAATAAAATCCTACCTTACGAAACAGGAAACATCTCGAATAAACAACCTAACCTTGCACCTAAAGCAATTAGAGAAAGAAGAACAAAAAAACCCCAAAGTTAGCAGAAGGAAAGAAATCATAAAAATCAGATCAGAAATAAATTAAAAAGAAATGAAGGAAACGATAGCAAAGATCAATAAAACTAAAAGCTGGTTCTTTGAGAAGATAAGCAAAATTGATAAACCATTAGCCAGACTCATCAAGAAAACAAGGGAGAAGACTCAAATCAATAGAATTAGAAATGAAAAAGGAGAAGTAACAACTGACACTGCAGAAATACAAAGCATCATGAGAGATTACTACAAGCAACTCTATGCCAATAAAATGGACAACATGGAAGAAATGGACAAATTCTTAGCAATGCACAACCTGCCAAGACTGAATAGGGAAGAAATAGAAAATATGAACAGACCAATCACAAGCACTGAAATTGAAACTGTGATTAAAAATCTTCCAACAAACAAAAGCCCAGGACCAGAGAGCTTCACAGGCGAATTCTATCAAACATTTAGAGAAGAGCTAACACCTATCCTTCTCAAACTCTTCCAAAATATAGCAGAGGGAGGAATATTCCCAAACTCATTCTACTAGGCCACCATCACCCTGAGACCAAAACCAGGCAAGGATGTCACAAAGAAAGAAAACTACAGGCCAATATCACTGATGAACATAGATGCAAAAATCCTCAACAAAATACTAGCAAACAGAATCCAACAGCACATTAAACGGATCATACACCATGATCAAGTGGGGTTTATTCCAGGAATGCAAGGATTCTTCAGTATACGCAAATCAGTCAACATGATACACCATATTAACAAACTGAAGAAGAAAAAAGATATGGGCATCTCAATAGATGCAGAGAAAGCTTTTGACAAAATTCAACACCCATTTATGATAAAAACCCTGCAGAAAGTAGGCATAGAGGGAACTTTCCTCAACATAATAAAGGCCATATATGACAAACCCACAGCTAACATCGTCCTCAAAGGTGAAAAACTGAAAGCATTTCCACTAAGATCAGGAACAAGACAAGGTTGCCCACTCTCACCACTCTTATTCAACATAGTTTTGGAAGTTTTAGCCACAGCAATCAGAGAAGAAAAGGAAATAAAAGGAATCCAAATCGGAAAAGAAGAAGTAAAGCTGTCACTGTTTGCAGATGACCTGATACTATACATAGAGAATCCTAAAGATGCTACCAGAAAACTCCTAGAGCTAATCAATGAATTTGGTAAAGTAGCAGGACACAAAATTAATGCACAGAAATCTCTGGTATTCCTATGCACTAATGATGAAAAATCTAAAAGTGAAATCAAGAAAACACTCCCATTTACCATTGCAACAAAAAGAATAAAATATCTCGGAATAAACCTACCTAAGGAGACAAAAGACCTGTATGCAGAAAATTATAAGACACTGATGAAAGAAATTAAAGATGATACAAATAGATGGAGAGATATACCATGTTCTTGGATTGGAAGAATCAACATTGTGAAAATGACTCTACTACCCAAAGCAATCTACAGATTCAATGCAATCCCTATCAAACTACCACTGGCATTTTTCACAGAACTAGAACAAAAATTTTCACAATTTGTATGGAAACACAAAAGACCCCGAATAGCCAAAGCAATCTTGAGAACGAAAGAAGGAACTGGAGGAATCAGGCTCCCTGACTTCAGACTATACTACAAAGCTACAGTAATCAAGACAGTATGGTACTAGCACAAAAACAGAAATATAGATCAATGGAACAGGATAGAAAGCCCAGAGATAAATCCATGCACCTATGGTCACCTTATCTTTGATAAAGGAGGCAGGAATGTAAAGTGGAGAAAGGACAGCCTCTTCAATAAGTGGTGCTGGGAACACTGGACAGGTACATGTAAAAGTATGAGATTAGATCACTCCCTAACACCATACACAAAAATAAGCTCAAAATGGATTAAAGACCTAAATGTAAGGCCAGAAACTATCAAACTCTTAGAGGAAAACCTAGGCAGAACACTCTATGACATAAATCACAGCAAGATCCTATTTGACCCACCTCCTAGAGAAATGGAAATAAAAGCAAAAATAAACAAATGGGACTTAATGAAACTTCAAAGCTTTTGTACAGCAAAGGAAACCATACACAAAACCAAAAGACAACCCTCAGAATGGGAGAAAATATTTGCAAATGAAGCAACTGACAAAGGATTAATCTCCAAAATTTACAAGCAGCTCATGCAGCTGAATAACAAAAAAACAAACAACCCAATCCAAAAATGGGCAGAAGACCTAAATAGACATTTCTCCAAAGAAGATATACAGACTGCCAACAAACACATGAAAGAATGCGCAACATCATTAATCATTCGAGAAATGCAAATCAAAACTACAATGAGATATCATCTCACACCAGTCAGAATGGCCATCATCAAAAAATCTAGAAACAATAAATGCTGGAGAGGGTGTGGAGAAAAGGGAACACTCTTGCACTGCTGGTGGGAATGTGAATTGGTACAGCCACTGTGGAGAACAGTATGGAAGTTCCTTAAAAAACTCCAAATAGAACTGCCATATGACCCAGCAATCCCACTACTGGGCATATACCCTGAGAAAACCATAATTCAAAAAGAGTTATGTACCAAAACGTTCATTGCAGCTCTATTTACAATAGCCAGGAGATGGAAACAACCTAAGTGCCCATCTTCGGATGAATGGATAAAGAAGATGTGGCACATATATACAATGGAATATTACTCAGCCATAAAAAGAAATGAAATTGAGCTATTTGTAATGAGGTGGATAGACCTAGAGTCTGTCATACAGAGTGAAGTAAGTCAGAAAGAGAAAGACAAATACCGTATGCTAACACATTTATATGGAATTTAAGAAAAAAAAATGTCATGAAGAACCTAGGGGTGAGACAGGAGTAAAGACACAGACCTACTAGAGAATGGACTTGAGGATATGGGGAGAGGGAAGGGTAACGTGTGACAAAGCGAGAGAGAGGCATGGACATATATACACTACCAAACGTAAGGTAGATAGCTAGTGGGAAGCAGTCGCATAGCACAGGGAGATCAGCTACATTCTTTGTGACCGCCTGGAGGGTGGGATAGGGAGGGTGGGAGGGAGGGAGGTGCAAGAGGGAAGAGATATGGGAACATATGTATATGTATAACTGATTCACTTTGTTATTAAAGCAGAAACTAACACACCATTGTAAAGCAATTATACTCCAATAAAGATGTAAGAAAAAAAACAAAAAACCCTGTAACATTTACAGTATGTTCATTGAAATAATTTGTTTGAACAACTGGAGGAAACTGTCAGCATTCCAAAGGCAAAACACATTAAAAGGCATTTATTTTAATTTTCAGCACATAGTTAATATTTTTCTCCTCTGTCATCTTCTTTTTTTAGTTTTTCATGATACTAAGCTTCCAAAGTAGTTTATATTTGAAAAATAGTATAGACACATCAGAGCTGTACATGAGTTTAAATTTTATATTTATTTTTACATGTGAGTTTCATAGGAAACCATTGAGATAGGAAGAACAGGAAGTATTCACCCCATTTTCTAGATGAGGAAAATAGTGCATTTTCCAAGATCACATAACAAAAAATTGTCTATCTGTTAGCAGAGATCAGGCTGTCTTTTAATGTTGTCTATATTCCTATATTCTTCTATTTCCATTTAGAAGATATTAATTGAGCACCTAGCACCTAGCACTAAAAAACAAACATAAGACACAGTCCCTCTCCCCTCAAGGAAATTAGTATTTAGTATAGAAAACAGACATGTAAATAAATATTGCTAATACAGTAAGAGGTCTCCAAACTTTGTAGATAATAAAATTCACTGTTTTATTTTGAACACATCCTCTCAGTAGATGTATGTTCATTTATAAATTATACACCTACAGTGTCATAATTAGCTAATATCTTAAGGCAAAAAGCATTTTCAAGGTGAAGTTCACTTTTACTATACAGGGTATAAATTCATATATCAAAGTCTTGTTAACTTTGAACACTGTAGGCCAACATTTTAGCAGGTCTTATTAGATCATCATGTTTTTTGGATTTCTTTTGTTTTGTATTTAAACTGATAATGTAGTTTGCAAAGAATGCTGTCAATTTCTTATTCAGTCATTCTTACCTTATTAGTAATATCATCAATATTCTTTGCAGGAATCTTTTAGAGTCATTTTGTGAGGGCTAGTTTAAAATTTGATGATGTGATTGAGAAATCTAACTGGGAACATGTAAACTGCAATATCTTACACGATGCTGAAATTTAATAAATGAGTGTTTTGGTCCATTCCTCTACACTTTTGCTCTGGGATACCTCAAAGATATTATATGACATCACATGTGACCCTCTGTTATCAAACAGACTAAGTGATGACAACATTATTTATATATATATGCAATTATATATAATATTTTATTATATATAATAAAAGATTCATTATTTTTTATTAAAATAAATATAAATTGACATTCTTATATGTATACTCAACAACAATGTCCACCTAAAACAACCCCTAGAGTATATTTCTCTAGCTTGACATACCACTGCACCAGTCCATGCGATGGTGAGAAAATGAATTTATAAATTTTGAAGTATTTTCCAACAAGGACTAAAAATGTTTTCTGTTGCTTTCTGATCCCTAACCAGAAAATTGTCTAGCCATGGTGTCTCAAATTCAATCCCCATGCCTTCTAGCTGAGCTTTTACTATATTTACTCTATAATTTTAAAGAACACTTAGGAAGAAAGAGTGTAAGAGATGGCCGTAAACTGGTTACCAGACTAATTAAATGGTTCTATTAATAGGCTAAGATTATCTCATGTGTTATTACTTTATTTAGAGACTAAGTTCCAAGTGACTGTACTTTGCTTTGAATCATATTATATTCTCAAGATTATAAATCTAAACAACAAACATGGTGTATTAAGCCAAACGTATTTAAGGCAGCATGATGTAATGGAAAGAGTTTTGAAGTCAGAGAGGCTTGAATTTAAATTCCAGCTCAGCCATTTAGGAGTGATGTGGCCTTGGGAAAGTAGCTTAATTCTCTGAACCTGTTTCCTCAGGTGTCGAATGGAAGTAGTATCATCTCCCTCATCAGGATTTTTTGTGAGTAAAACATGTCATTCAGTTAAGTGCTCAATAACTGAATATCAATTATCACTTAAAATAAATGAAATTATGTGCAAATGGTGCAAAATTTTCAGCTTAGTGTTGCATGGTAATTATACCTTCTGGGAAAGTTTTCATGAATGGGCTAGTGTAGTGGCTCATTCATTCAACTAATATTTATTGAGTACCAACTCTATGCTCAGCACTGTGCCACACTTTGTGGGGAATACAGTGCTCTCCTACTACAACATAGTAGGGTAGGTTAGACTCCTGTTAACAAATAAATACAAATATGCAATTGCTCAAATGCAACAAAGGCTTAATTCTTGTTCACTTAACAATCCAGAGTGGGTATTCAGGTCACCAGGTAATCTTTCTACTTTCAACATATGGTTTCCAATGTTGCTTTGGTTGCCATCATTCTTTTCCATGGAAAGGCAAATAAAACTTGGAAGTGCACATATGGAGGTTCTATGGGCACGTCCTGGAATTGACATATGTAACCTCTGCTCCCATTCCATTGGAGAGAACTTAGTCAGATGGCCTAACCTAACTGCAAGGGAAGCTGGGAAATGTAGTCTAGCTGGGTGCACAGGAAGTAGGACAGAACAGACTTTGCTAGACAGTTATCAGTCTGTAGTTGATTTTTGAACAGACATAAGAAAGACAACAATGTCTGTATGTATAGGAAATCAGAGTTTATAGAAAGGATGGGGAAACACACCACTGCTGTTGGAGAAAAGGTTCACAACCAAATCACTGTGTTTACATACCTTCCAATTTATTATACAAGCATACCTTGGAGATATTGCAGGTTTGGTTCCAGACCACCACAGTAAAGCAAATATTGCTTTAAAGCAAGTCACACAAATCTTTTAAATTTCCCAGTGCATATAGAAGTTACATTTACACTGTAGTTTATCAAGTGTGCGATAGCATTATGTCTAAAAAAAAACAATATACATACCTTAATTTAAAAAATACTTTATTTGCTAAAATGCTAGCCATCAACTCAGCCTTCAGCAAGTCACAATCTTTTTGCTGGTGGAGGGTCTTGCCTTGATGTTGACGGCTGCTGACTGATCAGGGTGGCGACTGCTGAAGGCTGGGGTGGCTGTGGCAGCTTCTTAAAATAAGACAACAATGAAGTTTGCCGCGTTGACTAACTCTTCCTTTCACGAACAATTTCTCTGTAGCATGCAATGCTGTTTGATAGCATCTTACCACAGTAGAACTGCTTTCAAAATTGGAGTCAATCCTCTCAAACCCTGACACTACTTTATCAACTAAGTTCATGTAATATTCTAAATCCTTTGCCGTCATTTCAACAATCTTCACAGCATCTTCACCAGGAGTAGACTCCATCTCAGGAAACAACTTTCTTGCTCATCCATAAGAAGGAACTCCTCATCTATTAAAGTTTTATCATGAAATTGCTGCAATTCACTCACCTGGCATGTCTAATGCTAAGTCTCTTGCTATTTTCACCACATCTGCAGTTACTTCCCCCACTGAAGTCTTGAACCTCTAAAAGTCATCCATGAGGGTTGGAATCAACTTTACCCAAACTCCTGTTTATGTTGATATTTTGACCTCTTCCCATGACAAGAATGTTCTTTTTTTTTTTTTTTTTTTTTTTTTTTTTTGCGGTATGTGGGCCTCTCACTGTTGTGGTCTCTCCCGCTGCGAAGCACAGGCCCAGCAGCCATGGCTCACGGGCCCAGCCGCTCCGCGGCATGTGGGATCCTCCCGGACTGGGGCACGAACCCACGTCCCCTGCATCAGCAGGCAGACTCTCAACCACTGCGCCACCAGGGAAGCCCAGGAATGTTCTTAATGGCATCTAGAATGGTGAATCTTGTCCAGAAGGCTTTCAGTTCACTTTGCCCACATCCAACAGAGGGATCATTATGGTAACTATAGCTTTACAAAATGTATTTCTTAAATCAGAAGACTTGAAAGTGAAAATGACTCCTTGTTCCATGGGTTGCAGAATGGTTGTTATGTTAACAGGCATGAAAACAACATTAATCTTACTGTACATCTCCATCAGAGCTTCCGGGTGACCAGGTGTATTTTCAATGAGCTGGAATATTTTGAAAGCAATTTTTTTTCTGAGCAGTAGGTCTCAACAGTGGGCTTAAAATATTCAGTAAACCATGTTGTAAACATGATGTGCTGTCATGCAGGCTTTGCCATTCCATTTATAGAGCACAGGCAGACTAGATTTAGCATAATTCTTAAGGGCCCTAGGATTTTCAGAATGGTAAATGAACACTAGCTTCAATTTAAAGTCACCAGCTGCACTGGCTCCTAACAAGACAGTCAGCCTGTCCTTTGAAGGCAAGCATTGACTTCTCTCTGGCTATGAAAGTCCAAGATGGCATCATCTTCCAATAGAAGGCTGCTTCCTCTACATTGAAAATCTATTGTTTAGTTGAGCCACCTTCATTAATTATTTTAGCTAGATGGTCAGGATAACTTGCTTCAGCTTCTACATCAGTATTTGCTGCTTCACCTTGCACTTTAATGTTATAGAGATGGCTTCTTTCCTTAAGCCTCATGAACCAATCTCTGCTAACTTCAAACTTTTCTTCTGGAGCTTCCTCATCTCTCTCAGCCTTCATAGAATTGAAGAGAGTTAGACCCTTACTCTGGATTAGGTTTTGGCTTAACAGAATGTTGTGACTGGTTTGATCATCTATCCAGCCACTAAAACTTTCTCCATATCAGCAATAAAGCTGTTTTGCTTTCTTATCACTCATGTGCTCACTGGAGTAGCACTTTCAATTTCCTTCAAGACCTTTTCATTTGCATTCACAACTTGACTGGTGCAGGAGGCCTAGCATTTGGCCTATCTTGGCTTTCAACACACACCTTCCTCACTAAGCTTAATCATTTCTAGCTTTTGATTTAAAGTAAGAGAAATGTGGTGGTCCAGTGGCTAGGACTCTGCACTTTCATTGCCGAGGGCCCAAGTTCGATCCCTGGTCAGGGAACTAAGATCCCACAACCCACGCAGCCAGCAATCAATCAATCAATCAATCAAGTGAGAGAAATGTGACTTCCTTTCACTTGAACACTTAGAGGCCACTGTAGGGTTTTCAATTAGCCTAATTTCAATATTGTTATAGAGAGGAATAGGGAGGCCTGAGGAGAGGCAGAGTAATGGGGGGAATGGCTGGCCAGTGGAGCAGTCAGAACACACACAATGATTATCAAATAAGTTCACCATCTTATATGGGTGAGGTTCATGGTGTCCCCAAACAACTGCAATAGTAACATTAAAGATTACTGATCACAAACCACCATAACAAATGTAATAATAATAAAAAAAGTTTGAAATATTGTAAGGATTACCAAAATGTGACACGGAGACACAAAGCGAGCAAATGCTGCTTGAAAAATGGTGCTGATAGACTTGCTTGAAGCAGAGTTGCCACCAAGAAAGAAATGTATGAAAAACACAGTATCAGCAAAATACAGTAAAACGAGTATGTCTGTAGTCCCATCTGTACCTTTATTCATTCAAACTGTCTCTTCCTCTTTTCCACAGGGATCATAGAAGAACATCATACTAAAACAGATAATTTTCTCATGGCCTGGCAAGGTTTACAATTTTTCTTTTCTTCCCTATTCCATCTTTATGATCAAAGTGGCCTCCAAAAGAATTAAGCCTCTACATATTCTCTTTTCCCTCCCACATTCCCCAAGGCCATCTTGGCTACGTCCTATGTTCCCTAGAGCAACAGGGAGTAGTTTCTATCCCTGCAAATACATACTGTTCCCATGGAAAAGGAGAGAAAAGCTAATGCAAAGGGAATACAGAAAGCGAGAGAGAAAAGGAGAGAGAGAGACACTTGCTAAATAATTTCAGAGTAACTAAAAAAAGCTTATTTTCAAGTCTGTATCACAGATCTGATAGTCATAGTTCACTGGAAAATAATCCAAAAATAATAATAGATACAAGAAGAGTTTCCTGAAATAGATAAAATCCTCTTTCCCTGAATGCAGTTGTCAAGCAGATGTCCCTTGTGAAAGAGGTTCTTATGTTTCTTATGTTGATTGGAAGAGTCTTCATTCCGCAGACTGTAATTATAGCTTTCAGTAAAGCTTGCAAACCTGTCCCTCCTGTGTGTGTGTGTGTGTGTGTGTGTGTGTGTGTGTGTACATTTAGGTATTGTCCACTCTCCTCATACACACAACCACCACACTTCACTTTGACTCTCCTGGTGAAAGTAGCAATATCTTCTGGGAATTGAACATGTACAAAACCTAGTGAGACTGGGGTTGCTGGAAGAATGAAGTTCAGGAGGGAAGCAGACATGAAAGTGAGAAGTATGAAAGTTAGGAGCACAAAGTACACCCATATACAATGGTGAAGCAAATTCCATTAAGTCATTAGGAACTCATTATTGGGCCTAGAGAGAATTCTACTCTGTAATAGACTTTTAGTAAAATGCAAATACTTGTGCGAAGGATACTTTTAGATGGGTCCATTATTATCTTAGAGGAAACAGCTGACAAGCTAGCAAAGGGCAAGGCGGTATAGGAAGGAAAATCAAGCTAGGCGGGAAGGGGATGAAAGAGCAAAAGTAGGATGGTGGAAGTGGGGAGAGAGGCTGAACAAGGAGAACAGAAGGTACCAAAGATATGTGCTTGTCTGCTTCATAAATTTGATTAGGTCCATCTCCA
The DNA here is from genome assembly GCF_003676395.1 of Aethalodelphis obliquidens. Classification (NCBI taxonomy): domain Eukaryota; kingdom Metazoa; phylum Chordata; class Mammalia; order Artiodactyla; family Delphinidae; genus Aethalodelphis; species Aethalodelphis obliquidens. Next base: position 6,913,680 of record NW_020838010.1, read on the forward strand.
GATCTTCTGGTTCCCCCTTTATTTTTCTTTTTCTGCAGATTCCTCATTCTATACGTCATTTCCTAATCACTGTTCTTTAATTCCTAATCCAGAAAGGGTCGATCTAGCAGATTGGAAGATAAAAAATCAGTGTGAAACTTCTGGGCACAAATAGAGGAGGTAGAAGAAAGCCAAGTTATAAACAGGAAAGTATGAAGTACAGGCAAACATGTATTATGGCTTTTTTCCCCATTAGAGTGCTTCAATCTCAGTTTGTTTTCTCACCCCAAGTAACATTCACAATCAAAATTATATTAGACAATCTTTAGACTAGAAAAAACTGGGAGACAGTCCAGAGAAAGAACATTAAATTAAAATACATCTGGGAAGACTGAGTTATAAACCCTGCACATTACCCAACATAACCTAAATTAAACAAAAAGGAAATTGGCAGTGGAACTTCCAAAAGAAGGAACTTGCTTTGAATTAGAGGGGGGAAAACACCCACGCCTTGAAACTCCTGAGCATCCTAGAAATCTTGAGGTTTTATTTAAAGTTTCATAAATTTATCATTTCCATTTTTAAATGTTTTCAAAATTATCAACCTTTTACAGCTTAAAGATTTCTTATCCTACCTTCCTAGGAATATATGATAAACATTTTTATATACATGTCATGACCTGAAAAATTCCAGTAAAAATAGAGATCTTGTTACTAATGTCTTTTCTACCCTTGTTAAAATACTGCACATACTATATTATTCTTGGAAGGCACAGATCATGACCATAATTAAGGAAATGTTCTTCAGAACCCAGTCTTCTTGGACATTGTTTATTAGTGTGCAGTCAGCTGTGTATGCAGCTCCATGTCATAATGTTGGCTTATTTTCTCTCTTTGTTCATTATTTTTTTCTCCTCTAGGGGATTTATTCTTAGCATCTATTGAAATTAGAGAGTTTAGTGGAATTAAATAATAAATAAAAACAGCTTTGTCAGAAAAACAAAGAAATTCGAGAAAAAAAAAACACTTGATTTATCTTGGTTGGGACTAATATAACAAACCCTTGGTTTCTAAGGAAAAAGGAACATTTTATCTAATTAACCCTTGCAAATCTTTCAAAGTTAAGGGTCAATCTGTGGGTTGATTTTCTCATTCGACTGAGAAATTAAATGGCTCAAGTCACTTCATAAAGCATATCAATGAGTAGGTACACAAATCCTTTGAGAACAGGTCTTCCCTAGAGTTTTAATCCAAGTTTGTTCAGATATAATGACTGCCAATGTATAGCCCAGGAAACAATTGATTGATTCCTTCCTAGTTATCTTTAGGTCAAAGGACATATTTTGCTTTCTGCATGCCTACTTGGAACTTGTATACATCACTCCAGTTTACTCCCTGTGATCCAAATAGGAATATGGAATAAAATAGAGGAAAAAAGCTTTATAAAAAAGAAGAAGAAATCAACTGAAATTACAACAGAAAATTGTACACTTTAGGTAACTCAAATTCAATATATCTAGAACTTAACTGCCCTATTCCAAATCTGCTTCTCCTACTACCTTCCTTATATTGGTAATGGCATCACCATTAATATGATTCAAGGCAGAAAGCCTAGAATATTCTTGACTTCCCCTCCAATGCCAACATGTAGCCACTCATCAACTTCAATTGATTTTGCCCCTAAAATATCTCTCATATCAATTCCTTCCTCTCCTACCCACTGCCACTGACCTAGTCTGTGCCCTCATCATTTCTCACAAAAACCTGTCTGTCAGACTTCTTGCCAATCTTCCCTCTTATTCTGCCACACTGCCATCCACACGTCTCTCTAAAAGCCCAATATGAATATTCCTTTTCTTAGAAACCTTCCTTAGCATCATTACTTACAGAATCATGGCTAAATTCCTTAACATGGAGTTCAGGGTTTTTCATAACCTATCCTAGTCTACCTTTCCAACCTTATCTCCCAGTCACTTGTTTCTATGCATCATATATGCTAGCACTCAGGATTTTTTTCTCTTATATGGTTAGTTGAACCATATAATTTCAGGCCTCTATTTTTGTTTTTGTTTTTTCCCCTCATGATTTTTCTCTCAGCCTGGGATGTCCTCACCACTTTCAACCACTAATAAGCCCTAACTCGTCTTGAAAGATCCAACTCTCAAATATCACCTTTGCTCCACAGCTTTCCTTTATTTCCTCCACAACCACCATCCCCACTCTAGGCACACAGAAAAGACTGCTCCCTCGTGTATGTTTCTATAAGCAATTTTCTTACAGTTCTTACCAATTTATATCATATGTGGATTATTTGTGTATACCAGTCATGGCTTATTGCCTGTTTCTCACAACCCTGCTAGGTATATGTCACCATGGTCTATACCAAATGACCCTGTTCACCCTCAAGCTATGGCTGATTAGACCAAAGAGGAAATAGTGCTTTACAATGGACAGATCTGGTGGTCACCACATTAACCTAGTGGTCAAGCTTGACCTCAACAATAATGGAATGGCTTCACATGATATGTAACCTAATGTGATGCTGTGGGAATTATACACACTCTCATGTTATCTTCTTGCTAGATATGTTTCACCTGAAACTCATCATAAGGAAAACTTCAAATAAATCCAGAATGTGTGACATTCTGCAGAACATCTAGCCTGGACTCTTCAAAAGACTTAATGAAATGAAAAAGAGGTAATGGGAGCCTCACATCTACTCTGAATCTTTAGAGCTATGAGCCAGACCCCTTAGAATTCAAGCCAGATAATAACTCCCTCCCTTGAATCCATCAAAGACTCAAATCCTCTCAGAAGTGCAATGGACCTACACCTGCTTGTCACCATCCACTAAGGGAAAGCCAGGATTACTTATAACTATCAACCAGCTTAATCCACACATCTGTCATCTTTGTATGAATATAAGTTCATTCAGCTGTCCATTCTCCTTCTAACAATTATTTTCGCCTGACTGAATCTACCACTGGTCTCTTTAATCTCTTACCTCTCCTTTTAAACCTCCAAAATATTTTAACAAACTGTGATACAATTTAAGCTCCTTCACTGACTGCAATTTCCTTCTCTAACCTTAATTTAAACAGGTTTATCTCTGGATAATACTTCTCTTGCTATACAGCCAGGTAGAGGCTGCTATTTCTCCTACAGTCAGTTTAGCTCTGGGTAAGTGATGGGACCAGTGTTCTCTTCATTTCATATTACTTTTAGAGCCTCACACATCTAGTTGCCTGTGAAAACCCTGGTTTACGCCATCTAGCTCTTACCACACCTTTTTTGGTTGTGGAACTACCAATTCCTGCTAATATTCCTCCATTCAATGAAGATTTGACTTATGGTTAGTTCAGAACACTTTTCCGCTTCAAGTCCTGACATTTTAGGGTATTTCAAATCTATGTTAATGACATATCCATCATTCTGAACTTTCAGTACCTTAATCTCTACCTCCCATGACTTCTACCCCATTTCAGCCATATACTTCCATGGCAACACTCTGGACCTTGTAGTCACCCAGAACTAATTACTTCTGAAATAAATTTGGTCACCATACCATTTGAGAATATTTTCAGGATTCTCACCCTACCAATATCTTTGCTTTTCTTCCCTATCAAATTTAGATTTCATGTTCTATCTATCACTTCAACCTTCTGCTGTCAGTATCCTCAACTCCCATGTTTTGTGGCCTTACACTTGCTTGGTGCACCATTCTATATAAAAGTGATTTTAATCAGATATGTTAATTGTGCTGTCAAAATTTTCTCTATTCTTTAGTCATTTTTGAGGGGTCTTCTTAATGAATCAAACACTAAGAAAGATATATTAAAATACGATGGTAGATTTGTTAATTTTTAAATTTTCTATCTAGAGATTTTGCTTTATATATATTAAGGCTAAGATACTGGGTACACACAAAATTGGACTTACTATACCTTCATGATCAGTTGAGACTTTTTTTTTTTTTTTGCCATATGTGGGCCTCTCACTGTTGTGGCCTTTCCCGTTGCGGAGCACAGGCTCAGCGGCCATGGCTCACGGGCCTAGCCGCTCCGCGGCATGTGGGATCTTCCTGGACCGGGGCACAAACCCACGTCCCCTGCATCGGCAGGCGGACTCTCAACCACTGCGCCACCAGGGAAGCCCCAAGTTGAGAATTTTATAATGTGTTAACTGTTGCTAGGACTGTGTCATACTTATTGTCTATTTTGCCTCAGTATAATACATAAGCTCTTTATTGTTAAAAGTTGCCTGCTAACTTTACCATGATTTTATGACCTCAGTGTTCAACATCAGTGTATCTTTTTTTTTGGGGGGGGTGGCATGCCGTGCAGCCTGTGGGATCTCAGTTCCCCGATGAACCCAGGCCCTCAGCAGTGAAAGCTCAGAGTCCTAACCACTGGACCACTGGGGAATTCCCTCTCAGTGTATCTTACAGACAGCATATAATTGTCTATCTTTTTTCTTTTATATATTGATTCAATCTGACAATCTGTGCCTTTAACTGGAAATATAGCTTCATTTACATTTATTGTCTAAAATTATTTTCTACTTTTTGTCTTGCTTTTCTCCATATTTTGTCTTTTAAAATAACAGCATTATTGAGATATAATCACACATGATAAAATCTACCCTTTTAAAGTGTACAGTTTAATAGATTTTAATATAGATACAAAGTTGTGCAGCCATTAATACCATGAATTTTAGAATATATTCATCACCACAAAAAGAAACCCCCACATGCAGTAGTATGTACACCCAACCCCCTTTTTCACCCTGTCAGTCCTACGAAACCACTAACCTATGTTCCATAGGTTTGTCTATCCTGGACATTTCATGTAATTGGAATCATATAACGTATGGTCTTTAGTGACTGCCTTCCTGGCATTTTTTCAAGGTTTATCCATGCTGTGGCCTGAATCAGTTCATCATTCCTTTTCACTGCCTAATAACATTACATTGTATGAATATACAACTTTTTGCTTATTCATTCATCATTTAATAGGCATCTGGGTTGTTTCTGCTTTTTGGTTATTATAAATAATGCTACTATAAACATCCATGTACAAGGTTTTGTTGTGGACACGTTTTCATTTCTCTTGGGCATATACTTAGAAATAGAATTGCTGGGTAATATAGTAATTCTATGTTTAGCCATTTGAGAAACTGTCAGACTATTTTCCAAAGTATCTGCAATATTTTATGTTCCCGTCAGCAATATACGATGGTTCCAATTTCTCCACACCTGCACCAACACGTGTTATTATCTGTCCTTTTGATTATAGCTACCCTAGTGGGTGTGAAGTGGTACCTTATTATGGTTTTGTATTTATAAATGTAAATGTAAATGCAATGTTTTCTATATATCTTATGTCTTTTTGGTTCCTCTATTCCTCAATTACTGTCTTCTTTTCTCTTAAATAGATATTTTGTAGTATACCATTTCATTCCCTTGTTTCTTTTAATCTCTTTTTAGTTATTTTCTTAGTGATGGTCATGAGAGTTACAATTAATATCTAACATTAAACCAATATAGTTCAGATTAGTACCAACTTAATTTCAGTAGTATTCAAACACTTTGCTCCAATATTTCTCTGCCCCTCCCCCATCTTTTTTCTATCATTGTCATACAAATTACATCTTTATACATTATAAGCACATGAGTGCAGTTTTCTAATTACTGTTTTACACAGAAGTCTTTTATGTCAGATAGAAGAGTTACAAACAAAATTGCATTTACACTGACTTCTATATTTATCTATGTACTTACCTTTAGGGTGCTCTTTATCTCATGTGGATTCAAGCTCCTATCTAGTGTCCTTTCACTTCAGGTTTTAGTATTTCTTGTAGGGCAGGTCAGCTAGTGACAAATTCTATGTTTTTAATCTCAGAGTATCTTAATTTCTCCTTCACTTTGGAAGAATAATTTTGCTAGGTATAGAATTTTTAATTGAATCTTTCTTTTAGCACTTCGTCATTTCACTGCCTTCTGGCTTCCACTCTTTCTGATGAGAAATCAGCTGTGAATCTTATTAAGCACCCCTTGTACATAATCAGTCACTTTTTTCTTGCTGTGTTCTTTTTTCTTTTTTATGGTCAGACCAATTGGTCTGACTTTATATAATAAACTATTTAATAAAATGAACAATTAAAAAATGAAGCATATGATTCATTCCTTTATAGTTGTTCTTTAGTAAAACAGGCATGTGATATGCTCCCTGGACCTAGAACCATACAGATACTCCTTGGGACCACAAAAGAAGAAATCCTAAAATGCGACTGTGGTCCTTGCTCATAGAATTGCCTGTGTCATTAATAGAAGTCTGGAGAACCAGGATTCCCTTCAGGTCTCCAGGGCAACAGTCCAGGTGACCAGTCAACTCCTAGGCCTAGGCTCATTGTTGGAGGTGTAAATGTTGCTATGACTACTGAAACCTTGGTGACTGAACTAAACAAAAAGTAGAGCCTGCTCAGTCTCCTAAGACTACAATAAGCAAGTTTGTAGACATGTCTGTGGGTTAAAGATGGTAAAAGTAGAAGAGGTATGCAGAGTTGGAAAAGGGCTGGGTTGGATGTGTTTCCCTGGATGAGATTTCCAGATCAATTTACCAGAAATGGACAGTTTCCTGAGAGAGGCCCTTGAAGTAACAGAAGGGTAGTAGCAGGAGTGGGAGATTACGTCTGGCACATAGTAGGTATTCAAATTTTGTTGCATACTAACCCCTGAATGTTTCCTTTGATCCATTCTGAAAGGAGTAGGACTTTCTCCCCACCTCGCCTAGGAAATTGGCTACTCCCTGTGTCTAAAGAGAAAGGTCTATGTGTCTCCCACTGTGTTAGGTACTGAGTGAGGTACTGGAGATCAAGGCAGAATAACAGAACTCCCTTTTCTTGCAGAGTTTTCAAAGGGCCCTGGGACTTAAGAAGATGGTGGACAGGTTATCTCTGTTTCTATCCCTTCCCTTAGCCTTCAGCTTGACCTTTTCACCCTCCTGTTCTCCTGAAGTCACCTCTGAGATCTGCTCCATCTTGTTAGGGGCTCCTCAAGAATGCAAACAGGCATGGAGGGAGCAAGAAGCAGCCCTTGTTCTCACAAGCAGAGATCAGCCTCCTAGTGCCCCTCTTGCTATTTTCAAGTTTCCCTCATTGTCTTTTGACAGTTTGACCATGATTTGTCTTGGAGTAGATCTCTTTGAGTTTATCCTACTTAAAGTTTGTTAAGCTTCTTGGGTGTGTAGACCAATGTTTTTGTCAAATTTGGGAGTTTTATGTGTAAGTAAGTGTGTTTGATGGTGTCCCACGGGTTTCTATTCATTTTTTGCATCTTTTTTTTTTTCCTGTTCCTCACACTGGATAATCCCAATTGTCCAATCTTCAAGAATTCTGATTATTTTTTCTGCTAGCTCAAATCTGTTTTTGAGCCTGACCCTAATGAAATGCACTTTCCAACTGTGAAATTTCTATTTGGTTCTGTCTTATAAATTCTATCTCTTTATTGATATTCTCTATTTGGTGAACATCATTCTCATACTTCAACTCTTGAGACATGGTTTCCTTTAATTCTTTGAACACATTTATAATTGCTTATTTATATTCATTGAGTAGTATATCAAAATTCAGGGCTTCCTCAGGGATAATTTCTATTGACTACAATTTTTATGTATATGCACCATACTTTCCTGTTTGTGTGTCTTCTAATTTTTTGTTATTGAAAATTGGATGTTTTAAATAATATAATGTGGCAACTCTGGAAATCAGATCTTCCTTCCCCAGGGTTTCTTGTTGATTATTGTTTAGTGACTTCCCTAACTAACTCTAACTAATTCTTTAGAGTCTATATTCTTTGGCTTTTGTGGCCATTGAAGTCTCTGTTCAGATAGCTGAATGGTTAGCTAATGATTGAACAGAGATTACCTCCATCACCTCAAACTAGTAAGCTTCCCACCCTTTGCTGAGGTGCTGTTTGTTGAAAAATGCCTTCAATACTGGCAGTTTACAACCCCGCCTTAGCCTTTATTTCCTGTTTTTTACAGAGCTTCAAGGTCAGTCAGATAAGAGATTAGGGTCTTCTCAGTTCTTTCTTGGGTATTTGCTCAGATGTGCACATGTTCATGGCCACCTAGATCCTCAGGGATATGTCAGAACTTTTCAAAGATCCCTATGGACATTTCATTCCCCAGATTTTTAAGGTTTTTGGCCTGCTGTCTGTTTGCCCCAACTATTAATGGTCCCCTCAGGAGACTGTGATATTAGACAATTGCCTCTAATTTTTTTTTTTAATGAAAAATGTCCTAAGGATAAGGTTTTCCTCATTGAGCAAGCCAACAGTTGGGTCAAACAAAAGCCAGTCCTGATAATGAGGATTTCCCAGGGAACTGCCAAAAAGGTCAAATGCTGACATTTCTCTGGGTATGAGGCTCTTTGGGGAGCTCGAAATCCAATCTTCCCCCTTCTGTGTCTGCTAGGCTACAGTTATGCACAGCTACACATGGTCCTGAGACTGCTGGTTTTTAAGGCTACCCCAGAACTCAGGAAAGGAGGATGGGAATAGGGAAAGTCAAAACTTCACAGTGTTGTTTTACTGAGATTCAGCTGTTTTTTAAAAAATAAATGCTCCTTGGATTTTTACAAGCCTTTGGTAAACTTTCAGAGCTGTGAAAAAGCTAATTTTGACACTTTCTGCTGTATTCTTATTTCCTCTGTGAAGGAATGTATTTTCAGAGGTCCTCACTCCACCAATGTGGAAGTGCTTCTCTCATCATCCTTCCATTTTGACTGACTTTCTTTCTCATACAACTTCCTCCTCTTATTTTAGAATATTTTTCTTTAATCTTTTAGCTTTTACTCTAGGCATTTTCTCATGCATGCTTAAAGTCTAAAGTTAAAAAAAAAACTTACCTTTTCCTGAAAAGACAAGCATCACAGAACATTAGCTCCAATCACACCTCCCTCTCAAGGTATGTTAAGTATGGTCTGGTATTTTAATTTTATCCTATATAGTCTTTAAATTAGCCATTGTTGTTATCATTTAATAGAGTCAATGTTAGTTTTGATTTACCCATATATTCACCTTTACTCTTATTTATCATTTGTTCTTGAATCTCAGATGATCTTGGGTCATTTTCCTTCTGCCCAAAGTGCTTCCTTTAAAGTTTTCATTAATGTGATTCTATGGGTGGTAAACAATATTAGTTGTTACACATCTATAAATATTATTTTGTTCTAGTTTTTAAAAAATGGTCTCACTGACTATACAAATCTAGGTTGATAATGATTTTCTATCAGATACTCAGGATATTATTCTATTGTCTTCTAGCTTTCATTGTTATTTTAGAGAAATAAGCAATCAGCATAGTCACTGATGCTTTGTAGCTCTTTTCACTCTAGGTGTTTCATCTTTTGCTTTCCCTCTGGTATTCTGTATTTTATCACAAGATTTGTATGAGTGGATCTCTATTTACTTTGCTTGAGATTTGCTGGGCTCTTTAATCTAAGAATTGTTGTCTTTTATCCATTTTGGAAAATTTCAGGTTTCATCTACTCAAATGTTCCCTCTCACCCATTTTCTTTCACCACTCCTTTTGGAAACCCCATTACATAGAGCTTAGATCTTTCCCCTTTTATCTTCCATGTCTAAATTTCTCTTTTTCTCACTATGATGAATTCCAGGTAATTTCTTCTTCATTCTCTCTTCAGCTACTTCCAATATGCTCAAAATCTGTTCACTGGGTTTTTAAATTCAGTGATAACTTTATTTCTAGATCATTTTGATACTTTTTGAAAAATCTGCTTGGCCCATTTTATAGTCTTTGGTACTTTACTCATACTGTCAATTTCCATTTTTAATTTCTTCAAACATTTTCAAAAATCTTATTTTATATTCCATGTCCAATAATTCCAATATCTAAAGTATTTTCATGTCTTAGTCTGTTTTCTATTATCTCTGCTGAACCCTTGTTTTCTTGCGGGTTGTTTTTGAAATCTGATTGTGAGCTCATATTCTATAGATCCCTATCTGTGGGAATTTGAGATTGAAGATACACTCCTCTAGAAAAGATACTCTTTTGCTTTGTTCAGTTACCTGGAAACACCAACAATCAGAGTATAATTTAATTAAATTCTATGCTTGAGGTTTTGGGAATATACACAAAAAAATGTGCAATAAGTCACAAGCCCATGCTGGAGATGGTTAATTTGAGGTTATTAATACTTATGAGAGTTTTTTTTTTTTTTCTTTTCCACTCAATGTCAAAGTCAAGCCAGGAAAGTTTCCTCTTCCTTTTTTGTACATCAGACAACCCTTTGAAGCCTCATGCCACATTCTCCTTTTGTTGGCTTTTGGAATGCCAACTTTGAAAAATGTCAAATTTTATCTCCTATCCTTAAGTCCCATGCAACTGTCAAAACAGAAATTTTGTCAGAAACTATCAGGCTGATCTGCACTTACGGATGCCTTATTATCAGCTCAGCAAAGTTTTCAGCAATATATATTTTATTTTATTTTTTGTAGTATGATCCCTTTATAACTTTATTTTGGAGGATGGCTACTTTACCACTTTTTGTTATATATATATATTTAATCCAGCACTTTTAAGGAGGTGGATGGTTCTAATGTTATTTCTCTTATAATAACATAGGAAACAGATATCTTGAAGTACTGTTCTAAACATCTAAATATCATTAAAAATTTTGAATTGCACTGATACCAATATTCCAGACAAAATTCTGATTGTTCTATTTTTGCTTAACAATTTTTTTTCATACATAATTGAAATGAATTAAGCTAAGCAAAAGGAGCCTTTCATGGCATACCTAAAATACATAGAAAGTATTTACAAGCACCCTAAAACACTTTAGAAAACACCTACTTACCATTATCTAGATGATTTTAAATCAATCATATCTGTATATCAAGCATTCCTCCACATTTTCATCATAACCAGGAGCCTAGAAACATGCAGGTAAATAGATGGAAAGAAGTGAATGAGAATTACAAAGTATTTTGGTCTAATTTGTCAGTCTGTCTGACTATGCTGAAGACTTGGCAGAAACCAAGCTCGTCCAAAATAGTACTCATTATTAATATCATTGTTACCAAAAATTGTACCTTCAGTGTTTTCAGGATGCTGGGCAATGTACAGAGAGACTAGCAGGCAGCTTCTTGTGGCAGTTTATAGAGCAAATTTAATGTCTTTTTATTGGTCTTACCAGGTAGGCAAGTCAGGGAAAACCTTATTCTTTTTTTTTTTTTTTTCAGTATGTGGGCCTCTCACTACTGTGGCCTCTCCCGTTGTGGAGCACAGGCTCCGGACGCGCAGGCTCAGCGGCCATGGCTCATGGGCCCAGCTGCTCCGCAGCATCTGGGATCTTCCCGGACTGGGGCACGATCCCGTGTCCCCTGCATCGGCAGGCGGACTCTCAACCACTGCGCCACCAGGGAAGCCCCCTTATTCTTAATGTATCTTATTCCTGAAAAAGTTATTTATAAAACTGCTCATGATTATTTTATTTGTGATTAAGAAATGTGCCTAGATCCTCGCTACTCAAAGTCTGTTCCATGGACCATCAGCAACAACCTCACATAAAAGCTTGTTATAAATGCAAAATCTCAGGCTTTTCCACAAACCAACTAAATCAGAATCTTCATTTTAACAAGATTCCCAGGTAATTTTTATGCACATTAAAGTTTGAGAAGCAGTGGCCTAGATGATTCTGGTAGGTTCATAGCTGGTTGACAAACAATACTCATAGTGTTGATTGCTATCAATAGTGAATAAGGTCTCAAGCAGAACACCACATTGATAAAACGCTGAACACCACAATGTATAAACACTTAGATGAAGACATAAATGGTGTGCTTATAAAATTTGGAGGTGATAATTGTTAACGTGTAGATGGCAGAATCAAGACTCAAAAATATTTTGGAAAGGTCTGACAACTAACAAATAAAATATAAAATATATTGAGAAGAAATGTAAAGGTTCAAAAAATTGGACAAATACAGAAGAGGGGACTCTGGTTTAATACTAGTTCATATATAAAATACATAAGCAAGACTTCCAAAGATCATGTCAATGACGGAAAATGAGCACAATTACTACCTTTCTTCCCAAAATTAATTTTAGAGAAGCTATACAGGTAAACACAGAGCCCTCAAAACTAATTTTGAAAATCCTTGAAAATGCCCTGTGAATATGTGAAAGGGACTGAAGTCTGGTACAAAAGTTAGTTGGAGGCAGCAGTGAGGGGAACAGTAAGGAAAAGAAGAGACATATGTTTTTAGTATTACAGATCTTTGCTATCATTTCCTTCTTTTTCATTTATTTATGAGCTTTTTTATTAACATGTTTATTGTAATATAATTGCTATACAATGGTATGTCAGTTTCTGCTTTATAACAAAGTGAATCAGCTATATATATACATATATCCCCATATCTCCTCCCTCTTGTGTCTCCCTCCCATCCTCCCTATCCCACCTCTCTAGGTGGGCACAAAGCACCGAGGTGATCTCCCTGTGCTATGCAGCTGCTTCCCACTAGCTATCGATTTTACATTTGGTAGTGTATACATGTCCATGCCACTCTCTCACATCGTCCCAGCTTACACTTCCCCCTCCCTGTGTCCTCAACTCCATTCTCTATGTCTGCGTCTTTATTCCTGTCCTGCCCCTATGTTCTTCAGAAACTTTTTTTTTTTAAGATTCCATATATATGTGTTAGCATGTGGCATTTGTTTTTTTCTTTCTGACTTACTTCACTCTATATGTCAGACTCTAGGTCCATCCACCTCACTACAAATAACTCAATTGTTTCTTTTTATGGCTGAGTAATATTCCATTGTATATATG